>NC_092341.1:131223333-131831666 GCF_046630445.1 Rutidosis leptorrhynchoides
TCAAAACGCAAAGTATAAGATATTAAATTGTACGCAAGGACGTTCGAAAATCCGAAACCGGGACCAGAGTCAACTCTCAACGCTCGACGCAACGGACTAAAAATTACAAGTCAACTATGCACATAAATATAATATAATATTTAAATAATTAATAAAATTATTTATATATTATATTTATTTATATAATCCGTCGACAAGCTAGGAGCCAAGGCTTGGTGAGCTGTAAAAACAAACTCCGAGACTCGCGGAGTTTGAAGAAGGAAAATGCCACGAGTTGCGGAGACACCCTGGACGAAAATCCCTATAAAAGGCAACGCAGTTTGATCGTTTAAAATATCAATTAATCTATCTCTCTCTCAATATATACGTAATATATATATTTATATTTTAATTTTAATTTTAATTTTAATTCCTAATAATAAGGGTATGCTAGCGAATGTTGTAAGGGTGTAAGTCGAAATTCTGTCCGTGTAACGCTACGCTATTTTTAATCATTGTAAGTTATGTTCAACCTTTTTAATTTAATGTCTCGTAGCTAAGTTATTATTATGCTTATTTAAAACGAAGTAATCATGATGTTGGGCTAATTACTAAAATTGGGTAATTGAGCTTTGTACCATAATTGGGGTTTGGACAAAAGAACGACACTTGTGGAAATTAGACTATGGGCTATTAATGGGCTTTGTATTTGTTTATCTAAATTATAGTTTGTTAATTTTAATATAAAGATTTACAATTGGATGTCCATATAAATAACCATATACACTCGATCGAATACGATGGGCGGGGTATTTATATGTACGAATAATCGTTCATTTAACCGAACACGGGAATGGATTAATAGTCACTAGAATTATTAAAACCGGGGTGAAATTATGTACAAGGACACTTGGCATAATTGTTAACAAAGTATTAAAACCTTGGGTTACACGCAGTCGATAACCTGGTGTAATTATTAAACAAAGTATTAAAATCTTGTTACAGTTTAAGTCCCCAATTAGTTGGAATATTTAACTTCGGGTATAAGGATAATTTGACGAGGATACCTGCACTTTATATTTATGACTGATGGACTGTTATGGACAAAAACCAGACGAACATATTAAATAATCCAGGACAAAGGACAATTAACCCATGGGCATAAAACTAAAATCAACACGTCAAACATCATGATTACGGAAGTTTAAATAAGCATAATTCTTTTATTTCATATTTAATTTCCTTTATTTTATATTTAATTGCACTTCTAATTATCGCACTTTTATTTATTGTTATTGTATTTAATTGCACTTTTAATTATCGTACTTTTTAATTATCGTAATTTTATTTTATCGCACTTTTATTTATCGCAATTTCATTATCGTTATTTATTTTACGCTTTAAATTAAGTTGTATTTATTTTTATTATTTTACATTTGGTTTTAACTGCGACTAAAGTTTTTAAAATCGACAAACCGGTCATTAAACGGTAAAAACCCCCCTTTATAATAATAATAATATTACTTATATATATATTTGTATTTTTATAAAATAAAACTAATATAGCGTTAAGCTTTGTTTAAATATTTTTCCCTGTGGAACGAACCGGACTTACTAAAAACTACACTACTGTACGATTAGGTACACTACCTATAAGTGTTGTAGCAAGGTTTAAGTATATCCATTCTCTAAATAAATAAATATCTTGTGTAAAATTGTATCGTATTTAATAGTATTTCCTAGTAAAATATAAGCTATTTCATATACACCTAGCGATAACATCAAGTCCAAATTACCACAAACAACATTTAAACGAACTATAAACTTACTTTTAAACAAAATTCAAAGTGTACCCGTGATTACAATAAATATTGCTAAAAAAATAATAATTATAGCAAGTTAGTCGTAATAAGCAATTTTGAACCAAATGTGATGATTTTTAAGCATACAATGATTCTAATGACCATTTTTGATTACCTTAAATATTTTTAATCACCAAACTCGAGCTATAACATCCTAAAGTCAAAGATTAAAGCCGTTTGACCGAAAAATATTCATTTTGTTCAAAACGTACAAAATAAGGAAAATCAAAGAGTAAGCTATATTTTCACAAGCAAATCAATGATATCCTCATTTGAACTAGTTTTAAGGCAATCCTAAGTTTTAAAAACGTTTTAACTATAGGAAAAACCGTAGTCCTAATTACGTGTAGTTTGACCAAAATATCAAAATTAAGCAAACAAGCCTACTTTGTTCCAAAATTAGTTTCTAAACATTCCTAATGCATCACTAAGCCTAACTAAGCTAGCAAAACATCAAATTTCCAAGAATTTTTCCAAATTCTACCCTAAAACCTCAACTAGTGAATCGAGAGCCAAAAACTATCCAAAATGCCTCAATCAAGCCTAAAAACTAACACAAATTAATCACATTATCTATCTAAGCATAAAGGAATCCAAAATTAGGTCAAAAACAAAGTTTTTCAAAAAAGTCAAAAATTTGTCTTTTAAAGAAAATTCGAATTTTAATCAAGAAAGATTACCTTTTATGCCAAATTGACGATGGAATCGAGTTTAGGAGGCTCGAGAGAATAAGATTTGAGCTTCGATTTGTTGAAAATAGTTGAGTTTTGAGGTTTGTGTGGTGGTGTGTGTGTGCGTCGAAGGGGAAACAGGAGGGAGGAAGAAGAACACAAAAAATAGAAAAGAAAAAGAAGGAGAAAGGAAAGAAAAAGGAAAAAGAACTTGGCCCGTGTGGCGCGCGGGCTTATTTCCCCGACCCGACATTCATAATTTTTTTTTTTTTTAATTTTAAAGGGTTTTAAGGAAAGATAAATATAATTTTACCTCGGATTTTAATCCGGTTATTTTTATAACTAACTAAAATAAAAAGACAAAAGTCAAATAAACGAAGTAAAATTAACATATTTTATTTTTATTAAAAACACAAATTACACAGGTTCTACAACTAAATTCCAGAAATGACGCGGAAAGAAAGATAAGTTTAAAGCTTCTTTGACCATCCAGAGTAAATCAGCGGAGTGTACTGAAAATATTTCGAAATCACTTAACATCTTGCACTCGCGCTTCTGTAAATCTTCGATATCGTCCATAAGTTTAACCAAAGCCCTTTTAACTTTCCTAGTGTTTGAAATTCCATCCCTTGGCCCAGTATCTCTATAATTAAGTTCGAAAAGAAGTTTTGCCACTGTGTCTTGAAATAAAAGATCTTCCGCGCAGTCAGGATCACCAATAGTAAATTTAAAGTTTCTAGATATTTCCCGAATGATCTTCCTTTGCAGAGTTGTAAATGGAAATTTTGACATAGTGAGAATTTGCACGAGTTCTGAATATATTTCCTTTCTTTTTGAGAAGAAATTCTGATGTATTCTTTCCTCGTTAGAATCCGAAAAAGCTTCAATTAATCTTTTGATGAGAAATGATGCTGGATCAAAGTAGAAGAAATCTCGGTTTCCATATTTTGAAATAGGGTTTGGTTGCTTGCTTTCAATCTAAAATTCTAATTCAGAGATCATTTCCGAGACATAACGGTTTATGTGAATTGGAGAAACTTCCTTATTGGTGAAGTGAGGGAGAAAACTGACGAATGACTCTAAATCAAATTTGAAATTAATTTCTGCATCCCGATACTTGATGAAAAGGTCATCCCCACATTCTTTTAACAGTTTGTGAAGAGAACGAGTCTGAGAACGCAGCTCTTTTAACAGAATGATTTGAAATGTTGAAAACGAGATGTCTGAGGAATAGAGGTGCCTAATGAATTCTCTATAGATGTCTAACCTTCTGCTAGGATTTAACAGATTTCCAATAAACGGAGCTTTTGTTTTATCAGGGTTTCGTATCTCTTTAGGATTAAATTCGAACAAGTCTGGATAATTGAAAATAGTTGGATATTCTTCCCGTAGTTCATCTTCCATAATCAGGAGTTCGTTAAGACTGAGCCTCTTTTTTGGATCGTGAAGAGGGTCGAATCCTGGTTCATTTGAGTAAAACTTATCCAAAATCAATGAAATCTCAAAGTCAGAAGAAATCATCCGGCTTCTTGGATTACAAGGATCAAGAACTAAGTCTTGATGAAACTCATCAGGGTTTAGATTTGTTTTAGGTTTATAAAGAAAAAATTCGCCGGTTTTTGAAGTTGTGGGAGAGAAACTGCCATTCGCACTTTCTTCGTAGTCGGTTAAGTTTGAACTGGAAACTACAGAAATTAAAACCATAATTAATATTTTGTTTTTTATAATTTGAAAAGGGTTTACTATAATGGCGATGATGTCAAAGCAGAGGGGTATAAAATACTATTAATTTTTAGCAGAAAATACTATTAAATACGATACAATTTTACACAAGATATTTATTTATTTATAGAATGGATATACTTAAACCTTGCTACAACACTTATAGGCAGTGTACCTAATCGTACAGTAGTGTAGTTTTTAGTAAGTCCGGTTCGTTCCACAGGGAGATCTTTAAGCAAAGCTCAACGCTATATTAGTTTACTTTTATAAAAATACAAATATATATATAAGTAATATTATTATTATAAAGAGGGGTTTTTACCGTTTAATGACCGGTTTGTCGATTTTAAAACTTTAGTCGCAGTTAAAACCTAATGTAAAATATAAAATAAATACAAGACTTTAAATTAAAGCGTAAAGTAAATAACGATAATGAAATTGCGAATAATAAAAATGCGATAAAAATTAAATTGCGATAATTAAAAAGTACGATAATTAAAAGTGCGATAAAATGAAATAACAATAAATAAAAGTGCGATAATTAGAAGTGCAATTAAATATACAATAAAGGAAATAAAATATGATATAAAAGAATTATGCTTATTTAAACTTCCGTAATCATGATGTTTGACGTGTTGATTTTAGTTTTATGCCCATGGGTTAATTGTCCTTTGTCCTGGATTATTCAATATGTCCGTCTGGTTTTTGTCCATAACAGTCCATCAGTCATAAATATAAATTGCAAGTGTCCTTGTCAAATTATTATTATACCCGAAGATAAATATTCCAACTAATTGGGGATTCGAATTGTAACAAGGTTTTAATACTTTGTTTAATGAATACACCAGGTTATCGACTGCGTGTAAACCAAGGTTTTACTACTTTGTTAACAATTACACCAATTACCCTTGAATGTAATTTCACCCCTGTTTTAATTATTCTAGTGGCTATTAATCCATTCCCGTGTCCGGTTAAATGAACGATTATTCGTACATATAAATACCCCGCCCATCGTGTCCGATCGAGTGTATATGGTAATTTATAGGGACGCCCAATTGTAAATCTTTATATTAACATTAACAAATTTTCATTTAGTTAAACAAATATAAAGCCCATTAATAGCCCATAGTCTAGTTTCTACAAGTGTCGTTCTTTTGTCCAAACCCCAATTATGGTACAAAGCCCAATTACCCAATTTTAATAATTAGCCCAACATCATGATTACTTCGTTTTAAACAAGCATAATAATAACTTAGCTACGAGACATTAATATAAAAAGGTTGAACATAACTTACAATGATTAAAAATAGCGTAGCGTTACACGGACAGAATTTCGACTTACACCCTTACAACATTCGCTAACATACCCTTATTATTAGAATTATAATTAAAATATAAATTATAAATATAAATATATATTACTTCGTATGAATGAGAAGAAAAAATGATGATGATTTTGATCAGAATTCGGGTTGATTTATAGCCAGGAATGATTTTTGGGGCTCCGCGACTCGCGGCAAAATGGCCTTCAAACTCCGCGAGTCGCGGAGAGGTATTTTCATTTTACACCCTTGGAGTTTCAGGCTGCCGACGGTTTTAATAATATATATATATAATATATATATAATTAATATAATTAATTATATATTATATTATATTTATATACATAGTTAACTTGTAATTTTTAGTCCGTTGCGTCGAGCGTTAAGAGTTGACTCTGGTCCCGGTTCCGGTTTTTCGAACGTCCTTGCGTACAATTTAATATCTTGTACTTTGCGTTTTGAATCTTGTACTCTTGTGATTTCGAGACGTTTCTTATCAATAATTGGAACCTTTTTGATTGTCTTTTGTTCTTTTGAGCTTTTTGGTCGTTTGCGTCTTCAAATCGTCGAATCTGTCTTTTGTCTTCACCTTTTATTATTTAAACGAATATCACTTGTAAATAGAACAATTGCAACTAAAAGCTTGTCTTTCTTGAGGAATAATGCTATGAAATATATGTTCGTTTTTAGCATTATCAAATATTCCCACACTTGAGCGTTGCTTGTCCTCAAGCAATATCGTCTTGAAATACAAGAATCACTTTTTTATTCTTCACACTTTGTACATCAGTGATTTCTATACGGCGGTATAAACAATGGTAGTAACGATATGGTTTACAGTCCCACATGACTATAAAAATTTAGATCCATTAAGGAAATTGGATCTTTATGAAAACATTTGATCTTTTGAAAATTAAATCTAGTTTTTACCCTAGATAAGTTTTCCGGAATAACCCTTTACCGGTGTTTGCAAAATATTTTTTTTTTTGTGGGTTTGGTGGGTTTCAGATTTGAAAATTTTAGCTCAAAACTTGCGATTTTGTGTCACCCACTTGCTAACCTTGTATTTGGAAAGCAACACGTCCAGTTTACTTGTTCCGTATATTACCTTTCGGCAAACTACCGTCCGGTTGTAAAGGAAAGCGTTGAACAAGCAACTGTTTAAGGCAATGTCCCGTGACATGCTTTTGATTATGGTCTATAACGTGTCGGACGCAATTACTATCCTTGGTAGGAGCAATAGTAAAGCTCACCCTTATAATTTGTCGGTCTGGCACAAGGTCCTGTCTTTGACCATGTTATGCAACCACCGTTCTTACGGTTGACACCCGATTTAGTTCAGGTGACCTAATGAATTCCAGGTGAATTCCTAGGATTTTACGTTCAATGGTAATGAACGCATTGAAAATAGGGTTTTCAGAAAACAAATCGGTTTATAATTTTGATCAAAATATTTTCTCGTTCAAGCTCGAGTTTAGATATCATCGAATTCCATGAGTTTGAATTCTCAATCTTTAAGGTCAATCTCAAGGATTGAGTGATATCAGTCTTAAAAGCTGATTTTTAATCTTTAAGGAGATTATCCTTTCTGGGGATCTGATTCATTAGTCTTATCCAGCTAATTTGCACGGTGCCTCCCCATTGTACGAGATAAATCCTTCTCATGGTTAGGATAAATCTGACCACTTGGCGACCCTGTTTAATGCTGAGGTCCGTGGATTTCCAGCTGATTTTAGTGATGACTTTTCTAGATTTTTCGTCAACCTACAGCTGGTCTGAACGACAACTTCATGACCTAAATCAAGAAGCGCGTGTCTTTTTCGGAAGACTTTACTTCCTTTTAATGATGGAATTGATTCATCGTGTAGATCCATCTCTTCTTTTCTTTCATTGGGTAAAACAGTTTAGTTTAGTCCAAAGCAAAAGTATTTTCAGTTATTTGTTACAGATATATGTGACATATGTTTAAGATAACTTGGTAAATTTTCCCACACTTGGCTTTTTATTTTTCTTTTTATCGTCCTCTATTCCATTTTAAATGAATTTTAACATTTTAGTTTGTTTCTCAATTTATGTCCTTTCTGAGGTAACAATAATTTCGGTGTTAAAACCTAGTTTTATCGTTCATAAATATGTATAAACATGATTTGAATTCATTTAATTGAAAATTTTAAAAAATTTTACTAGAATTGGGTAGTCAGTATATAAGACTAGGGCTGTTCTTTTTTATCAGAGAGCACTAGATTCTAATACAACTACTGCTTTACTAGTATTTTTAATGGTAACCAAGTGTTTAATATAAAAATTTTAAAATCCGAAAGAATTTAACCCCTTCTCACACTTAAGATCTTGCAATGCCCTCATTTGCAAGAAATCAGTAACAATTTAAATTATTGAGGGTGATTTGTGTGAAAATGATTAAATTTTTACCAAAGTTTCCAAATATATTGGCGTTTGTTTGCTGAATGATAAATGGTGCACGTCATTTGTTCATTCCGTCTTGTTGTTATTTCACATATATTTTGCATCATTGTCGTCAAAATTAGTTGCTTTTGCTGAACTTAATGCCAGTCTTTGAAAATGCGTTGTTTTACCCTGTTGTGTACATAAGATAAACTGCAAACATATATACATATTTTTGAAGTTTGGTTTATTACCCCACATTCAAAAATTATTAAAATCTAAGAATAAAAGTTAGAAATTATAAAAATGATTACAATATTAACAAAAAATATTAAACATATCAATAATTACAAATTACAAAATAATAAAAAAAAATAAGTAAACTAAGGATGATATTGGTACCAATAGGGGTTCCACGCATAACCATAAGTGCTATAGAATGCTTCGGCAGGGTCATACGTAGGATATGGTGGCTGCATCTCTATCGACCAAGGAGGGAAGACGGGTTTCGGTGTAGGAATATAGTTTCTACCTATATGTTGGCAATGCGCTATGATCTGGTTCTGATGAACTTGCCAATCTTCAAATGCTCTCTGTCTAGCATTTTCGTATTCCTGAGAAGCTATAAACCTATGCATTTCTTGCCCCCCTCCTACATTACCTTGTTCCTGGTTTCTCTCTACTTGTGGATGTCTACCATTGTATCGTACTGCGGCGTTATTTCGCCGCTTCAACACTTTCGCACCATGGTATACATTTAAACCTATAGTGTCGCGGGGTTCCGGCTCTTCTACTAATAATCCCCCCCGACTTATATCCACACCGAGATATTCACCAATCAAAGTAATAAAAATACCACCTCCTATTATGCTATGTGGACGCATCCCTCGAACCATAGCTGATAAATAATAACCCACACAATATGGTATACTTACAGCGCTGTGTGGGTCTCGAATACACATATGGTAAAACAAATCTTGTTCATTTACCTTTTCTTTGTTTTTACCCCTTTGTGTAATCGAATTAGCTAAAAATCTATGTATTACTCTTAATTCGGCTCTATCTATATCCAAATAAGAGTAGTTTCCCCCTTTAAAACGGTGATGGCTTGTCATTTGACTCCACACACCGTGTGTATCAAAATTCTCATCTATTTTCCTACCGTTTAGTATCAATCCTCTACAATCGGCAGACGCTAATTCCTCAGGCGTATATATACGTAAAGCCTGAGCCATGTCTAGTAAAGACATGTGGCGCATCGAACCGCCTAACAAAAATCTAATAAAAGAACGATCGGTTAAACTGGCTACCCGATCATTCAACTCTATACTACATAACAACTCTTCACACCATACTTTATATACAGGTCTGCGTATGGTGAATAAACATATCCAGTCATTAAAATAAGAATTACCATACCTCTGTACCAGTAATTCCCTAATTGGCCCGGCCAATTCTACAGCTTCCAAGGGTCCCCATTCTATGACCCTCGGTACCTCAACAACCTTGGAATGAAGAGTATGCAAACCCCGTTGATATTTTGGATAATCTATCCAAAGTCTGTCAAATCTCAGGTTCGGGTGCAATTGTTCCAAGTGCATATCTGAAAAGGTCATGACTGGATGAGGTACATCCTGCTTGTAGTAGTTATCTACCTCCTGTTGTTCCAAGTTCTCAGCAGGAGCGTGGCGGGCTTGGGATGAAGATTCACCCCTTTCATTCTGCAAAACACATCAAACACAAATTTTGTGCATCCAAATATGCATTAGTGTCAGCAAAATCATCAATCAAAATAATTACAATGACATTATCAATTTATATCAAACTTAAGCTTATTTTCACATTTTTATCAATTCTACACTTTTTCAAATAAGCATATACGAAAATTTTCGCCAAGTTCATAAGCATTCAATTCAAATAACATGTCAAAATAATCATTACTAGCAAATAAACAAGTCTCAAATGGCATTATCTTTCAAAAATCAAGTTCATGAATTTTGGACTTGAAAAAGTCCACTTTAATTCTCAAAATCATGTTTAGGCTCAAAGTTTTGATCATTTAACTACCTAGACATGTTACACTACTCAATTTAGCAACAATTCATGACAAAAATCGGCCATAACCTGTTTATATCAAAAAGCCCCAAATTTGCTCAAGAACACAAACCCTAGATTCTAAAGATTTTGAAGTTTTTGGCTTCAAATCATGTTAACAAGCATCAATCTAGGTTATACATGCATAATATACTAACAATTTAACACTAATTACACTAAAAATTAACAAAATTCAAATTATGAAAATATGCTCAAGAACACACTAAAATTCGGATTTAAAGGTGATTTGGGGTGTAATTGTACCTGTTTTCTTGAGTAGTTCCTAGATATCATCCTTCTCAACATGATTGTATTGAAAAATTTGAAGATTAACGGTGAAAAATCGAGTTTTTGGGATGATTTTCGTGGGTTTTCTCGGGTTTTTTTCGAAGTGCAGTATGTGTGTGTGGTGTTGGTGGGAGTGAACTGATCGTGTGCAGCTGTTTTATTTTTTTCTGTAATTTGGTCCCTCCGCGAGTCGCGGAGGTTTTCACTGAAAACTCCGCGAGTCGCGGAGTTATTTTTTTTTTTTTTTTTTTTTTTTTTTTTTTTTTTTTTTTTTTAATCTTTAACTTATAAAACAATTAAGAAATTAATTTTAAAATTTTGTTTCCCTTGTTATTTAGGACGAGGTCGTTTCGGATCGATGTCCTAGTCCGTCCCTCGACAAAATTTTAAAATTTGTCTTTTTGTAGCGATTGTTTTAAAAGCTAAGATTTTTGGGTTTTTTAATGTTTTTGGCATACTTTAAATCAATAAGATTAAAAATAATGATAATAAAAGTTCTCGTCCCTCCCTCGGGTAAAGCAATTTCGGTTCAAAGACCTAGTCTTCAACTTACGACGAATTTTAAAAATCATATTCTTAACTTAATGAGATAAAGTAAAGTTTTGTTTTTAAATTCACACAACATAAATATAAAATTCAAAATTAATATTAAAAATTAAAAATTCACACCAAACTTAAAATTTGAAATGCATAAAATTAAAATTTCATATTTTTAAAAATTAAAAATTCAATCCAAACTTAATTTAAAAATTCATATTATAAATTTACACCAAACTTATATTAATTTTTCAAATATTTACAATTTTAAAAATATTGTTTTTACAAAGTTTACAATATTAATTTAAGATTTAAATATTAAGATTAAAAAAACATGGTAAAAATAAAAATAAAAAATCTTTTTGTCTTTTTATCCCACTTTAATCAATCAAATATTATCAAAAATATGCGCCCCTCTTTTCGGTAAAGTAATTTCGGTTCCAAGACCTAATTTAACTCATGACGAATTTTTGAAATATTTTGCGTTGATTGATTAAAGATATTTATACCTTAAGAATAAACGTTAAATTTCGCAGTGATGTAATAAATTTTTGAACGATATCAATAATTTCGGTCGCCAAACCTAATTTTATTTAATACCAATTTAATACTTTTTAGCGAACAAATTAGCGTTTATTATCAAAAGGTTAAAAATAAAAATAAAAATAAAAACTGTACAGACATACCTGTGAAATAGATTTCTTAGTTATATGATCTTTTATATTCATAAGATAGTCGGTTTAATTGGTCTTCCATGGCTGCATAGGCGTAACCTCGAGCATTCATTGTCTTTTCTTCTAAACATATGAACGGTCCGTCTCTGCATAAAGTAACAAATTCGGTATTTGAATAAGTTTGATTATTTGAACATTTACCTCCATGTGACCATTTTCCGCATTTGTGACATTTTTCTAGGTGTCGTGCTCTTCTTTTTGCTGCGGATTTTGATTTTCCTTTACCAAATTGTAACTTATTATCTTCGCATCTGGATCCTTTTCTAACTCCGTCCATTCTTTCTCTGATTACTGATACTAATTCACTCGGGAGTATGTCATTATTACGTTTAGTGATCAAAGCGTGTAGCATTAGACCATGGTTTAGTTCACAGGCAGTCTTCATTTTGTAAAAACCTAAAAAAAATAAAAATTCAGAATGGGGGGAGAAGACTAGTTCTTTAGGGTCTGCTAGGGAAAGACCATACGTGTTCCATTTTCGAGAACTACACGAAAACAGACAATCTAACTCTAACAGAAATACATATTATCCTTTAAAGATTTGATTCTCCCCACACTTAGTTAGCTGTGGTATCGAAATTGTGAGTAACTTCGTTGTCGACTTCCATCGGACCCTGTATGTAATGTTTAACTCTGTGACCATTAACTTTAAATTCAATCCCATTTGAATTTATTAATTCTATCGTTCCGTATGGGAAAACTCTTTTGACTATGAATGGTCCAGACCATCTTGATTTCAATTTTCCAGGAAATAGCTTGAATCGTGAATTGAAAAGAAGAACTCTGTCTCCTTCTTTAAATTCTTTTGAACTTCTGATTCTTTTATCATGCCATTTCTTTGTTCTTTCTTTATAGATTAACGAATTATCGTATGCTTCATGTCTTAATTCTTCTAATTCGTTTAGTTGACTTAATCGTAGACGTCCGGCTTCATGTAAATCAAGATTACATGTCTTCAAAGCCCAAAATGCTTTGTGTTCAATTTCTACTGGAAGATGACACGCTTTTCCATAAACAAGTCTAAAAGGTGTGGTTCCAATTGGAGTTTTGTAGGCTGTTCTAAAAGCCCAGAGTGCATCCTCCAATTTAATGGACCATTCCTTCGGATTTGATCCTACGGTTTTCTCTAGAATACGTTTTAAAGCTCGGTTGGTATTTTCAACTTGTCCACTTGTTTGTGGATGATATGCGGTGGAGATTTTATGAGTTACTCCATATCTTTTAAGAACTTTCTCAAGTTGATTATTACAGAAATGAGTACCCCGATCACTTATTAAAGCTTTCGGTGTTCCAAACCTTGCAAAAAGACGTTTTAAAAAGTTGACTACAACTCGTGCATCGTTAGTTGGGAGAGCTTGTGCTTCCGCCCATTTAGATACATAATCAATGGCTACGAGTATATATAAATTATTATGAGATTTTGGAAATGGACCCATAAAGTCAATACCCCAAATGTCAAATACTTCACATACTTGGATGACATTTTGTGGCATTTCATCACGTTGACTTATTTTTCCGGCCCTTTGACATGCATCACAGGATTTGCAAAGAAGGTGTGCGTCTTTGTAAATTGTAGGCCAATAGAATCCAGCTTCATAAACTTTTCTTGCTGTTAGTTGAGGCCCATAATGCCCTCCTGTTGGTCCTGTGTGACAATGGTTTAAAATTTTACTAGCTTCATCTCCAAATACACATCGGCGTATTATTCCATCGGGACAACTTTTAAACAAATGTGGATCTTCCCAGAAATAGTGTTTTATATCACTGAAGAATTTCTTTCGTCTTTGGTACGATAATCCTTTTTCAAGGAATCCACAAACTAAGTAGTTTGCATAGTCTGCAAACCATGGGATTTCTTTATAATCTATCTTCAATAGATATTCATCAGGAAAGTTGTCTTGTATGGCCGATTCATTCAGAACTTCTAATTCGGGATTTTCAAGACGAGAAAGATGATCAGCGGCGAGATTTTCTGCTCCTTTTTTATCTCGGATTTCAATATCAAACTCTTGTAAGAGTAATATCCAACGGATTAATCTTGGTTTAGCATCTTGTTTTGAAAATAGGTATCTAAGAGCAGAATGGTCGGTATAGACCACCGTTTTTGCTAGAACGAGATATGATCGAAATTTGTCAAAAGCAAAGACAATAGCAAGGAGTTCTTTTTCAGTAGTTGTATAGTTCGTTTGTGCTCCTTGTAATGTCTTACTAGCATAATATATAGGTTGAAATCGTTTTTCAATCCTTTGTCCTAAAACGGCTCCCATTGCAAAGTCACTTGCATCGCACATTAGTTCAAATGGTAGATTCCAATTTGGTGTTATCATGATCGGTGCATTAGTGAGTTTTTCTTTAAGAATATTAAAAGATTTGATACACTCATCTGAAAAGATGAATGGAGCATCCTTTTCTAGGAGTTTATTCATAGGAGTGGCAATTTTAGAAAAATCTTTTATGAAACGTCGGTAAAAACCGGCATGCCCTAGAAAACTCCTAACTCCTCTAACATTTGTGGGATGTGGAAGTTTAGCAATTACATCTACTTTAGCTCTATCCACTTCAATTCCTTCTTTTGAAATTTTATGTCCAAGAACGATGCCTTCTTTAACCATGAAATGGCATTTCTCCCAATTAAGTACTAGATTTGATTTTTCGCATCTAATTAGCATTCGTTCCAGATTAACTAGACATGATTTAAATGTATCACCGAAGACTGAAAAGTCATCCATGAATACTTCCATGCATTCTTCTATCATGTCATGAAAAATCGCCATCATACACCTTTGAAAGGTTGCAGGGGCGTTACAAAGTCCAAATGGCATGCGTTTGTAAGCAAAAGTACCATAAGGGCACGTGAATGTTGTTTTCTCTTGATCTTCGGGTGCTATTGGAATTTGAAAATATCCGGAAAATCCATCTAGAAAACAATAGTAACTATTTCCGGCTAATCTTTCCAACATTTGATCTATGAAAGGTAAGGGAAAGTGATCTTTTCTGGTGGCGTCATTTAATTTTCTATAATCAATACATACACGCCATCCTGTTACAGTCCTAGTAGGAATAAGCTCATTTTTCTCATTTGTGATGACAGTCATGCCACCCTTCTTAGGCACGCATTGAACTGGGCTTACCCATGGACTATCAGAGATTGGATATATCAAACCTGCATCTAGCAGTTTAATAATCTCTTTCTTAACTACATCTTGCATATTAGGATTTAGTCTTCGTTGGCATTGCACATACGTTTTATGACCTTCTTCCATAAGGATTTTATGTGTGCAATACGAAGGACTTATTCCTTTAATATCATGAATCTTCCATGCAATGGCTGGTTTATGAGCTTTCAACACAGAAATGAGCTGTGATTTCTCATTTTCAGTAAGAGAAGACGATATTATTACAGGTAATTCAGATTCACCATGTAAATAAGCGTATTCCAAATGGTTTGGAAGTGGCTTTAATTCTAATTTCGGAGGTTCTTCTATCGATGATTTATATCGATATCTGTCTTCTTCTTTTAGCATTTGAATTTCTTCTGTTGTTGGTTCATATCCATTAGCTATTAGTGTAGCTAACATTTCAGCTTCATCAATTGGTTCATTACCTTCTCCTAAAGAACATTCTCCTGTTCCTTGTAATTCTGGAAATTCTTTTAATAATTCTGCATGTGCATCTATAGTTTGAACATAATAACATGTATCATCTGCAGATTGTGGTTGTTGCATTGCTCTATCAACTGAAAAGGTAACACTCTCATCCTCTATACTTAGGGTCAGTTTCTTACCGAACACGTCTATCATTGCTTTAGCCGTGTTTAAAAATGGTCTTCCTAATATGAGAGGAACTTGAGAATCTTCTTCCATATCCAAAACAACAAAATCTACTGGAAATACTAAAGTACCAACTTTAACTAGCATGTTCTCCATTATCCCTCTAGGATATTTTATTGATCTATCGGCTAGTTGTATGCTTATTCTGGTTGGTTTCAATTCTCCAAGGTCTAGTTTAGCGTATAGTGAATACGGCATTAGATTTATACTAGCACCTAAATCTGCTAATGCTTCTATTGAACTAAGACTACCCAGAAAACATGGAATTGTGAAACTTCCTGGATCAGATAGTTTTTCTGGTATCTTATTCAACAGCACTGCTGAACAATTAGCATTCATAGTAACAGCCGAGAGTTCTTCCATTTTCTTTCTATTCGTTATTAGATCTTTCAAGAATTTAGCATATCTTGGCATTCCTGAAATCACATCAATGAAAGGAAGATTTACATTTATCTGTTTAAACATATCCAAGAATTTGGATTGCTCGGCTTCAAGTTTTTCCTTCTTCATTTTACTCGGGTAAGGAAGTGGTGGTTGGTATGGTTTAACATAAGGTTTATCCTTAACTGTGTTATCTTCATTAACCTTTTCAACTACCGGTTCTTTTTCCTTATCAGGTTGTGGTTCTTGTGGAATAGGAATAGTTTCATCAGAAGTTACAGGTATTTCAGGTGGTTTAAGTGTTGTACCACTTCTTGTGGTAATAGCTTTAGCTGTTTCATTCCGGGGGTTAGCGTTTGTATCGCTTGGTAGACTTCCCGGTTTTCTTTCACCTATTAACCTTGCTAGGTTACTTACTTCTTGTTCCAGATTTTGAATAGAAGCTTGTTGATTTCTAAATGCTTGAGCATTTTGTTCATTTGTTTGTTTTTGAGATGTGAAAAACTGCGTTTGAGTTTCAACTAGCTTCGTCATCATATCTTCTAAATTTGGCTTTTTATCATCGGTTTGTTGTGGTGGTTTGTTTTGAAAATTCGGTCTTTGCTGATTGTAAGTATTATTGGATACTTGTTGATTGCTAGGACCTTGTTGGTTGTTGTATGGAATATTTCGGTTATAATTCGGGTTTTGATTGTAAATCGGTCTTGGCGGTTGATAATTATTCTGATAATTATTTCCAGGCCTTTGGTTTATGTATGAAATATTCTCTCTTTGTTCCATTGTTAATTCAATACTGAGACAATCTTTTGTCAAATGTGGTCCTCCACACTGCTCACAACTAATTCGTATAGCATGAATATCCTTAGTCATCTTTTCCATTCGTCTCTCGAAAGCATCTATCTTTGCGGAAATGGAATCTAAGTCATGGCTAGAATCGGCTCTAGCTGCTTTAGATGATCTAATGATATCTTTTTCTTGGTGCCACTCATGTGAGTGGGAAGCAGTGTTATCAATAATTTTGTAAGCATCAGTTTCGGTTTTCTTCATAATCGAACCACCAGCTGCTATATCGATGTCTTTCCTTGTAGTGATGTCGCATCCTCGGTAGAATATTTGTACTATTTGACAGGTGTCTAAACCATGTTGCGGACATCCTCTTAGTAACTTTCCATATCTTGTCCATGCCTCATATAGAGTTTCATTTGGCTTCTGTGTGAACGTAACAATTTCTGCTTGAAGTCTTACAGCTTTAGATGCAGGAAAA
The DNA here is from genome assembly GCF_046630445.1 of Rutidosis leptorrhynchoides. NCBI lineage: Eukaryota > Viridiplantae > Streptophyta > Magnoliopsida > Asterales > Asteraceae > Rutidosis > Rutidosis leptorrhynchoides. Next base: position 131,240,421 of record NC_092341.1, read on the forward strand.
AATTGTTTAAGAAATTTATCAATTAAAACATCCCATGTATCAATCGCCCCTTCAGGTAACGATTCCAACCAATCTTTGGCTTCTCCCTTTAAAGTCCAGGGAAATAACATGAGATATATCTGTTCATCCTCCACTTCTCGGATTTTAAATAGTGTGCAGATCCTATTAAAGGTACGTAGATGTTCATTTGGATCTTCCTTCGGCGCACCACTAAATTGGCATTGATTAGTCACCATGTGTAGAATTTGTCCTTTGATTTCATAATCTGGCGCATTAATGTCTGGATGAGTAATTGCGTGACCTTGGCCAGTGCGTTTAGCTCTCATTCGGTCTTCCATACTTAAAGGTTCCAGATTCTCCATAATTGAATTTGTTGACTCGGTATCACTGAATGATTCTGATTTAATAGTTCGTTCCTCAACAATCTCTGTTTGAATGATTGGTGGTTCCGGAGGAAAGTTTAATGGTTCAGGATCTATGAACCGTTCCTGAATATTTTCTGGATTCTCAATTGTGAGGTTTGTTTCAAAAACTGGATTATCGGAAATTTGAACTGAAGTACTTGGTCGACTGGATGACGATTCTAAAGAAAAATCAACGGCGGTTATATTTGTTAAACGATGTCTTGATCGAGTTACAGGTGGTGAACGTACAAAAGGTGATGAACGTCTTGCTCGGTGCATTCACTGAATATCCTATTAGTTTTTTAAAAGGAAAGAAAAATTATAATAAGTTATCCAATCAATAGACTTTTCTGATTTTGCCCACGTTTCGAATAGCCAAAAGATGCAGCAGAGGGGCAGGATTCGTTTGGTCTCAATATAATTGAGGACTGTTTGGCTCCAATAACCCGGTCCACGTACAAATCCAACTATTACTACGAACCAGAAAATTTTTATGTCTATCAATTTAACCACTTAAAATAAATTTTCGTAATTTTAAGAAATTTAGATAAGAAGTAGAAAAAAAATTCTATGTCCTAAAAACTAGAATAGCGAGAAATAAGAAAGACAAAGATTGCGCGTCGAAAAATGTCGAAAAAGAAAAATGGTTGAAAAATAAAAGGTGACGGAAAAATAAAAGAAACTTAAAAAAACTTAAAAATACTTAACTAACCTAACCTTATTACTACAACTAACTTAAAATTATAATCGCAAATTGAAATTACTAATTGGAATGATAATTGATACATAGTAAAAGGTGTCTAAAAATATTAAAGCTTACAGGAAAAACTAAATCCCAAATGGAAATAACTTAAAAAGAAACTAAAACTTAAAAAGACGTCGCAAAATTCTAAAGCACCTAAATCTTAATCTAAAGAAAAAGCACTTAAGGAATTCTACGGCAAGGCCTAAAAATCTAGGAGTAAAAATAACTATAGTAAAAACTAAGTTTAAAATTAAATATGAGCTAAAAAATACAAATATTACGCTACAACGATTAAAAAGGTACAAAATATAAAAATATACAAAAAGTTGTAAAAAGTACAATTTTTATAAAAATATTATTTTTATATTATTTATTTTATAAAATTACTAATTTTACAATTTTAATAAAACTAATTAAACGAAATACATATATAAAGTAAAAAAGTAAAAAAAAAACTAAAATTAATAATAATAATAATAATAATTAAGTTAAATAATAATAATAATAATTAAAACCCCGTAATTAATGCAACTTTAGGGTTTTGTCCGTGTGTCAGAAACCCTCCGCGAGTCGCGGCAAATAAAGAGGAAAACCCCGCGAGTCGCGGGGTTCAGAAAAACAGTTGACAGGTTTCACTTTTACGCGTTTTTCTTTATTTTTTTTTTATTTTCTTTTTTTTTCCTGTTTTTAGTTTAAATAAACGATTTTTAATAAAATTTATATTTTTATAAATTAAAATAAAGATAAAGAAACTTATAAAACTTAAATATTTAACAAAATCCTAAAAATACTTATATTTTTGTTTTTCTTTTTATATTTTTGAATAATTAAAACGTAATTTTTACAAAAACGACTTTTAATAAAAGTAGATAAAAATCTTTTTTTTTTTTTTATATTAGCGTTGCGCTTCCGGCTTTTAAGAGTTGTCCCCGGCAGCGGCGCCAAAAATACTTGATGTCAAAGCAGAGGGGTATAAAATACTATTAATTTTTAGCAGAAAATACTATTAAATACGATACAATTTTACACAAGATATTTATTTATTTATAGAATGGATATACTTAAACCTTGCTACAACACTTATAGGCAGTGTACCTAATCGTACAGTAGTGTAGTTTTTAGTAAGTCCGGTTCGTTCCACAGGGAGATCTTTAAGCAAAGCTCAACGCTATATTAGTTTACTTTTATAAAAATACAAATATATATATAAGTAATATTATTATTATAAAGAGGGGTTTTTACCGTTTAATGACCGGTTTGTCGATTTTAAAACTTTAGTCGCAGTTAAAACCTAATGTAAAATATAAAATAAATACAAGACTTTAAATTAAAGCGTAAAGTAAATAACGATAATGAAATTGCGAATAATAAAAATGCGATAAAAATTAAATTGCGATAATTAAAAAGTACGATAATTAAAAGTGCGATAAAATGAAATAACAATAAATAAAAGTGCGATAATTAGAAGTGCAATTAAATATACAATAAAGGAAATAAAATATGATATAAAAGAATTATGCTTATTTAAACTTCCGTAATCATGATGTTTGACGTGTTGATTTTAGTTTTATGCCCATGGGTTAATTGTCCTTTGTCCTGGATTATTCAATATGTCCGTCTGGTTTTTGTCCATAACAGTCCATCAGTCATAAATATAAATTGCAAGTGTCCTTGTCAAATTATTATTATACCCGAAGATAAATATTCCAACTAATTGGGGATTCGAATTGTAACAAGGTTTTAATACTTTGTTTAATGAATACACCAGGTTATCGACTGCGTGTAAACCAAGGTTTTACTACTTTGTTAACAATTACACCAATTACCCTTGAATGTAATTTCACCCCTGTTTTAATTATTCTAGTGGCTATTAATCCATTCCCGTGTCCGGTTAAATGAACGATTATTCGTACATATAAATACCCCGCCCATCGTGTCCGATCGAGTGTATATGGTAATTTATAGGGACGCCCAATTGTAAATCTTTATATTAACATTAACAAATTTTCATTTAGTTAAACAAATATAAAGCCCATTAATAGCCCATAGTCTAGTTTCTACAAGTGTCGTTCTTTTGTCCAAACCCCAATTATGGTACAAAGCCCAATTACCCAATTTTAATAATTAGCCCAACATCATGATTACTTCGTTTTAAACAAGCATAATAATAACTTAGCTACGAGACATTAATATAAAAAGGTTGAACATAACTTACAATGATTAAAAATAGCGTAGCGTTACACGGACAGAATTTCGACTTACACCCTTACAACATTCGCTAACATACCCTTATTATTAGAATTATAATTAAAATATAAATTATAAATATAAATATATATTACTTCGTATGAATGAGAAGAAAAAATGATGATGATTTTGATCAGAATTCGGGTTGATTTATAGCCAGGAATGATTTTTGGGGCTCCGCGACTCGCGGCAAAATGGCCTTCAAACTCCGCGAGTCGCGGAGAGGTATTTTCATTTTACACCCTTGGAGTTTCTGGCTGCCGACGGTTTTAATAATATATATATATAATATATATATAATTAATATAATTAATTATATATTATATTATATTTATATACATAGTTAACTTGTAATTTTTAGTCCGTTGCGTCGAGCGTTAAGAGTTGACTCTGGTCCCGGTTCCGGTTTTTCGAACGTCCTTGCGTACAATTTAATATCTTGTACTTTGCGTTTTGAATCTTGTACTCTTGTGATTTCGAGACGTTTCTTATCAATAATTGGAACCTTTTTGATTGTCTTTTGTTCTTTTGAGCTTTTTGGTCGTTTGCGTCTTCAAATCATCGAATCTGTCTTTTGTCTTCACCTTTTATTATTTAAACGAATATCACTTGTAAATAGAACAATTGCAACTAAAAGCTTGTCTTTCTTGAGGAATAATGCTATGAAATATATGTTCGTTTTTAGCATTATCAGGCGACTTCAAATCCTATACCGAAAAACTCTCTGCGTGTTAAGTATGTGTGATTCTTGTCAATTTATCTTTGAAGCAAGTGGCGAGGCAGATAACGGAGAGGCAGGATCCTTTTGGTTCCAATATAATTGGAGACTGTTCAGAAAATCCAACAACCAAGTCTGTGTATAATTGTCTTTCTTAGACACCACTCAAGAATCTCAGATATCTTGATAGAATCAATGATTACCTTAACAGACAGAAAATTCGGTCCCTAGCAGCGGCGCCAAAAACTTACCTCCCCCGTGATATGGCCGAAACAGACGGTTTTATCTACGCGGTGTCGTTAGGCCGCGACGCGCCAGAGTCAGCTACCGCGGGGGCGAGTAATGGTTTTATTATTTATATTTAGCTGGGGTTCCTAGCTATAACTCACCTACTTATCTTCCTTTTAACGAGTAAGTGGTAAATATAACTCAGGTACATATTTTTGTATGTTTGCTCAGTAATGTGGGACAAAAGTGCCTATATAGTTAACCCTAGTGACAAGAGGTGATAGGTTAAGATTAACTAAATAGAATAGTAATTTGACTATAAAAGTAAAGATAGATAGGTATGAAGAATAGAATCCTGAAGGGGAATTATTGCAATAGTTTAACTTCCTAGGATAAACACTAAACCTCAATCAACTGGGCTGTGAACCTAACTGATTTGTCACTAAGAGTTTAGGCCTTGAAGATTCTGGCTAAGACGGATATCCCTACTCCCAACGTTAACCTAAAGGGTTTAAACGACCTTATGGATAGAATCCTAGGTACATGAACAAAGTGGTATACCCAATAAAGGAAAGTCTCAGCTTTTCTTAATCCTAGTTGGTCTAACTAAAGCAATATCCTACCACTTAATCACTATGCTATGCCTTAACATTAACAGATGTGCAATCTTAGATATTATAAGGTACTGCTAACTGGGATAGAAGTCTCTCCTTTTGCGATCACTTATTCAACCTCGGATCATCTTACAATATCTCAAGAACATTGCTTCTGACGCGAATCATGCTTTTGAGTAGGCTAGTGTTCACTGAACTCTCTATTGCTAACTCTAATCACAAACTAAATGGGCAGCTCTTCTGTGACGAATAAATGGTTATTCGTACGTAGGTACTATATCCCTATTGTGACGTTAAGCACACATAACTACTTACCTTGTATCCTAGGGTTAATCAGGTCCTAATACTAGCTTATAGCCACGTGAATAAGTGGAAAGGGTGATCCGTAAATTAAACTTCTAAACCGTCAAGGTTTCAGCATAACAATATGATATGTTTCAGATAAAATCTTCAACACATGATAAACAATTGAAACAGATAGATAATCATGCAAAGTGAAAGCAACTCAGGATAATAACTTTATTAAATTAAGGAAAGCATTCACTGTTTACAGACGAGATCTGGACCATTACAAGTGCTGACAACCTCTAGACCGCTCCTATTACAATCTTCGGCGTTCGCCTCCGGGTACTTAATTTCCCGCTCGGAGGTGAGGAGGCCTTGAAAGCTCTAGTGGGAGAAAGTGTATTGTAGTGAGAGAGTGAAGAGAGGTGTGTGGAAATTGGATGACAAAAAGCCCTTTAAATAGACTAGGAAATTGCCAGAATACGGCTGGCAGGCCGTATGGCAGGCTGTATGGTGGCCCGTATTTGGCAGCCCGTTTCTTGGGGGCGTTTGCTGGGTCATTTGGCAGGCCGTACCCCATACTGGCAGGTCGTATGGCAGCACGTATGGCAGGCCATTTCTGGTGCTGGTCAGGCTTTGATTCACTGGATCGTAACTTGATTTCTTGTCTTTCACTGTTTTCGCTCTAGAATCTTCGTTTTAGCTCCGTTTCTCTTGGTTCTTTTTGCATCGTCTTCGTAATTACTTAATATACAAATTCAACCGAAAAAGCGATTATTTTTCAGACAAAGTTTTGAACTTTATGCTTTTGGGACTCAATATCGGGGGTAAAAACATGACTTTTTATCCGATATCAATGCTCCTTTGTCCATCTAGTGTTATGAACAGGTGAGCTTGTTGTGGAACACACAACATCTTGATCATTAGCTGGCTCAGAGGAATGAGCAGCAGTGGGAGACAGCTGTTCATTATGAGTGTAACCAGTACCAGCTTGATATCCTTCAGAACCAATAGACCTATGCTCCAGTTGTAAAACTTTAGTAGAGCCAGTAGGTCCACATGGTTTAGACACAGATAGAACAGAGTATTCCATCTCATCATTAGAGAACCCAGCAACTTGAATTGGAGAGGGAAATGCTGCTGGTTCTTCATCATCATCAAGAGCTTGATGAGTAGGCTCTTCAAACAATGACACTTCATCTTCTTGACTAGTAGATGAAATAGGGGCAGTTTCATCAAATGTAATATTAATGGATTCTTCAAAACAACCCCTTCTTTTATTAAAAACCCTATATGCCTTTGACATGTTGGAATATCCCAAGAATATACCTTCATCAGCCTTATCATCAAACTTGCCTAGCTGATCCCTATTGTTTAGAATGAAACAGGGAGTGCCAAATACATGAACAAATGAAATTGAGGGTCTTCTGCCTTTGAGAACTTCATAAGCAGTTTTCTGATGTCTTTTCACAATTAAAGATCTATTCTGGGTAAAACAAGCAGTGTTCACAGATTCTGCCCAATATGAATTTTTCAACCCAGACTCAGCCAACATAGATCTTGCTGCTTTAATGAGAGTTCTGTTTCTTCTTTCTGCAACACCATTCTGTTGAGGTGTTCTCACAGCAGAAAAGTTCTATGAAATACCTTTGTCAGCACAAAATTCTTCCAATGTTGCATTTCTGAATTCTGTACCATGATCACTTCGAAGCTGCTTCACCAGTTGCCCATTCAATAGTTCCATTCTTTTGATAAAATTGATAATTTCATCAGCAGCTTCACTCTTTTGCTTAAAAAAGAATACCCAAGTGTATCTGGAATATTCATCAACAATCACCAGTGTATACTTCTTCCCACTACAGCTAGCTATATTAACAGGACCAAAAAGATCCATATGAAGAAGGTGAAATGGTTTCTCAACAGATGAAATCTGCTTTGGTTTGAATGAGGCATGGTGATGCTTCCCTTTTTCACATCCAGGACATAATCTATCCTTCACATAAGACATTGTGGGTAGCCCATACACCAAACTTTTACTAGATAACTTATGAATATCTTTGAAGTTGAGATGTGAGAGTCTCTTGTGCCATAACCACTTGAGGTTGTCTGCTGCCTTTGAATAAAAACAAGTATTAGTTGTTGTGAATGATGTGTTCATGTCAATTTGATACATGTTCTCATGTCTTTTTACTATCATCAGTGGCTTCCCTGTCTTATCAAAAATAGTGCCAATTTTTTTTTTTGAATTGGACTATCTTACTTTTGCTTGTCAGTTGGCTTATGCTGAGTAGATTATGTTAAAGCCCAACAACATATGCTACATTTGAAAATGTGACATTCCCATTTGTTAAAGTATCAAAAACCTTTGTGTAACCCAACGAATTATCTCCATATGATACAACTGGACCATCCTTTTCTTGATAGTCCATCAGCAGGGACTTACATCCGGTCATATGTCTCGAACAACCACTATCGAGATACCATATTTACTTGTTTTGAATGCCCTGCACAGTAGCTAAGAGATTAGTTCTTTTTGGGAACCCATCCAAGGATGGGTTCTGGAAGGGTCATCTTTGATGATCTCTTCCTATCTGCTGCTTTGTTTGAAGAGGCAACAGCAGATGGGGTTAAGGTTAGAGTACACCGATTGGCTAAGTGAAACTTGCTGCCACACTTGTATCATTTTCTCACATTTGGTATCGGTGACTGGTCATACACTGAGTAAATGGGTGCAGTAAGATTGGGTCTACTTTCAGATATGGTAGCTATGAGCTGGTCAAGCTTGACAGTCATTATCTCAGTGATAGATGACTCAGCGCATGATTTCACAATTTGGTTCACTTTAGCTTTTCCCTTAAGGGAAGCTTTTCTTTTAGAACCAGTACCATAATCATGGTATACTGCTTTGCCTTTGTTGTTCGACGAGTCAGTGTGGGAAGTTACTGACCCGTTAGCTGATGCTGGTCGATTCTTGTGAATCTTGATTGCTGCCTTTGACTTGCCAGTATTGCGTTTTGCTGGCATGTGTAATGACCCGTCCTAATCCATAAGAACGAATACAATAACATATGATTACATTGCGCGGTATTTGACCTCTATATGATACATTTTACAAACATTGCATTCGTTTTAAAAGACAAACTTTCATTATATCGAAAATTGACAGGCATGCATAATATTTCATAATATCCAACTATAAATGATCTAATATGTTATTTACTTAATCATAATCTTTACTGAACTCAACGACTTGATTGCAACGTCTTTTGAAATATGCCATGAATGATTCCAAGTAATATCTTTAAAATGCGCAAATGCACAGCGGAAGATTTCTTTCAATCCCGAGAATAAACATGCTTTAAAGTGTCAACCAAAAGGTTGGTGAGTTCATTAGTTTATCATAATCGATCATTTTCATCATTTTAATAGACCACAAGATTTTCATTTCCATTTCTCATAAATATACGTCCCATGCATAGAGACAAAAATCATTCATATGGATTGAACACCTGATAATCGACATTTACAAGATGCATATAGAATTAACCCATCATTCCGGGACTCCCTTCGGACATGATAAATTTTGAAGTACTAAAGCTTCTGCAACAACGGATGGGGTTTGTTAGGCCCAATAGATCTATCTTTAGGATTCGCGTCAATTAAGGGCTCGGTTCCCTAATTCTTAGATTACCAGGCTAAAAGGGGCATACTCGGCTTCGATCCATTCAACCATATAATGTTGTTTCGATTACTTGTGTCTATTTCGTAAAATATTTATAAAAATAGCACATGTATTCTCAGTTTCAAAAATATATATTGCAAAAGCATTTAAAAAGGGAGCAATTGAAACTCACGATACAATATTTTGTAGTAAAAATATTCATACGACGATACTGAACAATGCAGGGTTGGCCTCGGATTCACGAACCTATATAAATTATATATATACTAACACAAAATAGTAATCGAACAAGTTTAGATATTATTATTAATTGTTATTTCAGTAACTCGTATGTTTCATTGATAACTATTTTAGCTATATTAATTTTATATACTTTAGATAAATAATTAGTATTTATTATGAAAATATTAATGTTGTTATGCGATATGTTTTAAATATATTCTTATATAGCTATTTATTTGGTAAAATAATATCAATAATAATAAATAAAAATTTGTATCTTTTTATGATAATAATAGTAATAATATTATTGCTAATTAGGTTTGGTAATGATATTGGTATTAATAATTTTGATTACAATACTAATAATAAGAGTAATGATAAAACAATAATAATGATAATGATAATAATAATGTTAAAAGTAATGTTAATAATAATAATAATAATAATAATAATAATAATAATAATAATAATAATAATAATAATAATAATAATAATAATAATGATACTTTTAATTTTAATAATAAATAGATAAGTTCAATAATAATGATAATTCTAATATTAGTCTTAATGTTAATACTACTAATTTTAATGATAAGAGTCATTATGATAATTATGATAAGGATAATATTATTCCTAATATTAGTGATAATATTAATAATCAGTAATAATAATAATAATAATAATAATAATAATAATAATAACAACAACAACAACAATAATAATAATAATAATAATAATAATAATAATAATAATAATAATAATAATAATAATAATAATAATAATAATAACAACAACAACAACAATAGGAGTAATAATAATAACTACCTCACTTAGAAAAAGCTCCAAAAAGAATAAGTGCCCATGCCCAGGCTCGAACCAGTGACCTCTCGTTTAACCAACACTCACTCATTTTAACATCACCATCTACTTCAACCTCCATCATCATTCAAATATTATTATCACTTAACATCATCATTTTATTCATTATCTTTTAATGACATCATTATCATCTTTCGTTAATCATAATCACATAATCGTACGTCCAACCTCATCATCGCTTAACATATTTTCTATTTTATTATTATCATATTATCACAGATCATTATAATTATGGCCATTATCCACTTGTTATCTATTAATCATTATCAGGGATAGATCTGTAAATTTACTGGCCACCCATTTGCGTTTGTTTATTGGCCACGTACAATTCATATTACTTGTCACCAAATTTTTGAGTGGGTAACCCACTATCTATTCTCATAATAGATGTGTGGGCCTTTTGAGCCATCCTTTATGTCCCATAAAAATGTAATACTCTACATTTACAGTTAACAATTCATTCTCACTTCCTTGTCATCATCTATGTCGCCATCATCGTGTTTCTTTGATAGAAATTGGAAACAGGAACAGAAAAAAAACGAGTAGCAATTACAATTGAATTTCGCGAATCGTGTAATGTCTTGGCACCAATACTGTAGCAGTTGGTGTTGGTTGTACGTTTGGAGTAGAAACAACCATTAGTAGCAGTAGTCGTAAAGGAATAAACAGGAATAGTAGCAGTTCTAGGTGATGATGGCTGTTGTTATCGTGGTGATGGATTGTTGTGTGGGTTTCGAATCAAAACACAGAAAAATGTAATAACAATGGTTGTTTTCTTGATTATAACAAGAAGAGAGAGTGGGAGAGAGGTGAGATGGTGGCGTCGGACTGTGGTGGTAATAATTTAGAGAGATAAAGGTGGTGGTTGTTTAGGGTGACGGCCGATGAGGGTGATGAGGGTGACGGTGGTGGTGACTGCCGAGGTGGTGGAAGGTGGCGAAGTGATGGAGAGGGTGGTGAATAATGGTGGTTTTCGGTTTAAGATGGTGATATTTGTGTGGAACTAAGGTGGTTTGTGTGACAACCCGGAAATTTCCGACCAAATTCAAACTTTAATCTTTATATATTCCCGACACGATAAGCGAAGTTGTAAGTTGAATCTCAAAGATTTTTTTTTAAAACTGTGTTCATACATTCATTTAAACCTCGACCAAGTTTCTATGATTCACGAACCATTATATGAACGAATATGATTATATATGTATATGTGTATATATTATAACTTGATAACGTTAACGAAATATTAAGTATAAATACTTTACAATATAGTATTTGGCTCCATATGTTTGTCGTTGGAATTCCATAGTAATCAATTGATGTAGTTTTCAACTGTACGAAAACACTTTTTCATATAACAGGACTTGTCTATCTAAACTGCCTTTAAATAAATAAACGTAAGTTGAAATATTGGTTGTAACGTGTATTTAAAACGTGTTCATTAAATATATATATGTTTTCAAATTAAGTATACGGTAGTAACACCCGCCTAGTGACGCAATTGATATTTAAAAACGATTAGTACTTGTATCCATTTAAATTCTTAAAAAGAAAAACGTTACGCGCTAAACTATTTTCCTAATTGAAATGAAAATAAACTTTGAAAAATAAATAGTTTTGAAAAACTAAATGTTATATAGTTAGATGAAAGATTTTTGGAAACAAAATTTATATTTCTAAAAATGTATATATATATATATATATCTATATATATTAATCTCGTCATAAAACGTCTTAATTTAAAATAAAATATTTTGGTAAACAACGAGTCACTGATTTATAGAAGCAAATGACCACGCCGCTCAAATTTTATAAGATACATTTTTACAAAGTAATTTATTGATGAATAAATCAAACTATTACTAAAGGTACACGTCACGTAACGTAAAAGGCTAGTTTTCTAAACGTACGAAAGTGCGCTCGAAAAACCGAAAGTGGTACATGAGTCGTGAGACCACGTCCGTGTATTTTTGTAAAAATTATATTTTTACCATGAGCGTAAATATAATATAATATTTAATTAATTCTAAAGATTAAATATATTATATATTAATTAATATATAAATAAACCTACTATTACGTAGTACATGTAAAAGGAATCGAGTGTCGGCAGCTTTTATTGGAGGAGTGTGAGCTGGTACCACAGGTCATGCGATCGCATGACCTTTCCTCATCAACCCCATGCGATCGCATGGCTGAGGGAGAGAGGCCAGGTCTTTAAAGTTCGCTCGATTTCATTTTTGGGATCAATTTTTTTTCATTCACTCGCACACACACATATACTCCCTCTATATTACCTTATTTTTATTTATATTACTATTATTATTTATATTAAGATTAATATTATTAAGTAATAATATTATTAGTAATATTGGTAATATTGTTAGTATTATTTACATAAAATACTACGACAAGGGGTACACGCGAGCTATTGCAACATGGGTTTTATGAGCGGGTTAGGGCTAAGGAATTTATGGGTTATAGCTATGGAGGTGATGGGTATGGTTAATGGGTATGCTCGTGAGGTCAATCTAGTGTTTATTATCTCCGTTGCATCTACATATCTTTCCTGCAATATTGAATCTCAATATTGATACGTGAGTACTCGTAAATAAATTTTTACATATCAATAGTATATCCCTGACTAGTGCTCGAGTATTTAGGATTATGCATGCTTGTATTTTTTGATATTGCCCTTAGATAGGTTATGTTGAATCTTGAATTAGTTATACCTGTGATTGAGATAAGGTATAAGATATGCATGTCGTTGGAAAGCTAGCGAAAAATTAAGAACTTTTCATTTAGATATCGAATGATTTCGATGAACGGATTAGAAGTTATAATCAATTGAATTTTTGTATTATTATTAAAAATGATTATTATTATCGTCGTTACTATCATCGTTATAACTTTTATCTAATTATTATCATCATTATTATTATTATTATTATTATTATTATTATTATTATTATTATTATTATTATTATTATTATTATTATTATTATTATTATTATTATTATTATTATTATTATTATTATTATTATTATTATTATTATTATTATTATTATTATTATTATCATCATCTTTATCAATAAAAAGTGCTAACATTAAAAATTGTTATTTTTATTACTATTATTATCGTATTTATCGTTAAAATTATAATTAGTATTTTTATTATTATTATCATTAAAATAGTTATAATTAGTATTATCATTAATATATTCATAATATTTATTATCATTAGTATTATTATGATTAAAACTTATATTAGTAACACTTAATTATTATGATTACTATTATTATAATTAATATGAAAACAATATAAAAGACGATTAAAAGCTACTAAACGAATCAATTAAGAAATAATGAGTATGAGTATCATGATGAAATTTAAATATTGTAAGATAATGATTTAGATAAAATTATCGTTTTTATATTTTTTATCATTACTATTATTATTAAAAGTATCGTTATATTAAAACTATCATTTTAACAAAAATTACCATTTTAATAGAAATGTCATTGTTACTATAAAATATCATTATTATTATCATTTTAAATAGAATTATTATTTTAAAAGATAATATTAAAAAGTATCATAAATATTAATGTTATGATAATTAGAATTATTATTTTATTTTAGTAATTATAAATATTGATATTTTAATTAATAGAATAATAATAATTATTATTACAAAATAATGCAACTTTTACTTACTATTATTATAGATATTATTTTATCAAATACATATGAGATACAAACATATTTTTACTACGTATAATAAAATTTCTTTAATAATACCTATCATATTATCTTTATGATATTAAATGAACTTTATAAATTTTATTACTTAAGATATATAAAAGTATTTTTTTATAAATTTTTATTTATTAATAAATGAATTATATTATTTACTCTAATAAATCTTTTAAAAGATATTTAAAAATATAAAACGACAATATTTAAACTATATATTAATCATGTATAGATTTTGGAAATCATTTTGAGTCAAATTGACTTTTGTTGATTTTTGCATATTAGTCTCGAGCATTAGGAATGTGGTACACTATGACTTGACCTTAATTGTTAGACAAATATTGACCAACATATAAATATATATAATTAATTTAGGCTCGTGAATCCGAGGCCAACCTTGCACTTGTTCAATGACGTTATATGTATTTTTACTACGAAATACAATAGGTGAGTTTCATTTGCCTTTTTACCCTTTATATTTTAGGGCTGAGAATACATGCGCAATTGTTTTTATAAATGTTTTATGAAATAGACACAAGTAATTGAAACTACATTATATGGTTGAATGATCGAAGCCGAATATGCCCCGTTTTGCTTGGTAACCTAAGAATTAGTAAACCGATCTACTAATTGACGCGAATCCTAAAGATAGATCTATTGGGCCTAACGAACCCCATCCAAAGTACCGGATGCTTTAGTACTTCGATGTTGTTTTATCATGTCCGAAGGATTTCCCGGAATGATAGGGGATATTCTTATATGCATCTTGTTAATGTCGGTTACCAGGTGTTCAATCCATATGAATGATTATTTTTGTGTCTATGCATGGGACGTATATTTATGAGAACTGGAAATCTTGTGGTCTATTAAAATGATGGAAATGAATGATTATGATAAACTAATTAACTCACCAACCTTTTGGTTGATACTTTAAAGCATGTTTATTCTCAGGTACGAAAGAAATCTTCCGCCTTGCAATTACTCATTTTAAAGATATTACTTGGAGTCATTCATGGCATATTTCAAAAGACGTTGCATTCGAGTCGTTGAATTCATCAAGATTATTGTTAATTCAATTTTAGTTGGATGTATTAGGAAATGGTATGCATGTCGTCAACTTTCGAAGTAATGAAAGTTTGTCTTTTAAAAAACGAATGCAATGTTTGTAAAATGTATCATATAGAGGTCAAGTACCTCGCGATGTAACCAACTATTGTGAATCATTTGTAATCGATATGGACTTCGTCCGGATGGATTAGGACGGGTCCCTTCAGTTTGATGGTGTGCCATGGTGGCTGTAGCGTTCCAACTCGAAACAGAAACACAAGTTGTAGCAACGGTGGTAAAAAATATATGACGGGTTTGTTTGTTCCATACGTAAACAGTAGCACATTTCAAAGGTGATCGAGTTTGTTTTGAGGTGGTGCTTGCCAACAAGAAAAGGAAAACGCAGGTGGAGTTTAGTGATTATAATGGTGAGGTGATGGTGACTGTAGGGTACTAATGTGCTCGTTGTCGACATGGTAGCAAAAGGTGGTGGTTCACGGTGGTTAGGAGGTGGTGGTGATGAGTGATAGAGGTTGTACATGGTGATGGAAGTTTGAATATGATCATATATATGTCTCTGCTATGTTTATGTAATGTATGTATATATATAAGAAATAGATAGATGGAAAAAGATGAGGAAACAATAGGTCAAATTAATAATACTAATACACAATAATAATAATTGGAAAGAATCGTATGTTGAAACAATCAAGAATAGTAACTCAATAGGAAAGCAGCCACAATATTTGGTTGTTAGTTACCGACAGTATTCACGGACTGTGTATCGTGCGAAATCAGTGGCAGATAAAAGTGTTCAGAAAAATCCCATATTTTTAAATTAATTATATTTATTTATTTTGGTCATTATGGTATAAAATTCGATCCTTAATTTGTTAAATAAAAATTACATCAACTGTCCCTCTCATTTCTGTGTAAAATATAAAAAGTGTTAAAACTTAACAAATAGTTCCTAAATACATTTTTAATAAGCCTAAAATTTATAGAACTCATTTTTGTATAACCGTTTATTTTAAAATTACATAAGTTTGAATTTAACTTATTTAATATCAATCGAAACATCAAATGAGTAATACAATCATTTAATATTTATTTTTAATATACTTTATTTATATATAGAGATATATTTTAATAATCAGTATTATAAACTACTATTTTTATTTTATTAATTTTTAATAACAACAACATATAATACTTTAAATTATATTTTGAACTATTATTTATATATACATACACACATATCTATTTAAAATTAATTGTTCGTGAATCGCCGAGAGCAGTCGAAGGTCAATTGAATATATGAACATCGTTTCCAAAATTTTCTAAACTCAACATTACATAATTTGCTTATCGTATCGAAATCATATAAAAATTAAGTTTAAATTTGGTCGGAAATTTCCGGGTTGTCACAGCTTGTCAGCAGCTACTGGTTGACCAGTACAATTTTCATCAGCTGGCTCAGCATTGGTGGAATTTGAACGCGAAGGGGAATCAATTGATTTTAACTTTCTTTGATTGTTTTCAGTGATTTCCTTTTTAATGCGTCTTTCCTTTGGAGTCATATAGTAAATGCTTGAGGGATCAGTAGTTTCATCAATTGAAGTACTGGTTTCCTTGGCTTTTACTTCATCCTCTAAAATTTCTTTCATGGACGGTGGTGGGGTCTCAGAAGGTCTGACAAACTTATTTGTTAAGACCTTTTTACCCTTAACTATCTTGGCAAAGGTATTTGGCATGACAGCTTCAGGATCTGTTTCAAGAATGGGGTCCATGTAAGTAACTTCTGCGAGAGCAGCAGTAGTAGCATAGTCACCAGCAAAGAAAGCTTCAACTTGGGCAGGAACCTGCTCATTTACAGACTTAGCTGTGCGTTGAGCAGATGTACACCATGAAGCAACAACCTTCTTGAGGTCGTTTAGATGGTTCTTAACATCTGCTGCCTCAACGTGAAGAGATTTTAAAGAAAAATTTTGTTTTTCAAGTTTTGAAATTTCATCCTTCAAGATCTTAATTTCATCAGTTTTGCTTTTAAGTTTATCATTTAAAGATTTGTTATCATTTTTCAAAACTTCTTCACATTTACTGCCTCTATATAAATCAACTCTTAGGTAGTCAAACATTTCAGCTTTATCATCATCAGTATAAGTTCAAAAATTATCAACCTTATACAGCATTTCAGATTTCCATTGAGGTGAATCCTTTTTCCGATCAGCTTCCCTCATATCAGCCAAAAACATACTACCATTATCATCCTCATCAGACTCCTCGACCTCCTTAGCCATCAAACACAGCTTTTTACCAGAAGCATAACCAGCATCATCATCATCATCATCAGTATCACTGTCAGAAGATGAAGAATAGCTAGTTTCATCCCAATCATGATGCTCAGCAACTAGAACCTTTTCTGGCTTCTTTCCCTTCTTATCAGCCTTTGCACTTTCCTTCATCTGAGCCTTCATAGCTTTGTACTTGTTCTTGTACTTATCAGCTTTTGAGAAGGAGTTAGCATGTGATGTTGAAGGTTTCCTGGACATGCATTTAGCAGCAAAATGTCCAACCTTTCCACAATTGTAACACTCAGATTTAGGACCCTTGACTGATTTACTGATATACCTAGCACTTGGTTTCTTACTCCCTTTGTATGGCTTGCTGGTTCTATTACAATTGAACCTTTTGAACTGCCTAGCCAGAAAGGCCATACCTTCAGCAAACCCTTCCATATCATCTTCATCATCACTGCTTTCTACAGACCTAGTACCACTATTCACATCATCTTCAACTGACTCTTCTTTTGCTGTCAACTTTTGAACCAGTAAAGCCTTTTGAGCTTTCTTTTTAGCAGCAGCCATAAGAGCAGTATCCTCTGTTTTAGAAGATTTTGAAGTGGTGGGGGTAGACTTAAAATTTTCTTTCAAGTTTAGTTCAAGTTTAGCTTCTGCCTTCTCATGGTTCCAAAGTGTACCATAGAGGGAAGACATGTTAAAGTTCTTTAAAGTCTGGGTGGTTCTTAGAGGGTCAGTCACTGGTTTCCATTTGGCAGACAATGAGTCAATGAATTTGTTTACTTGTTCAAAATCAGTATATGTGATTTTTAAAGTAAGCAGGTCAGCAACTAAGGAGTTAAACCTAATGAAGGTTTGCTTAAGGGTCTCATTCTTATAGGCAAAGAACATTTCATACTTTCTTTTCAATATAATAATCTTGTTCTACCTAACCTCATCCATGCCTTCATAAGTAACATCTAGATAGTCTAACATAAGCTTAGCATTCAGTTTTCCCTTAATCAGTTTGAACAGGTGGTTAGGTAAAGTTATAGCTAACAGAGTTCTGAGCTTAGGGTCATGTGACGCCCCGTACAAAATTAACGTGTACGGATCATCAACAACAGGATCATTACAAGGTCAAACACTATATGCTGTTTTAAAATAAGTTTGCATTCATAAAATGGAGTGACGTCTTAACCAACATTAATAATTTAACATACGATAGTGTGCTTCTACGAATAGAAGGCATAAATAATAGTACGTGACCCATAGGTCGTTATAAATTCATTGTTTCAAAAGTAACATAGTTTGAATGCAAAGTAAATGTTTCATGCGGAGACATCTCTAAAAGCAGCGGGAGTCTACAGCAAGACTAGTACAGCGGAAGCAACCAAACTCTAAGCACCTGAGAAAACATGCTTAAAAATGTCAACACTAATGTTAGTGAGCTATAGTTTAAGTATAACAGTAATGTAAGGTAGGCCACTAGATTTCGAATTTCAAAACAGTATGAAAAGTATATGTTCAACCGTGGGCACTTGGTAACTAAGTTAACGTAATATCACCCCCTGAAAGTACACTTGGCGAGTGCATAAGTTTACGAAGTATTAAACACCCATTAAATGCTAGCGCTACTAGCCCGAGTGAGGATGTAAAATCCTATGGATCCATATCTAAGATTCGTGTTCACCGGTTCAAAAACCAATGACTAAACGTTACCGAGCTAAGGGGAAAGTTTATGCCGTTCTATAAACCACACATATAATAAGTTTAAGTACTCCTGCCTAGTATGTAAAACATAAAACGCGCAAGTATTCTCAGTCCCAAAATAGTTAAAGTAAAAAGGGATGCTATAACTCACAGTGAAAAGTAGTTAAGTCGGTACGAGACAAGTAAGCAAGTAGTTGGTCCGAAAGGTCCTCAACCTAAGTCAAAAGTTACTAAGTTAGTAAATCGTTCCCAAAGGTTTAAAAGTATGTAAATTAGGTCTTAAGTATCATCATCATTCATCATTAATCAAAAAGTGTAAAGTAAGTTTCAATCAAGAATAGAGTTTGAAATAAAGGCTGAATTCGTTCAGTCTCCACGACCTCTATACAAACTGAAATGAGGTGAGACCAGTGGCTATGGTTCCGTATATGAGTCCCCTAGTTGCTGACCAATTTCCAGAACTAAACTCGTCTTCGTTTGACCGTGGTGATGGTTTAAGAGCGAGTAGGTCAGAAATTTTAGCACAACGTTAATAGGGTGTAGTGACTTTCGGATGGCCATAAATCCTAACCGTAACTCGGATTAAGATGAGGCCTAAATGGAAAATCATCTAATAGAACCAAAATAGCTGGAAATAAATATTTCCAGTAGCCCAGATTACTGACCAGACCCAGAAAACAGTAGGTAATGTGCTCCGGTGGGTTCTTGGTGCTTGATGCTCATCACGGTTCTCATCCTTGATGCTTATAGCTTCAAGTGTATAACTCGTTGATGTGTTTGCATCATCTTAACCAAGTTTTGACCATCATAAAACTAGTGTAATTCTAAGATATGTAGCACAACTCAATTAAGGGTTGTAAGTAGTTTGATGAACCAAAGTTACATCAAGATCTTAGATCCGACACATACATGACTTCTAATAGTAATATTAAGCTACAAACTTGAAAGTAAACTAAGTAAACAAGATCTTAAGTTGTAGAACTTAGTTCTTAATTAGATCTTGAAGATCCTAGACCCAAAAGTCTAGATCTAATGTTCTTAAGTTAAACCCTAAGTTATAGAACTTGGATCTTTACTTTAATAAAACCATGAGTCATGAAACTTAGATTTTTATCTTGTAATATGTATGTAAGCTTATAAATCCTTGTTTTAAACAAAATTAGAAGACCATAAGCTATAGAAACTTAGATTCAACATAAGTGTATGAAGTTATAACTAGAAAGTTATACTTCCATATTCTTGAACTTACAAAGTTTAACTTTAGTTTCAAGAAATATGAGATCAAGTTTAACTAGTAATACTTGACCAAATTAACAACATCACAACTTTAAGTAAATAAAATGAAGATATAAACTAAAGTTACAAGTATTATGTTCATGTTTGTTTCATACTTGAGAAGATTCAAATCAAAGTTTGGATCTTAAGGAAATAAACTTCAAGTCTATAAAACATGAACACAAGTATGATTATAAAGCTTATGAACTTTTAGATCTTTAAAACATTTAAGTGTAGAACCATAAACTAACAAGTTTAGATTCTTGTTCTTGGTTCTTCATCAAACAAAAGATGGAAGTAACCAAGATTACATGAAGATACAAGTTAGAAAACTTGATCTTTAACAACAACAAACAACAAGTAACAAAACAAGAAGAATGATGATATTTATAATTCGGTTTTAAGGAAGAAAAAGAAAGAAGAAATGAGGTTGTTATTTACAAAGTTTGAGAGAAAATGTTGAGAGAAAAAGAAGTGGTGTAAGTGTGTGTAAGTAAAATGAAATGATACTAGTGTATAAGTAACAAAAAAAAAAAAATGAAAATGAAACTCCCTCCATTGCCATGAAGGCCGACGGTATAGGGGTGCTCAAAGGGGGAGGTCAACTTGCTTCTTTCATGCATGGGGTGATGGTGAATGCTAGAATGAGTAATAAGGTTAAGTGCATGGAAAAGAGCTCTTGCATGCTTGAGACAACTTTGTCTCCTCATTAACTTAATTAATCCAAGTTTAGTCTTAATGTAACACTAGCATAAAAGATGGGCTTACTAGTCCATTAAGTGTGTAGGGTGGGCTTCCAAGTCCATATCCATTAATAAAGGCCCAAGTCCAAGTAAGTATGCAACAATTAATTAAATAAAGCCCAAGTAATTAACTACTAACATTAGTTAATTAAAAATGATTAATAATAATTAATCATGAATGTAAATAATATTCTAAATATTATTCATGAAAAGTACGTGTGTCACAAAGACAAGTCGGGACATGGAAAGTCAAATACGGCAACAAGTAAAATGTATAAAAATACATTTATTAAAGCACAAGTATTAATAATAAATATTAATAATATAAGTTGGAAAATCCAGGGTCGTTACATTACCCACCTGTTAAAGAAAATTTTGTCCCGAAATTTTAAGTTGAGGTAGATGGAGGAGTTGGGAAAAGGTGAGGATACTTCTGCATCATTTGATCCTCTCGTTCCCAGGTAAACTCGGGTCCTCATTTGGCATTCCATCATACTCGGACGATCGGAATCTTGTTGCATTTCAAAGTTTTGACCTCACGGTCCATAATTTCAACAGGTTCTTCCACGAAGTGGAGTTTGTCATCAATCGTAAGTTGTTCCAGTGGTATGACAAGTTCCGGTTCAGCAAGACACTTCTTCAAATTCGATACGTGAAAGGTAGGATGAACTGAGCTCAATTGAGTCGGAAGATCTAAACGGTAAGCAACGGGTCCAACACGTTCCAAGATTTCAAAAGGACCAATGTATCGCGGGTTGAGCTTCCCACGTTTTCCAAAACGGATCACACCTTTCCAAGGCGCGACCTTTAACATTACACGATCACCCACGTTGAATTCGAAGTCTTTACATTTAAGGTCGGCATAACTCTTTTGGTGATCACGGGTAGTCTTGAGTCTTGCTTGAATTTGGACAATCTTCTCAGTTGTTTCATAGACTACCTCGGGTCTGGTGATTTGCTTTTCGCCTACTTCGGCCCAACAAATAGGAGAACAGCACTTGCGTCTATACAACACTTCGAAGGGTGCGGCATTAATACTTAAATGATAACTGTTGTTGTAAGAAAATTCGGCTAGCGATAAATGCCTTTCCCAAGCCTTTTCGAAATCAATAACACAAGCACGCAACAAGTCCTCCAAAGTCTGAATCGTGCGCTCGCTTTGTCCGTCAGTCTGTGGGTGATACGCTGTACTCATGTCGAGACGAGTCCCCAAGGCTTCTTGCAAAGAACGCCAAAATCTAGAAACAAAACGGGCATCTCGGTCTGAAATAATCGATAAGGGCACGCCACTCCATCGTATCTGTTTCCTTCATGGCTAAGAAGTGTGCAGATTTGGTAAGACGGTCAACAATAACCCAGATGATATCGTATCCACCCACCGTCTTTGGTAGTTTCGTGATGAAGTCCATCGTTATCCTTTCCCACTTCCATTGCGGGATTTCTGGTTGCTGAAGTAACCCAGAGGGCCTCTGATGTTCAGCCTTAACCTTCGAGCAAGTCAAACACTTCCCAACATAAGTTGCAACATCTTTCTTAAGATTAGGCCACCAATACTGTTCCTTAAGATCGTGGTACATTTTACCGGCTCCTGGATGAATCGAATATCTTGACTTGTGGGCTTCGTCTAGAATGAGGCTTCGCAAATCCCCATAACTAGGCACCCAAATTCTTCCGGCAAAGTATCGGAGTCCAGTCTCCTTAACCTCGAATCGAGAGACGAGAATGTTCAAGTGTTCATGAGAAATATTCTCCTCCTTGAGAGACTCATCTTGAGCTACTCGGATCTGGCTATTGAGATTTGAATGAATGGTGATGTTCAGGGCACGAACACGAAGAGGTGCCATCCTCTCTTTTCAGCTTAAAGCGTCGGCTACAACATTGGCCTTGCCAGGATGGTAACGAAGTTCACAATCATAGTCGTTCAGCGTCTCGATCCATCGTCGCTGTCTCATGTTCAGTTGTTTCTGATCAAATATGTGCTGGAGACTTTTGTGGTCGGTGAATATAGTACTTTTAGTTCCATAAAGATAGTGTCTCCACAATTTGAGCGCAAAGACAATGGCTCCAAGTTCAAGATTGTGAGTAGTGTAGTTTCGCTCGTGAATCTTCATTTGACGAGAAGCATAAGCAATGACCTTGGTTCTTTGCATCAATATGCAACCAAAAACATTTTTCGAGGCATCGCAATATACGACAAAATAGTCACTGCCTTCAGGAAGTGATAAGATAGGTGCGGTGGTCAATTTCTGCTTCAAGATTTGAAATGCTGATTCTTGTTCGGTTTCCCAAACGAACTTCTTCCCTTTATGAGTCAGTGCTGTTAATGGGCGTGCAATCAGAGAGAAACCTTCAATAAATCTTCGGTAATAACCGGCGAGACCTAAAAATTGGCGGATATGAGTCGGAGTAGTGGGGGTTTCCCACTTGCTGATAGCTTCGATCTTTGTGGGATCAACTTTGATACCTTGATCGCTCACAATATGACCCAGGAATTGGACTTCCTTTAACCAAAACTCGCACTTGGAGAACTTGGCATAAAGTTGCTCTTGCCTCAAGAGTTCCAACACTAGTCGAAGATGTTGCTCATGTTCTTCTTCGCTTTTGGAGTAGATGAGGATATCATCTATGAAGACGATAACAAACTTATCCAGGTATGGCTTGTATACACGATTCATGAGATCCATAAACACGGCGGGTGCGTTGGTTAAACCGAATGGCATTACGAGAAACTCATAGTGGCCATAACGGGTTCTGAATGCAGTTTTCATCACATCGCTCTCCTTCACCCTCAACTGGTGATAACCGGATCGCAAATCGATCTTAGAGTAAACACTTGATCCTTGCAGCTAATCGAAAAAATTGTCAATTCGGGAAAGGGGATACCGGTTCTTGATCGTCAACTTGTTCAGCTCACGATAATCGATACACATGCGGAAAGATCTGTCCTTATTCTTCACAAACAAAATAGGTACGCCCCAAGGCGATGAACTT
The DNA here is from genome assembly GCF_046630445.1 of Rutidosis leptorrhynchoides. Taxonomy (NCBI): domain Eukaryota; kingdom Viridiplantae; phylum Streptophyta; class Magnoliopsida; order Asterales; family Asteraceae; genus Rutidosis; species Rutidosis leptorrhynchoides. Next base: position 131,264,247 of record NC_092341.1, read on the forward strand.
GGTTGGATAAATCCACGGTCTAGCAGTTCTTGTAGTTAACTCTGCAACTCTTGCATTTCGAAAGGTGCGAGTCGGTAAGGTGCGCGAGCTACAGGTGCAGCTCCTGGCACTAAATCGATCTAAAACTCCACTGATCTCGTTGGCTGTAATCCAGGCAGTTCTTCTGGGATTCACAATTCGTACATCATCCACGCTCTTCACCTCGGTTTCTAATGTTTTCACATGTGCTAAAACAGCAAGACGTCCTTTCCTCATGATCTTTTGTGCTTTCATGCAACTAATGAGGTTCAGCTTCGAGTTACATCTCTCTCCATAAATAATCAGTGGCTCACCATCTCCGTGTGGTATACGAATAGCTTTATCTCCACAGATAATGTCGGCCCTAACCTTGGTCAACCAGTCCATACCGACAATCACGTCAAAACTTCCCAATTTGATGGGTGTCAAGTCAATCTCGAAATCCACACCAGCTACGTTGATAATACCTCCTCGGCTAATTTGGTCAACTTTCTTAAATTTCCCATTGGCTACCTCAACAAGCATACTCTCCTTTAAAGGAACTAACGACCAATTTATCTTAGAACAAAAGTGTCTACATACGTAAGTCCTATCGGCACCAGTATCAAATAGGACAGAAGCTAATAGATTATTGATAGTGAATATACCTGTAATCAAGTCGGGGTTCTCACGGGCATCCCATGCGTTTATATTGAAAGCTCTTCCACGCGCTGGCCCGCCGTCCTTTCTCTTGTTGGGACATTCATTCCTGAAGTGGCCCTGTTGTCCACACTCATAGCATTTTCTTGGTCCCGTAGGGTTTGTCTTCACAGTTTGGGTAGTGATCTTGCAGTCTTTGCCAATATGCCCTGTCCTTTTACACTTTTCACAGACCATGTTGCAGTACCCGGTATGATGCTTGTAGCATCTTTTGCACTGCAGGAGACTACCCTTGTAGTTAGGGTTCGAGCTATTGTTCGGGTTGGGGTTGTTTCCCTTGAAACTTTCATGCCTCTTAGCGGGGTTTTGATCTCTTCCCTTGTTGTTGTCCCACTTACGCTTCTCATTACTAGCCCCCGATTCGGATTTTGCATTTTCTGGTTCTTTGCTGGTAATTTGGTTCATCAAGGTGTGCGCCATGCGCATAGCTTCCGGGACATCAGCTAATTTTGAAGAGGTGACATTTCCCTGAATGGACTTGGGAAGTCCCCATAAATACCGTTCCATTTCGCTTAAATTTCGGGGTAACCATCGTGGGACACATCAAAGCTAGTTCCAAGTACCTTCGTGATGTTATGCGAGGTGTATACGAAATAGTTATATTTTTTTTTGCAAAATACTATTAAATATGCTACAATTCTACACAAGTTATTTTTTTTATTTATAGAATGGGATATACCTAAACCTTGCTACAACACTTATAGGCAGTGTACCTAATCTTAGAGTAGTGTAGTTTTTAGTAAGTCCGGTTCGTTCCACAGGGATACAACTAAATTTAACGCTATATTTATTTTAAACTATATTTGTATAAATATATATATATATATATATATATATATATATATATATATATATATATATATATATATATATATATATATATATATATATATATAAAAGTAGTATTATTATTATTATAAAAGGGGGTTTTACCGTTTAATGACCGGTTTGTCGATTTCATGTCTTAAGTCACAATTAAAACCTAATGTAAAATATTAAATATAAATACAACTTAATTTAAAGCTTAAAGTAAATGACGATAATTAAAAGTGCGATAATTAAAAGTGCAATAAATAAAATGAAAATAAATAAAAGTGCGATGAGATATAAAATAAAGGAATTATGCTTATTTAAACTTCCATAATCATGATGTTTGATATGTTGATTTTAATTTATTACCATGGGTAAATTGTCCTTTGTCCTGGATTATTAGATATGTCTATCTAGTTTTTGTCCATAACAGTCCATCAGTCATAAATATAAAGTGCGAGTGTCCTCATCAAATTATCCTTATACCCGAAGTCAAATATTCCAACTAATTGGGGACTTAAACTGTAACAAGGTCTTAATACTTTGTTTAATAATTACACCAGGATATCGACTGCGTGCAATCCAAGGTTTTAATACTTTATTAACAATTACACCAAGTGTCCTTGTATGTAATCTACCCCTGTTTTAGTGAGTCGATTGACTATTAATCCATTCCGGTGTCTGGTTAAATGAACGATTATTAGTACTTATAAGTATCCCGCCCATCGTGTCTGATCGAGTGTATATGGTTATTTATAGGTACGTCCAATTGTAAATCTTTATATTAAATTAACGAACTATCATTCAGTGAAACAAATATAAAGCCCATTAATAGCCTATAGTCCAATTTCCACAAGTGTCGGTCTTTTGTCCAAACTCCAATTATGGTACAAAGCCCAATAACCCCGTCTTTAATATTTAGCCCAACATCATGATTACTTCGGCTTAAATAAGCATAATAATAATTTAGCTACGAGACATTAATTTAAAAAGGTTGAACATAACTTACAATGAGTATTAATCGCGTAGTGTTACACGGACAGAATTTCGACTTACAAACTTAAAACATTCGCCACTATAACCTTATTATTATTAACTTAAAATTAAAATTAAAATTAAAATATAAATACAAATATATTGAGAGTATGATGATAGATGGATATATATTGTGTAAAAATTCGTCAACCAAACGCTTCAATTTATAGGACCTGACCTGCTACAGCAAGCCATGCGATAGCATGGGATTTAGGCAGGATGGCCATGCGATCACATGGCAGCCTTTTCCTGCACACAATGATTCCAAAACGTGGGCTGCGCGTATTTATTTAATATATAATATAATATATATAATTTTATATAATTAATTATATATTATATTATATTCTTGTGCATTGTTGACTTGTAATTTTAGCTCCGTTGAGTCGCGCGTTGATAGTTGGTTCATGCCACGATTCCGGATTTTTGAACGTCCTTGCGTACAATTTAATATCTTGTACTTTGCGTTTTGCGGCTTGTACTTTTGTAACTTTTAGACGTTTCTCATCAATAAATTGAACCACTTGGATTGTATTTTGTACTTTTTAGCGTTTTGGTCGTTTGCGTCTTCAAATCGTCGAATCTGTCTTTTGTCTTCACCTTTTATTATTTAAACGAATATCACTTGTAAATAGAACAATTGCAACCAAAAGCTTGTCTTTCTTGAAGGATAATGCTATGAAATATATGTTCGTTTTTAGCATTATCAAATATTCCCACACTTGAGCGTTGCTTGTCCTCAAGCAATATAGAACTTGAAATAAAAACATACTTGAATCACTTCTTTATTCTTCACACTTTGTACATCAGTGATTTCAATACAGCGGTATGGACAATGATAGTAACGTTGGGATTTACAGTCCCACATGACTATGAAAATTTAGATCCTTTAGGAAATTGGATCTTTATAAAAACATTTGATCTTTTGAAAATTCAATCTAGCTTTTACCCTAGATAAGTTTTCCGGAATAACCATTCACCGGTGTTTGCAAAATGTTTGTGGTTTTGTGGATTTCAGATTTTAAAATTTTAGCTCAAAACTTATGGTTTTATGTCACCCACTTGCTAACCTTGTATTAGGAAAGCAACACGTCCAGTTTACTTGCTCCGTATATTACCTTTCAGTAAACTACCGTTCGGTTGTAAATGAAAGCGTTGAACAAGCAACTGTTAAGGCAATGTCTAATGACATGCTTTTGATTATGGTCTATATCGTGTCGGATGCAATTACTATCCTTTGTAGGAGCAATAGTAAAGATCACCCTATAGTTTTTCGATTTGGCACAAGGTCCTGTCTTCGACCATGCTATGCAACCACCGTTCTTACGGTTAACACCTGATTTGGTTCAGGTGACCTAATGAATTCCAGGTGAATTCCTAGGATTTTACGTTCAATGGTAATGAACGCATTGAAAATAGGGTTTTCAGAAAACAAATCGGTTTGTAATTTGATCAAAATATTTTCTCGTTCAAGCTCGAGTTTAGATACCATCGAATTCCATGAGTTTGAATTCTCAATCTTTAAGGTCAATCTCAAGGATTGAGTAATATCAGTCTTAAAAGCTGATTTTTGATCTTTAAGGAGATTATCCTTTCTGGAGATCTGATTCATTAGTCTTATAAGCTAATTTGCACGGTGCCCCCCATTGTACGAGACAGATCCTCTCATGGTTAGGATAAGTCTGACCACTTGGTGCCACTGTTTGATGCTGAGGTCCGTGAATTTCCAGCTGATTTTCGAGAAAACTTTTCAAGGTTTTTCGTAGACTCTACAACTGGTCTGGACGACAACTTCCTGACCTAAATTAAGAAGCGCGTGTCTTTTTCTCGGAAGACTTTACTTCCTTTTAAATTCCATTTATATTATAATAAACTGGGTAAAACTGATTAATATCGTCCAAAACAAAAGTATCTTCAATTATTTGTACAAAAATATGTGATATATGTTCTAAATAACTTGGTAAATTTTTTCCACACTTGGCTTTTATTTTCCTTTCTTTGCCTTTTTATTCTCCTCTATTCCATTTTAAATGAATTCAAGCATTTTGGGTTGTTTATCAATTTATGTCCTTTCCGAGGTAACAATATTTTCGGTGTTAACACCTAGTTTTATCGTTTATAAATATGTATAAACATGATTTTGAATTCATTTATTTGAAATTTTTTTTAAAGTTTTACTAGAATTGGGTAGTCAGTATATAAGACTAGGGCTGTTCTTTATTATCAGAGAGCACTAGATTCTAATACAACTACTGTGTTACTAGTATTTTTAATGGTAACCAAGTGTTTAAATTAAAATTTTAAAACCCAAAAGAATTTAACCCATTCCCACACTTAAGATCTTGTAATGCCCTCATTTGCAAGAAATCAATAGCAATTTAAATTATTGAGGGTGATTAGCATAGAAAAATGATTAAATTTTACCAAATTTTTCAAACATATTGGCGTTTGTTTTGAATGATAAATGGTGCACTTCATTTTTTCATTCCGTCTGTTGTTACATCACACTTATTTTTCGTTTTATCATCAAAATTAATAGCTTTTGCTGAACTTAATGCCAGTCTTTGAAAATGCGCTGTTTTACCCTGTTGTGAACATGCAAGGTAATTTGAAATGGGACTTAATATCCTACTTTCAAATTACAAAAATGAAATATTAGTACAAAATAATAAAAATATTAAACATTACATTAAAGTATCAAAATGTTAAATGTTTAGCATAAATAGATAAAAATAATAAAAGATAAGAAATCACCAATGGAACACTATTGATTTGGATAGGGATTCCAGTTCATATCATTGTTCTAGTTCCATGGTTGGTGATAGGTGTTCTGGTAGGCTTGATTGGGGTCGTACAGGTCATAGGGTGGTCGCATGTCGGGCTGATGTGGTGGATAGTAAGCAGGTCGAGTCAGGATGTAGTTATTTGGTACCTGATATGATAGCTGGCTCATGATTTGTTGCTGATGAACTTGCCAGCTATCGTGTTGGCGTCGCCTGGAAGTCTCATACTCATTCGCGGCTTGCCACTGCTCACACCGACGATGCCTATCCTCATTAGTCATTTCTACCTCATATATACGCTGAAAAACATCAGTAGCACTATCCCTAATGACATCCCTAATGTCATCCGCTTCCTCTATCTCCTCATCCGAACCCCTCTCTACCTGTGGATGGCGACCCTGATATGGTATTGCCTGATTGCGTCTCCTAGTCAATACCTTTGCACCTTGATAGACTTGCAAACCTAAAGTCTCGTCCTGTTCCCTAACCACCATCATTGGACCCCCTTGTTCCCCATCTACACCTAAATACTCTCCAATGAGAGTAACAAAAATACCTCCTCCTATTATTCCCCCGTCCTGTATACCTTCCACCATTTTGGACAGATAAAAATCAACACAGTAGGGGATATTAACAAAGCCTCTAGTGTCTCGAATGCACTTAAGGTAAAATAAATCGTGTAGGGTCATTTTCTCCTTGTTGTTACCTCTTTGTGTAATCGAGTTTGCTAAGAATCTATGTATTATACGAAGCTCGGCTTTATTAATATCTAAATAGGAGTGTCTTCCTCCCCGTGTAAACACATTAAAATTTGACATACGCCTCCAGATGGCGTTAGCGTCAAAATTTCTATCTACCCTCTCACCATGATAAATCAAATTTGTACAATCAGGTGATAGTAATTCAGCGGGAGTGTAAATCTGTAAAGCCCTGCCCATGTCCAGCATGGACATCCTGTACATCCTACGGCCAAGTAAAAATCTAAGAAAACTCTTATCGTCTAACCTATCTACATCCCTATTAAAAGCTATAGCACTCATTAGCTCAAAACACCACTCTTTATATACAGGCCTACGAGTGGTAAATAAACGTTCCCAATCGGAAAAAGAAGAGCTACCATACCTTTGGATTAGATGCTGCCTAACTGGGTTAGCTAGGTGGACCCTTTCCAAAGGCTCCCAATTTATTACCCTTGGTACTTCTACATTTTGGTCCAAAGATTAAATTTGTTACTTTGGTACGTCGGGTAATCTCTCCAACTTCTATCAAATCTTAAATTGGGATGCAACTATTCTTCATGAATTGTTGGGTGTTCTATTATATGGTGAACGGGAAATACTACGTAGGCAATAAAAAATTGTGGTTCGGGTTCATAGTATAGCACGTGTTGATCATAATGTTATTGTTGTTCAGGTTGTTGTTCCAGTTCGTGATATTGCATCTCTGGCTGTGGTTCTAGATCAGGTTGCCTAGACGATGATGCACCGTCCGTATCTGTATTTCTCTGCAAAACAATTAAACACAAAATTTGTGCATCCAAATATGCATTAGTGTTAGCAAAATAACAAATTAAAACAATTACAATAACATGTTTAATCCATATTAAACTTATACTCATTTTCATATTTTTATCAATTCTACACATTTTCAAATAATCATATATGAAAATGTTTACAAAGTTCATAAGCTTTTATCTCAAATTACATGTCAAAATAATCATTACTAGCAATTAAACAAGTTTCAAATGGCATTTATATCAAATTAATCAAGTTCATGAATTTTAGACTTAAAAAGTCTACTTTAATTCTCAAAAATCATGTTTAGGATTAATGTTTGGATTATTTAGCAACCTAAACATGTTACACTACTTAATTTAGTAATAATTCATGACAAAAATCGGCCATAACCTGTTTATGTCAAAAAGCCCCAAATTGCTCAAGAACACAAACCCTAGATTTCTAAAAAATTTGAAGTTTGAGGCTTCAAATCATGTTAAATAGCATCAATCTAGGTTATACATGCATAATATACTAACAATTTAACTCTAATTATACTAAAAATTATCAAAATCAAATTAGGACAAATATTAGCTCAAGAACATTAAAATTCGAATTTAAAGAGTTTTAGAGGTGAAATCTTTACCTTCCTGCCTCCCCATCTGAATATAGGCATGACTATAGCGGATTATTGCAAGAAATTTGGTGAATTTTGGTTGAAAAATGAAGATTTTAGGGGTGTTTTTGTGGGTTTGTTCGTGTATGTGTGTGGGAGACAGAACAACTTGCTGGAACTTAACAATCTGTCTAGATATCTAGTGCCATGCGATCGCATGGCTCACAAGGGTAAACCCAATGCGATCGCATGGCGTATAAATTTATTTTTTTTTTATAAAACCTTTTACTTATAAAACAAATAATAAATTAATTTAAAATTTTGTTTCTCTTTAGGGTGAAGGCGTTTCGGTACGTTGACCTAGTTCGTCTCTCGACAAAAATTTAAATTTGTAATTTTTAAGCGTTTTTTTAAAAGCAAAGATTTTTTTTGGGGTTTTAAATGTTTTTTTTGGCATACTTTAATTCAATAAGATTAAAAATAATGATAATAATATTTCTCGTCCCTCCCTTGGGTAAAACAATTTCAGTTCCATAACCTAGTCTTCAACTTACGATGAATTTTAGGTATCAAATTTTTAACTTAATGAAATAAAGTAAATTTTGTTTTTAAATTCACACCAAACTTAAATTTAAAATGCATAAAATTCAAAATTCATATTAATATCATTAATATTTTTATACATTAAATTTACAAACTTATATTAAAAATATTAATTTTTAAATTATTTAAAAACTTAAATATATTGGTTTTAAAAATTTACAATAATAATTTAATATTAATTTAAAAACAAGGTAAAAATTAAAATTAAAAATCTTTTTGGTCTTTTATCCCACTTTAATCAATCAAATATTATCAAAAATATACGCCCCTCTTTTGGGTAAAGTAATTTTGGCTATATTACGTAGTTTTACTCCTGATGAATTTCTGAAATATTTTGAATTGATTGATTAAAGATATTTATACCTTATGAATAAACGGTAAATTTCGCAGTGATGTAATAAATTTTTGTATGATATCAATAAGTTCGGTTTCGCATACCTAATTTTATTGAATATCAATTTAATACTTTATAGCGAACGATTCAGCGTTTATTATCAAAAGGTTAAAAGGAATAAAAAAAAAACTGTACATACTTACCTGTGAGAAAGAATTCTCAATGACCTGCTTTAGCCGACTCATAGGAGAGTCGTGTGATTTGGTTTTCCATAGCTACATAAGCGTAACCTTGATTCTTCAATAACTTTTCTTCTAAACATATGAACGGTCCTTCTCTGCATAGAGTAACAAATTCGGTATTTTAATATGTTTGATTGTTCGAACATTTACCTTCGTGTGACCATTTTCCGCATTTATGATCTTTCCTGAGTTCTTTCCTCACTTCGTCCATTTTACCTCTTATGAATGATACCAGTTCACTCGGAAAAGTGTTATTATTACGTTTAGTAATCATAGCGTGTAGTAGTAGACCATGGTTCAAATCAAAGGAATTCTTCATCTCGTAAAACCTAAAAGAAATAAAAATTCAGAATGGAGGGAGAAGACTAGTTCTTTAGGGTCTGCTAGGGAAAGACCATGCGGATTCCATTCTCGGAAACTACACGAGAACAGAATATCTAACTCTAACAGAAATACATATTACCCTTAAAAGATTCGAATCTTCCCACACTTAGTTAGCTGTGGTGTCGAAATTGTGATTAACTTCATCTTCAACTTCCATTGGATTATCTATGTAATGTTTAACTCTGTGACCATTAACCTTAAATTCAATCTCGTTTGAATTTATTAACTCTACTGTTCCGTATGGGAAAACTCTTTTGACTATGAATGGTCTAGACCATCTTGATTTCAATTTTCCAGGAAATAGCTTGAATCGTGAATTGAAAATAAGGACTCTGTCTCCTTCCTTAAATTCTTTTGAACTTCTGATTCTTTTATCATGCCATTTCTTCGTTCTTTCCTTATAGATTAACGAATTTTCGTATGCCTCATGCCTTAATTCTTCTAATTCATTTAGTTGACTTAATCGTAGACGTCCGGCTTCATGTAAATCAAGATTACATGTCTTCAAAGCCCAAAATGCTTTGTGCTCAATTGTTACTGGAAGGTGACATGATTTTCCGTAAACAAGTTTAAAAGGTGTGGTTCCAATTGGAGTTTTGTAGGCTGTTCTAAAAGCCCAGAGTGAATCCTCCAATTTCATGGACCATTCCTTCAGATTTGATCCTACGGTTTTCTCTAGAATACGTTTTAAAGCTCTGTTGGTATTTTCAACTTGTCCACTTGTTTGCGGATGATAAGCGGTTGAGATTTTATGAGTTACTCTATATCTTTTGAGAACTTTCTCAAGTTGATTATTACAAAAGTGAGTACCCCGATCACTTATTAAAGCTTTCGGTGTTCCGAACCTAGCAAAAAGACGTTTTAAGAAGTTGACTACAACTCGTGCATCGTTAGTTGGGTTAGCTTGTGCTTTCGCCCATTTAGATACATAATCAATAGCAACGAGAATGTAGAGATTATTATGAGATTTTGGAAATGGACCCATAAAGTCAACACCCTAAACGTCAAATATTTCACATACTTGAATGACATTTTGTGGAATTTCATCACGTTGACTTATTTTTACGACCCTTTGACAAGCATCAAAGGATTTACAAAGAAGGTGTGCGTCTTTGAAAATTATAGGCCAATAAAATCCAGCATCGTAGACTTTTCTTGCCATGAGTTGAGGCCCATAATGCCCTCCTGTTGGTCCTGTGTGACAATGGTTTAAGATTTGACTGGCTTCATCCCCGAATACACATCGGCGGATTATTCCATCGGGACAACTTTTAAACAAATGTGGATCTTCCCAAAAATAGTGTTTTATATCACTAAAGAATTTCTTTCGTTTTTGGTATGACAACATTTTTTCAAGAAATCCACATACTAAGTAGTTTGCATAGTCTGCAAACCATGGAATTTTATTATAATCGATCTTCAATAGATATTCATCAGGAAAGTTATCTTGTATGGCCGATTAATTTAGAACTTCTAATTCGGGATTTTCAAGACGAGAAAGATGATCAGCGGCGAGATTTTCTGCTCCCTTTTTGTCTCGGATTTCAATATCGAACTCTTGTAAGAGTAAGATCCAACGGATTAATAGTGGTTTGGCATCTTGTTTCGAAAATAGGTATCTAAGAGCAAAATGGTCGGTATAGACCATCGTTTTTGCTAGAACGAAATATGAACGAAATTTGTCAAAAGCAAAGACAATAGCAAGGAGTTCTTTTTCAGTAGTTGTGTAATTCATTTGTGCTCCTTGTAATGTCTTACTAGCGTAATAGATAGGTTGAAATCATTTTTCAATCCTTTGTCCTAAAATGGCTCCCATTGCAAAATCACTTGCATCGCACATGAGTTAAAATGGTAGATTCCAATTTGGAGTTATCATGATCAGCGCATTAGTGAGTTTTTCTTTAAGAATATTAAAAGATTTGATGCATTCATCTGAAAAGATGAATGGAGCATCCTTTTCTAGGAGTTTATTCATAGGAGTGGCAATTTTAGAAAAATCTTTTATGAAACGTTGGTAAAAACTGGCATGCCCTAGAAAACTCCTAACTCCTCTAACATTGGTGGGATGTGAAAGTTTAGCAATTACATCTACTTTAGCTCTATCCACTTCAATTCCTTCCTTTGAAATTTTATGACCAAGAACGATGACTTCTTTAACCATGAAATGACATTTCTCCCAATTAAGTACTAGATTTGATTGTTCGCATCTAATAAGCATTCGTTCAAGATTAACTAGACATGTTTCAAAAGTATCACCGAAGACTGAAAAGTCATCCATGAAAACTTCCATGCATTCTCTTATCATGTCATGAAAAATCGCCATTATTCACCTTTGAAAGGTTGCAGGGGCGTTGCATAGTCCAAATGGCATGCATTTGTAAGCAAAAGTACCATAAGGGTATGTGAACCTGGTTTTCTCTTGGTCCTCGGGTGCTATTGGAATTTGAAAGTATCCAGAGAAACCATCAAGAAAACAATAGTAACTGTTCCCAGCTAACCTTTCCAACATTTGATCAATGAAAGGTAAGGGAAAGTGATCTTTTCTGGTGGCGTCTTTTAATTTTCTATAATCAATACAAACACGCCATCCTGTTACAGTCTTAGTAGGAATAAGCTCATCTTTTTCATTTTTAATGACAGTCATGCCACCCTTCTTAGGTACACATTGAACTGGGCTTACCCATGGACTATCAGAGATTGGATAAATTAAACTTGCATCTAGCAGTTTAATAATTTCTTTCTTAACAACATCTTGCATATTCGGATTTAGTCTTCGTTGGCGTTGCACATATGTTTTATGACCTTCTTCCATAAGGATTTTATGTGTGCAATACGAAGGACTTATTCCTTTAATATCATGATTCTTCCATGCAATGGCTGGTTTATGAGCTTTCAACACAGAAATGAGTTGTGATTTTTCATTTTCAGTAAGAGAAGACGATATTATTACAGGTAATTCACATTCACCATGTAAATAAGCGTATTCCAAATGGTTTGGAAGTGGCTTTAACTCTAATGTCGGTGGTTCTTCTATCGATGATTTGTATCGATATCTGTCTTCCTCTTTTAGCATTTGAAGTTCTTCTGTTGTTGGTTCATATTCATTAGCCATAAGTGTAAATAACATTTCAGCTTCATTAATTGGTTCAGTTCCTTCTCCTAAAGAACATTCTCCTGTTCCTTGTAATTCTGAAAATTCTTCTAACAATTATGTATGTGAATCTATAGTTTGAATATAATAATATGTATCATCTGCAGATTGCGGTTGTTGCATGGCTCTATCAACAGAAAAGGTAACACTCTCATCCTCTATACTTAGGGTCAGTTTCTTATCGAACACGTCTATTATTGCTTTAGCCGTGTTTAAGAATGGTCTTCCTAATATGAGAGGAACTCGAGAATCTTCTTCCATGTCCAGAATAACAAAATCTACTAGAAATACTAAAGTACCAACTTTAACTAGCATGTTCTCCATTATCCCTCTAGGATATTTTACTGATCGATCGGCTAGTTGTATGCTTATTCGTATTGGTTTCAATTCTCCGAGGTCTAGTTTAGTGTATAATGAATATGGCATTAAATTTATACTAGCACCTAAGTCTGCCAATGCTTCTATTGAACTAAGACTACCCATAAAACATGGAATTGTGAAACTTCCTGGATCTGATAATTTTTCTGGTATCTTATTCAACAGTACTGCAGAACAATTAGCATTCATTGTAACAGCCGAGAGTTCTTCCATTTTCTTTCTATTTGTGATTAGATCTTACAGGAATTTAGCATATCTTGGCATTCCTGAAATCACATCAATGAAAGGAAGATTTACATTTATTTGTTTAAACATATCTAAGAATTTGGATTGCTCGGCTTCAAGTCCTTCTTTTCTCATTTTACTTGGGTAAGGAAGCGGTGGTTGGTATGGTTTAACATAAGGCTTTGCCTTAACTGTGTTATTTTCATTAACCTTTTCAACTACCGGTTCTTTTTCCTTTTCTTGCTCAGATTGTGGTTCTTGTGGAATAGGAATAGAGTCATCAGAAATTTCAGGTATTTCAGGTGGTTTAAGTGTAATACCACTTCTTGTGGTAATGGCTTTAGCTGTTTCATTTCGGGGGTTAGCATTTGCATCGCTAGGTAGACTCCCTGGTTTTCTTTCACCTATCAACCTTGCTAAGTTACTCACTTCTTGTTCCAGATTTTGAATAGAAGTTTGTTGATTTCTAAATGCTTGAGCATTTTGTTCATTAGTTTGTTTCTAAGATGTGCACAATTGCGTTTGAGATTCAACTAGCTTCGACATCATGTTATCATCGGTTTGTGGTGGTTTATTTGTAAAAATAGGTCTTTACTGGTTGTAAGTATTATTAGATACTCGTTGATTGCTAGGACCTTGTTGGTTGCTGTATGGAACATTTCGGTTATAATTCTGATTTTAATTGTAGATTGGTCTTGGCGGTTGATAATTATTCTGATAATTATTTCCAGGCCTTTGGTTCATGTATGAAACATTCTCTCTTTGTTCCATTGTTTGATCAATACTGAGACAATCTTTTGTCAAATGTGGTCCTCCACACTGCTCGCAACTAATTCGTATTGCGTGAATATCTTTAGTCATCTTTTCCATTCGTCTCTCGAAAGCATCTAACTTTGCAGAAATGGAATCAAAGTCATGGCTAGAATCGGCTCTAGCCGCTTTAGATGATCTAACGATGTCTTTTTCTTGATGCCACTCATGTGAGTGGGAAGCTGTGTTATCAATAATTTTGTAAGCTTCAGTTGCGATTTTCTTCATAATAGAACCACCAGCGGCTATATCGATGTCTTTTCGTGTAGTAATGTCGCATGCTTGGTAGAATGTTTGTACTATTTGATAAGTGTCTAAACCAAGTTGAGGATATCCTCTCAACAACTTTCCAAATCTTGTTCATGCCTCATATAGAGTTTCATTTGGCTTTTGTGCGAACGTAACAATTTCTCCTTGAAGTCTTACGGCTTTAGATGCCGAAAAGAATTGTTTAAGAAAATTTTCAACTAAGACATCCCATGTATCAATCGCCCCTTCAGGTAACGATTCTAACCAATCTTTGGCTTCTCCCTTTAAAGTCCAGGGAAATAACATGAGATATATCTGTTCATCCTCCACTTCTCGGATTTTAAATAGAGTACAGATCCTATTAAAGGTTCGAAGATGTTCGTTTAGATCTTCCTTCGGTGCACCACTAAATTGGCATTGATTAGTTACCATGTGTAGAATTTGTCCTTTGATTTTATAATCTACTGCGTTAATGTCTGGCTGAGTAATTGCGTGACCTTGGCCAGTGCATTTATCCCTCATTCGGTCTTCCATACTTAGAGGTTCCAGATTTTTCATGATTGAAATTGTTGAATCTGAATCACTAGAGGATTCTGATTTAATAATTTCTTCCTCGACAATCTCTGGATGAGTGATTTGTGGTTCAGGAAGAATGATTAGTGGTTCAGGATCTCTGAATTGTCCCTGAATATCCTCCGGATTCTCAATTGTGAGGTCGGGTTCAAAAAATGGATTATCGGAAATTTGAATTGGAGTACTTGGTCGACTGGATGGCGATTCTAAAGAAAAATCAACGGCGACAATGTTGGCTAGATGTCTTGATTGAGTTACAGGTGGTGAACGTATGAAAGGTGGTGAACGTTTTGCTCGGTGCATTCACTGAATATCCTATTAGTTATAAAAGATAAAAATTATATAAGTTATCAAATTAATAGAGTTTTCTGATTTTGCCCACGTTTCGAATAGCCAAAAGATGCAGCAGGTAGCCAGGACCCTTTAAATCGGAAGCCCACAACTCGCCACTAACAAATTCAACTATTACTACGAACCATAAAATTTTGGATGTCTATCAATTTAACCACTTAAAATAATTTTTCGTCAAAATTTAAAGAAAATAAAGAAAATTCTATGTCCTAAAACTAGAGCGTCGAGAAATAAGAAAGAAAAAGAGTGCGTCGAAAAACGTCGAAAAATAAAAGGTCGAAAAATAATAATAAGAAAGTAGCGCGTCGAAACTTAAAAGTCTAAAAATTTAAATATTAAAACTTGCGTCTAAAGATATTAAAGCTTAAAGGAATTCTATATTCAAAACGGCAATAAATTAAAAAGGCACTAAAACTTATTTAAAACTAAAGCGATAAACGACGTTGTAAAATTCTAAAACGTCTAAATCTTAGTCTAAAGAAAAAGCACTTAAGGGATTTTACGGCAAATCTTAAGAATCTAGAGATATAAAATAACTACGGCAAAATACTAAGTTACGAACTAATTATGAACGATAAAAATACAAATTACAAATTAAACTAATAAAAAGATACAAAAGTTAAAAATAAAACTTAAAGTTATAAAAATACAATTTTTATAAATATATTATTTTTATATTATTATTTTATAAAAGTATTAATTTTATAAATTAATAAAACTAAATAAAACTTAATATTACAAATTAAAAAATAAAACTAAAACTAATATTAAAAATTAATTAATTAATTAAAACCTAATTAGGGTTAATTAATAATAATAATTAATAATACTCCGTAACCCTAATTCGATGGTCAAAGGTTTCAGACCAGTCTTTTCAACCAATGCGATCGCATGAAGTGTTTGTTATATTGTAATGCGGGCGCATGACCTGCGGATCCAGTTCAAATGTTTGGGCTGCTATAGTGTTGGCCCGATTACTTTTACAATTTTTTTATGTTTTTAATTTATAATTTGATTTTTAAGTTTACAAAATAATTATATAAATTATATTTTTAAGAACTAAAAAAAATATACTTTTATACTTTTTATAAAAGATATTTTCTTATTTTTTTTTTAAAAAAAACACTTAAATAGATATATATATTATTATTTTCTTTTTGTATTTTTAATATTTAAAACGTATTTTTACAAAAGTAAATTAAGACTTAATAAAATCTTTTTTTTTATATAGCGTTTCGTTTCGGCGTTGTTGAGTTCCCCGGCAGCGACGCCAAAAATACTTGATGTTATGCGAGGTGTATACGAAATAGTTATATTTTTATTGCAAAATACTATTAAATATGCTACAATTTTACACAAGTTATTTTTTTATTTATAGAATGGGATATACCTAAACCTTGCTACAACACTTATAGGCAGTGTACCTAATCGTAGAGTAGTGTAGTTTTTAGTAAGTCCGGTTCGTTCCATAGGAATACAACTAAATTTAACGCTATATTTATTTTAAACTATATTTGTATATATATATATATATATATATATATATATATATATATATATATATATATATATATATATATATATATATATATATACATATAAGTAGTATTATTATTATTATAAAAGGGGGTTTTTATCGTTTAATGACCAGTTTGTCGATTTTATGTCTTAAGTCACAATTAAAACCTAATGTAAAATATTAAATATAAATACAACTTAATTTAAAGCGTAAAGTAAATGACGATAAATAAAAGTGTGATAATTAAAAGTATGATAATTAAAAGTGTAATAAATAAAATGACAATAAATAAAAGTGCGATGAGATATAAAATAAAGGAATTATGCTTATTTAAACTTCCATAATCATGATGTTTGACATGTTGATTTTAATTTATTACCATGGGTTAATTGTCCTTTGTCCTGGATTATTCGATATGTCCATCTGGTTTTTGTCCATAACATTCCATCAGTCATAAATATAAAGTGCGAGTGTCCTCGTTAAATTATCCTTATACCCGAAGTCAAATATTCCAACTAATTGGGGACTTAAACTGTAACAAGGTCTTAATACTTTGTTTAATAATTACACCAGGATATCGACTGCGTGCAATCCAAGGTTTTAATACTTTATTAACAATTACACCAAGTGTCCTTGTATGTAATCTACCCCTGTTTTAATGAGTCCATTGACTATTAATCCATCCCCGTGTCCGGTTAAATGAACGATTATTAGTACTTATAAGTATCCCGCCCATCGTGTCCGATCGAGTGTATATGGTTATTTATAGGTACGTCCAATTGTAAATCTTTATATTAAATTAACGAACTATTATTCAGTTAAACAAATATAAAGCCCATTAATAGCCCATAGTCCAATTTCCACAAGTGTCGGTCTTTTGTCCAAACCCCAATTATGGTACAAAGCCCAATAACCCCGTCTTTAATATTTAGCGTAACATCATGATTACTTCGGCTTAAATAAGCAAAATAATAATTTAGCTACGAGACATTAATTTAATAAGGTTGAACATAACTTACAATGAGTATTAATCGCGTAGTGTTACACGGACAGAATTTCGACTTACAAACTTAAAACATTCGCCACTATAACCGTATTATTATTAACTTAAAATTAAAATTAAAATTAAAATTAAAATTAAAATATAAATATAAATATATTGAGAGTATGATGATAGATGGATATATATTGTGTAAAAATTCGTCGACCAAACGCTTCAATTTATAGGACCTGACCTGCTACAACAAGCCATGCGATCGCATGGGATTTAGGCAAGATGGCCATGCGATCGCATAGCAGCCTTTTCCTGCACACAATGATTCCAAAACGTGGGCTGCGCGTATTTATTTAATATATAATATAATATATATAATTTTATATAATTAATTATATATTATATTATATTCTTGTGCATTGTTGACTTGTAATTTTAGCTCCGTTGCGTCGCGCGTTGATAGTTGGTTCATGTCGCGGTTCCGAATTTTCGAACGTCCTTGCGTACAATTTAATATCTTGAACTTTTCGTTTTGCGGCTTGTACTCTTGTAACTTTTAGACGTTTCTCATCAATAAATTGAGCCACTTGGATTGTATTTTGTACTTTTTAGCGTTTTGGTCGTTTGCATCGTTAAATCATCAAATCTGTCTTTTGTCTTCACATTTTATTATTTAAACGAATATCACTTGTAAATAGAACAATTGCAACCAAAAGCTTGTCTTTCTTGAAGGATAATGCTATGAAATATATGTTCATTTTTAGCATTATCACTTCAGTTATAACCGTCAAGATCGGTTCCCACAACCTTCAACTCCCAAAACTCAGCTTCCATTTTCTGAATCTCCGTTCTGGGGCAGTACTCCTCAATCATGGCCCCCTTAAATTCCTCCCACAGTGTAGCATAAGCCTCGTAAATACCCTTAGCCTGAGCAAGTGTGTTCCACCAGGTTAAAGCGCCGTCCGACAGTGTACAGGAGGCATACTTAGTCTTGTTCATTTCTGAGCAGTTGCTCACACGGAACACAGCTTCTAATTTCTCAAACCACCTTGTCAGTCCAACCGGCCCCTCAGTACCACTAAAATTGTGGAGCTTGCAGCTTTGAAATTCCTTATAGGTACACCCATTATGATTGTTCTGGTTAACAGGTGGAGCTTGGGGGTTGACATTCGCAATTGTTGCGGCTATTCGTTCAGTTATCATTTCCTCAATCTGTGCTGCTGTGGGCGTTGATCTTCCGTTTGCCATTGATCTTCTAAACAAAAATTTTGACTTAAGTCAAAATCCAGCATTCAATAAAAAATGATACAGTATATGGTAACCAACATGGAATCAACACATCGCATGTTAATTAAGTAATGCAACTAGATACAGATACCACAACATCATCATATAGTAATGTAAATAGAACACCGTACATAAATTAAACAACACAAAGTTCCATTCATTAAATAAGAAAGTGATATACATCCGCATACGGTTCGTACAATACATGAGTAAAACATGAAACTACAACCGAAAATACATAATGAAATCTAATACAATAGCCCTAGGGTGATGGTGGGTAAAGGACGTCCATCATGTGGGACACCTGATCCTCGAGCTTAGTTACCCGAGCACGGAGGATATACACTTCCGTCGTCAGTTCCTCGACGACGGGGGATGCTGGTGGGGCAGGTGGTGCAGGCGGTACAGGTGGAGCTGGTGGTGCATATAACGACCCGTCCTAATCCATAAGGACGAATACATTACATTTGGTAACATCGCGAGGTGTTTGACCTCTATATGATACATTTTACAAACATTGCATTCATTTTGAAAAGACAAATTTTCATTACAACGAAAGTTGACAGGCATGCATGCTATCTCATAATATATCCAAACTATGAATGACTTATTATCAATCTTAATGAACTCAAAGGCTCGAATGCAACGTCTTTTGAAATATGTCATGAATGACTCCAAGTAATATCTCTAGAATGAGCTAATGCACAGTGGAAGATTTCTTTCATACCAGAGAATAAACATGCTTTAAAGTGTCAACCAAAAGGTTGGTGAGTTCATTAGTTTATCATAAATAATCATTTCCAATAATATAATAGACCACAAGATTTCATTTTTCATAAACATCATTCTCATATTAGGCATTTCGCAAACTGCATAGAGATAAAAATCATTCATATGGATTGAACACCTGGTAACCGACCTTAACAAGATGCATATAGAATATCCCCTCAGTATACAGCGTTCAGCTAATATACTAAATAATACCTCAAAGTACTAAAGTATCCATACCCTGGATGGGGCTCGTTGGGACCGATAGATCTATCTTTAGGATTTGCGTCAATTAGGGGCCATTTCCCTAATTTTTAGGTTACCAGACTTGAAGGGGCGATATTCGGTTTAATAATCCAACCATATAATGTAGTTTTAAGTACTTTTGTCTATTTCGTAAAACATTTATAAAAGCAGCGCATGTATTCTCAGTCCCAAAAATATATATTGCAAAAGCATTTAAAAAGGGAGCAAATGAAACTCACTATACAATATTTTGTTGTAAAAATATTCATTCGACTGAACTGAACAATGCAGGGTTGGCCTCGGATTCACGAACCTATATCATTTATATATACATTAACACATATACTCGTAATCGAACACTTTATATATTAATATATATATTATTTCAATTGTTTATATTTTTATATCTATATATATATATATATACTTTTATATATGTTTTATATAAGTATTTTAAATAACAATTTTTATTGTAGTAATAATAATAATAATATTAATAGTAATATTGTAAATAATAATAATATAGATCCTATAATAATAATAATACTTGAAATAATAATAATAATAATAATAATAATAATAATAATAATGATAATAAAGATAATAATACTAACAATAATACTAATAATAATAATAATAATCATAATAATAATAATAATAATAATAATAATAATAATAATAATAATAATAATAATAATAATAATAATAATAATAATAATAATAATAATAATAATAATAATAATAATAATAATAATAATAATAATAAGTTTACAACCTTTGAAGAGTGAGTTCCTAAAAATAATACCCCAGACCAGGCTCGAACCCGTGACCTCTCGTTCATTCGACACACACCTTAACCATCCTTCTGTTTTTGTTTTTCTGATTTAAATTACATACCAAAAGTATTTAACCTCTTGGCCCAAATTAACTAATCAAGTCACGGCCCAACAGCAAATATAAGTCACGGCCCAACAGCAAATGTAAGTCACGGCCCAACACAAAATTCATCACATAAGCCCAAAAAGCGAATAACCAAGCCCATTTTAGTTTAAATTAGATTAAATGGGCCGTATACTTGGATGTCTCCACATCCCTTTTTAAAACTCGACATTTTCTCACCATGATAAATACCTCAAGCATACCGTTCCTTTGTAATCTTATCTTCTCATCATATCAATGTCATCATCTCAGTTTCCTCTTCATCACATCATGTAACCCTTCAGGAATCATCATCATCTTTATTCATCGTCATCAACCTAACAGGAAACGTATAACTGAAGTTCGAATAAAATGCAGTAACAATATTCGATGATGTTTTGGTGATTGAATAGGGAAAACGCAACGGTGAAAAATAAACAGAATAAATAGTAATATAGTTGATGGTTTTTGGATGGGTTCTCTTCGATTAAAACTGCAACAAACCACAATTATGATAATCATTGGTGGTGGTTTATTTCATCACCAATTTCGTTTACTCTATCATCATCATCTAACAGTATCATCTTCATATCTCTCGGTTATAAACAACATCATCTATCATCTTCTTTGTTTATTCATACAGTAGCATTGTCATTTATTATATAACATCAAACGTTATAGAATTATTATGGCTAAACAGTTCCATCATCTTCCTTTCATTCTTCACGTTTTCGTTTCCTAACCAACACCATGTATGTTACAATTTATCATCATCTGTAGTTCGTCTAGTCACCATCATCATTTGTATCATCATTCTTTGTTCGAATGGGAAAGGGAAAAAAATATACTGTAGTAGTAGTTTCAGTCGAATAAAAAAAATATACAAAGTAAGTTTGTGTGGGGTTCAAGCTGTAAAGTGAAACAATCACTTACACAAGTTGTAACTAATCATCCTAATTTGAGTGGGGGTTAGTGGAAGAAACAGTAGCAGCATAACATATATGTACACTCCACTTGTATCAAGTTGATTAAAATATAGAAGCTTTTGTCTCAAATAAAAAGAAAAATGCCATATCTGCCTCAGTATCAAAAATACATTCCACACACCATCTTGACAAAGATGATGGGTACGGATGGTGATGAATTCGGACAGGAACAAATCAATCTCATCATCATCGTTCCTCTTCATTCTTGGTCATCATATTTAACAGAAAAGAAAGAGGGAAGAAGATGGTTGGTTGTGTAGATTTTTGAACAACATGATCCAACAAGAAGTAAGACAGGAATAATTATGGTCATTCTTGATGGTGGCGAGGGTGGCGGTTTTCATGGTGGGTGTTGGAAGGTTATCGTAGGTGTTGGGCGTAAAGTGGTTCTATGGTGTTTTGAAGATGGTGTTCGAAATAAAGGCGGTGGTAGGTTGAAGATGGTCTCGGTGGTGTGTCTATATACAAGTGTATATGCGCACACACATACACACACACACACACACACATATATATATATATATATGTGTGTGTGTGTGTGTGTAATAGTTAAATGGTAAATATTATGATAAATAAAATGAATCACGGAGACACAGTAACATATATCAATTACCTTAGAAGTTGAAAGTGATGTATGACAGAAAAGAAAAATAAAATTAGGAGACAAGTGGTGATAGGAGACAAGTTGCAAAACAAACACATCACACTTTTGATCAATTATTCAGAAATATCGATAGACAAAGACAAATAACAGAAATCAAATCGAATAAAAATAATACTCCGTAATAAAATAATAATTATAATATAATAAAAAAATTAAAACGTGTGATTAACTTAGCCGTCGTCTACTATTTCATTCACGGACTGAAATTCATGCTCTGTTGATAATCAGTGGTGAATAAAAAGTCTTCGGAAAAATCCCATATTTTTAAATTAAATAGTTTTATTTATTTTGGTCATTATGGTATAAAATTTGATCATTAATTTGTTAAAAAAAAATTACATCAACTGTCCCTCTCATTTCTGGGTAAAATATAAAAAGTGTTAAAATTTAATAACTAGATCCTAAATACATTTTTAGTAAGCCTAAAATTTATAGATCTCATTTTCAGATCACCGTTTATTTTAAAATCATATAGGTTTGAATTAAACTTCTCTAAATAATAATCAAAACGTCCAACGAGTATTACAATTATTAAATAATTATATTTGATATACTCTATATATATATATATATATATATATATATATATATATATATATATATATATATATATATATATATATATATATATATATATATATATATATATATATATATATGTATAGATTTATTTTAATAACAATTTAATTTTATCTTTAATTATTTTATATTTTCAGTTCTAACGATTAAATCGTATATTACTATTTTAAGTTATTATATATATATATATATATATATATATATATATATATATATATATATATATATATATATATATATATATATATATATACATATTTATATTTATATTTATATGTATACACATTTATTTACAATTATTGGTTCGTGAATCGTCGGAGATAGTCAACGGGTAATTGATTACATGAATATAGTTCCAAAATTTTTGAGACTCAACATTACAGACTTTGCTTATCGTGTCGAAATAATATAGAGATTAAGTTTAAATTTGGTCGGAAATTCCTGGGTCGTCACAGTACCTACCCGTTAAAGAAATTTCGTCCCCAAAATTTGATCGAGGTCGTCATGGATAACAATAAGAATGTTTACATGACGAATATGAGTTGATAAATAGAGTTTTATCATCATTGAGTAATATGGATAAAATAATTCGTTTATGTGAAGAGTACGAGTGAAGCTATCACCAAAGAGTGAAATGAAAAATAGTGTTTCGTCAAATTTTTTGACTTAGATATGGTTGATTTTCGGAGTTCAAGGGATTTAGAGAAAATCTTTGTAATAAGATTTGATTTTTCGATAATTAAGGAAATTAGGAATCTTCTTTGGTTAAATATAATAACCTGTTTCGATTGTTCTGTCGGATATTTCACTACAATTCCACCCTCTTCATTTTCTTTATATTTTGGAGTTCCATCCTTTTGTTTTCTCTTCCCGACTTTAAGTCAAGTGAATAATGGTCCCGAATTCGTAGATATGAATTTCGGAATGAACATAGTTAATGTTCTAAGAAAGAAATGGTAATAGCACAATCTGACTTGTCAAATTACCAGAATTCAAGAGAAAAGATAGGACTATCAAGAAATTTCTTTTTTGATATGTTTATAGATTAGATAGAATGTAAGAGTCGTGTAACATGGCACGTGATGACGTTATAATCTGTAAATCATCACGTTCCATTAGAAACTCAACATGACTTACTGTAATATAATCACGTTGATCAAATGTCATTATATTATATTAACTCATGCTTCAGTTCCCAACACTACTTTAATAACATTCGTATTTCAAACTCGAATTTTAAAGAAATTTAGAAGCTAAAGTAGTTTCCTTTATGATGTAGTATAGGTAGCACGAAGAGATAAATAATTTCGGACGAAAATGTTTATGAAAATATCTTTAGAAATATCGAAGATATTTATGATGATATTTTGGAATTTCTAAGTTCGATGGTTGATGAAGAAAATTTTTTCCGCATGATTCTAACATGACTTCGGAGCAAGATATTCTCTAAAGATTTCAACGGATCCAAAATTACCTGGATTCTTTGAATATAGGGTATGGTCCTTGGTCTCCTTCGTGGTTAACTCAATTTGTTTTCTAGTTCCAATTTTTCTGAGCTTTTTCAACATACTATTCTTTATCATCAAACTTCCGACGGTTAAGGTCGTTTACGGTTGTCTACAGTTTCTGCTGCTTCATTCAGCTTTTTCAACATTCAGATTATTGATTTGTAGACTGAGTGCTTTTCAGAATGAAAGATCATAATTCTAAGAGATAAATGTTATACATATAACTGTTGATGTAGATATGCTGTGAGTTTTCGAATACTGATTGTTGATTCTCGGTAATTGGTATGACATTTCTCGTTACATGATGCGGATTAGTATATGATAGAGTTTCAATGAATATAATAATTTTTCGAAAAGTCAAAGATCAATGAAATTGCTGGTAAGTTTACTGCTAATGTGGTGGAATATAAACGGTTCCCCGGTAACGATGATGAAAGGCAAACTTATATATCAAGGTTATAATAAGACCAATTCGGATGAAAAGTCAAAGTTGATTTGCTGAAGCTGTGACAAAACTGGATATTTTGAAAAGGAATTGCAATGTTATTTTCGGTAATAACAATGTCAAAGGAACTAGCACAGATACGTGTTAAACGTTTACTCAGGTTTCAAGAGTTTTTCAGGTGCATAACTATATACATAAATCTTTCTTCCGTAGATGAAGTGCTGTTGGTTCATCCTCTCGATTGAGGTGTTTTCAAGAATCATGAAAGGTTTAAACGCAGATTGTAATTGTCAAGATACAAACGAGGTTTAAGATGAAATCAAGTGGCAAACTTGAAGAAATGTTTAGTTTCATATGTTATAATCAATATTTTAATTCATTTTAATTGTCCAATGTCAACAGTTCACAGTTAGAAGTCCACAATTAGTAATTCAATAATTCATATATAGTTTAATATATAATATTTGAATTAATTAATACATGTCGTGACCCATTATATACATGTCTCAGACTCGATCACAACTCAAAGTATATATATTATTGTAGAATCAACCTCAACCCTGTATAGCTAACTCCAGCATTACTGCATATAGAGTGTTTATGGTTATTCTAAATAATATATATAGATGCGTCGATATGATATGTCCAAACCTTGTATACGTGTCCCGATATTTAAAGTACGTAAAATTAAGAACAGAAATTAAATGACGATAAATAAAGTGCGTAAAGTAAATAACAGAAATTAAATGACGATAAATAAAATTGCAATAAATAACTGCGATAAATAAAATGTAATCAGTTAGCTAGGAACAGTTAGCTGGAAACAGTTAGCGTAGATTCTTAACAAAATTTTTCATAGTTAATTTGTTTGTTTCTATCAAATTTTTATTTCGTCAAATGTGTTCTTCATTATGCCACTTGTTGGATTCTGATAGGTCAAAATCCAAACATGAAATTGAATGAAAATGGTTATTCTGCGGTGAACAGATTCATATATCTGTGGATGTAAGTAGGATAGTAAATGACTGTTGAATCAGATTGGAAGAATGTACACTGTAACTTATTAATGTGAAATCTAAATATTCCTCGGGTATTACCTACCCGTTAAAATATTTTCACCATTAACACTTTGTACAAAAGAATTTTTAATTACAATCTTTATGAAAACATATGTACATATATATTTTCTTCATATGTAATCACGGATTTATGAGTTAATATGATATTAATCTCATCTGATTTTCGGTTGGAACTAGAATGAATAATCTCCAAAACTTTAGAGATTACATAATCGCCATGTCGAACGAGGATAGATGATGTAGAACGATACGTAGAACGACCATCATGCTTCGGGTACCGACTGTGAGTTTGAGGCGTGTAGTGTTGAGGCTTGTGCTGCAGATGTTGTTGTTGGTGGTACTGGTGTTGCCGGTGCTGTTGTTGAAGCTGGTAGGTTTTGCACCACGTTTTCCAAATTGATTACTCGAGCGCGAAGCTTGTTGACTTCTTCCATTATTCCGGGATGATTGTCGGTCAGAACGAGCGGCTGAATAAGGTTTAGAATTTTGGATAGAATATAATCGTGATGAGCTACCCTGGATATGAGGCTGAAAATGGTGTTTTGGATAGCTTCGTCGGTAAGTGCTTCAGGTTCTTCGTCAAGAGGGCAATGTGGTGGATGGAAGGGATCACCTTCTTCTTGTCTCCATTGATTAAGTCAATTACGAACCCATCAGATGAATTGGGGATGGCTGATTTGGTTGATTCATTCTGGTGACGCTGCTTTTGGAGCTCGAGTGAAACTCCATATCGGAATAGCTGCCGGAATAACTATCGGAATAGCTATCAGAATCTGAGGACTCGAACTGGTTGAGGGATTCATCTCGTTTGATCAGATGAAGGATTTTCGATAAGAAATAGATTATAGGATGTAGATTAGTACCCTGCAATACATAAGTTACATATGCATATATAATACTAAAATCCCATAAGTTACGGAGGTATCTACGAAAGCTGTCAGGCAAAGGTAACAATAACAGATATGCTAAGATATGAATTTATCTATACACTGTCTATGAAATAGAGGCAATAAGACGTGTCTAGACCTTAAGGATGATAAGCAAATAATTTTCGACATTAATGATAAGCAAAACTTTTGACATGCAGACACGGTCGAAGTCCAGACTCACTAATGCATCTAAACAACTATCAGTTAGACACACTAATGCAAGACCTGGTTCGCTAAGACCACCGCTCTGATACCACCTATAATGACCCGTCCTAATCCATAAGGAGGAATACATTACATTTGGTAACATCGCGAGGTATTTGACCTCTATATGATACATTTTACAAACATTGCATTCATTTTGAAAAGACAAACTTTCATTACAACGAAAGTTGACAGGCATGCATGCTATCTCATAATATATCCAAACTATGAATGACTTATTATCAATCTTGATGAACTCAACGACTCGAATGCAACGTCTTTTGAAATATGTCATGAATGACTCCAAGTAATATCTCTAGAATGAGATAATGCATAGCGGAAGATTTCTTTCATACCTGAGAATAAACATGCTTTAAAGTGTCAACCAAAAGGTTGGTGAGTTCATTAGTTTATCATAAATAATCATTTCCAATAATATAATAGACCACAAGATTTCATTTTTCATAAACATCATTCTCATATCAGGCATTTCGCAAACTGCATATAGATAAAAATCATTCATATGGATTGAACACATGGTAACCGACCTTAACAAGATGCATATAGAATATCCCCCGGTATACAGTGCGCAGCTAATATACTAAATAATACCTCGAAGTACTAAAGCATCCATACCCTGGATGGGGCTCGTTGGGCCAGATAGATCTATCTTTAGGATTCGCGTCAATTAGGGGCCATTTCTCTAATTCTTAGGTTACCAGACTTGAAGGGGCGATATATAATGTAGTTTTAAGTACTTGTGTCTATTTCGTAAAACATTTATAAAAGCAGCGCATGTATTCTCAATCCCAAAAATATATATTGCAAAAGCATTTAAAAAGGGAGCAAATGAAACTCACTATACAATATTTTGTAGTAAAAATATTCATTCGACTGAACTGAACAATGCAGGGTTGGCCTCGAATTCACGAACCTATATCATTTATATATACATTAACACATATACTCGTAATCGAACAAGTTATATATAAATATATATATTATTTCAATTGTTTATATTTTTATATCTATATATATATATACTTTTATATATGTTTTATATAAGCATTTTAAATAACAATTTTTATTGTAGTAATAATAATAATAATATTAATAGTAATATTGTAAATAATAATAATATAGATCCTATAATAATAATAATACTTGAAATAATAATAATAATGATAATAAAGATAATAATACTAACAATAATACTAATAATCATAATAATAATAATAATAATAATAATAATAATAATAATAATAATAATAATAATAATAATAATAATAATAATAATAATAATAATAATAATAATAATAAGTTTACAACCTTTGAAGAGTGAGTTCTTAAAAATAATACCCCAGACAAGGCTCGAACCCGTGACCTCTCGTTCATTCGACACACACCTTAACCATCCTTCTGTTTTTTTTTCTAATTTAAATTACATACCAAAAGTATTTAACCTCTCGGCCCAAATTAACTAATCCAATATGCAAGTCACGGCCCAACAACAAATGTAAGTCACGGCCCAACAGCAAATGTAAGTCACGGCCCAACAGCAAATGTAAGTCACGGCCCAACACAAAATTCATCACATAAGCCCAAAAAGCGAATAACCAAGCCCATTTTAGTTTAAATTAGATTAAATGGCCCGTATACTTGGATGTCTCCACATCCCTTTTTAAAACTCAACATTTTCTCACCATGATAAATACCTCAAGCATACCATTCCTTCGTAATCTTATCTTCTCATCATATCAACGTCATCATCTCAGTTTCCTCTTCATCACGTCATGTAACCCTTCATGAATCATCATCATCTTTATTCATCGTCATCAACCTAACAGGAAACGTATCACTGAAGTTCGAATAAAATGCAGTAACAATATTCGATGACGTTTTGGTGATCGAATAGGGAAAACGCAACGGTGAAAAATAAACAGAATAAATAGTAATAGAGTTGATGGTTTTTGGATGGGTTCTCTTCGGTTAAAACTGCAACAAACCCCGATTATGATAATCATTGGTGGTGGTTTATTTCATAACCACTTTCATTTACTCTATCATCATCATCTAACAGTATCATCTTCATATCTCTCGGTTATAAACAGCATCATCTATCATCTTCTTTGTTTATTCATACAGTAGCATTGTCATTTATTATATAACATCAAACGTTACAGAATTATTATGGCTAAACAGTTCCATCATCTTCCTTTCATTCTTCACGTTTTCGTTTCCTAACCAACACCATGTATGTTACAATTTATCATCATCTATATTTCGTTTAGTCACCATCATCATTTGTATCATCATTCTTTGTTCGAATGGGAAAGGGAAAAAAATAATAATATACTGTAGTAGTAGTTTCAGTCGAATAAAAAAAAATATACAAAGTAAGTTTGTGTGGGGTTCAAGCTGTAAAGTGAAACAATCACTTGCACAAGTTGTAACTAATCATCCTATTTTGAGTGGGGGTTAGTGGAAGAAACAGTAGCATCATAACATATATGTACACTCCACTTGTATCAAGTTGATTAAAATATAGAAGCTTTTGTCTCAAATAAAAAGAAAAATGCCATATCTGCCTCAGTATCAAAAATACATTCCACACACCATCTTGACAAAGATGATGGGTACGGGTGGTGATGAATTCGGACAGGAACAAATCAATCTCATCATCATCGTTCCTCTTCATTCTTGGTCATCATATTTAACAGAAAAGAAAGAGGGAAGAAGATGGTTGGTTGTGTGGATTTTTGAACAGCAGGATCCAACAAGAAGTAAGACATGAATAATTATGGTCGTTCGTGATGGTGGCGAGGGTGGCGATTTTCATGGTGAGTGTTGGAAGGTTATCGTAGGTGTTGGGCGTAAAGTGGTTCTATGGTGTTTTGAAGATGGTGTTCGAAATAAAGGCGGTGGTAGGTTGAAGATGGTCTCGGTGGTGTGTCTATATACAAGTGTATATGCGCGCGCGTGCGCGCACACACACACACACACACACACATATATATATATATACATATATATATATATATATATATATATATATATATATATATATATATATATAATAGGTAAATGGTAAATATTATGATCACTAAAATGAATCACGGAGACACAGTAACATATATCAATTATCTTAGAAGTTGAAAGTGATGTATGACAGAAAAGAAAAAAAAATTAGGAGACAAGTGGTGATAGGAGACAAGTTGCAAAACAAACACATCACACTTTTGATCAATTATTCAGAAATATCGATAGACAAAGACAAATAACAGAAATCAAATCGAATAAAAATAATACTCCGTAATAAAATAATAATTATAATATAATAAAAAAAATTAAAACGTGTGATTAACTTAACCGTCGTCTACTATTTCATTCACGGACTGAAATTCGTGCTCTGTTGATAATCAGTGGCGAATAAAAAGTGTTCGAAAAAATTCCATATTTTTAAATTAAATAGTTCTATTTATTTTGGTCATTATGGTATAAAATTTGATCATTAATTTGTTAAAAAAATTACATCAACTGTCCCTCTCATTTTGGGTAAAATATAAAAAGTGTTAAAATTTAATAACTAGATCCTAAATACATTTTTAGTAAGCCTAAAATTTATAGATCTCATTTTTGGATCACCGTTTATTTTAAAATCATATAAGTTTGAATTAAACTTCTCTAAATAATAATCGAAACGTCCAACGAGTATTACAATTATTAAATAATTATATTTGATATACTCTCTATATATATATAGATTTATTTTAATAATAATTTAATTATATCTTATATTATTTTATATTTTCAGTTCTAACGATTAAATCGTATATTACTATTTTATGTTATTATATATATACACATATTTATATTTATATTTATATTTATATGTATACACATTTATTTACAATTATTGGTTAGTGAATCGTCGGAGATAGTCAAAGGACAATTGATTACATGAATATAGTTCCAAAATTTTTGAGACTCAACATTACAGACTTTGCTTATCGTGTCGAAATCATATAGAGATTAAGTTTAAATTTGGTCGGAAATTCTCGGGTCGTCACAGTGCATATGATGCTGGTGGAGCTGGTGGTGCAGACGGTCCAGCACAAGAAGTAGATGTTGCATATCGAGAAGACTTGCACAAGAATGGATCGGCAGGGTAAGGCACAACCCGCTTACGGGCGGTAACTCTAACCTTCAGTCCATGTGCGTTAATGAACAACCTACCTCCGTTAGCCCCTGGAATAACAGTACCATCGAAACGATACCGCTTCTTCGGCGGGGTAGAGGGCGGCTGCACGGGCGTCTCCTCAGGGTCTTCGTCGGAATCCTCCTCGCTGAAGTCATCGGATGATGAGTCGTCTGAACTATCTGAGGGTGGATCTGTTCGACCGGTGGTCATCAGTTGGTATCTGCAAGGCGGGATTGGCACGACACGTCCATCAGGAAGGCGTCTGACCCAATGGTTACGCTCATTACGGAAAGGACCTTCCCCATTTTCTCCAGGAATCACAGCACCACCGGAATGGTGTTGTGGCTCAGGGAGTCCTGGGATGAGTGGTGCTGGAATCTCCAGTGGATCCTCGTGTCCGTCTGAGATGATCACTAGGTTGGGTGCATGGCTACTGTCTCCAGAGGACGAAGAGCCAGAGTCACTGGAGGGTAGAGAGGACGGGATATGTGAATCGGCAACAATGGCAGGCGATGTGGCAGATGAGTCTGAGTCGCTCTCCAAAATGATAACAGGTGGAATATCCGACATCTGAACAAGGAAAAATAACTTTTTCCATGTTAGTAAGTCATATAGCAAGCACGTATTAGGCAAAGTAACTACAACAGTCTAGATCATCTATAGCAGTAAGTAGCATGGCAATAACGACAAGTATCATGCAATCGAAAGCAGAAAATAGCATGCAGTAGTGAAAGCAAGTAACAGTATACGGCATATAGCAGTAAAAGTAAGCAGCAACATGCAACAAGTTCCGCAGAAACAAGTAAACTAGCAAGTTGTAATTAGTCCTATTAGTGAATACTACTCGGTCCGGTCTAGACTCACAAATGCAACCTAATTCCCTACAACCAAAGCTCTGATACCAAATGTGATGCCCCGTACAAAATTAACGTGTACGGATCATCAACAACAGGATCATTACAAGGTCAAACACTATATGCTGTTTTAAAATAAGTTTGCATTCATAAAACGGAGTGACGTCTTAACCAACATTAAAAATTTAACATACGATAGTGCGCTTCTACGAATAGAAGGCAATAATAATAGTACGTGACCCATAGGTCGTTACAAATTCATTGTTTCAAAAGTAACATAGTTTGAATGCAAAGTAAATGTTTCATGTGGAGACATCTCTAAAAGCAGCGGGAATCTACATCAAGACTAGTACAGCGAAAGCAACCAAACTCTAAGCTCCTGAGAAAACATGCTTAAAAATGTCAACATGAATGTTGGTGAGCTATAGTTTAAGTATAACAGTAATGGAAGGTAGGCCACGAGATTTCGTATTTCAAAACAGTATGAAAAGTATACGTTCAACCGTGGGCACTTGGTAACTAGCTTAACGTAATAACACCCCCTGAAAGTACACTTGGAGAGTGCGTAAATTTACGAAGTATTAAACACCCGTTAAATGCTAGCGCTACTAGCCCGAGTGGGGATGTCAAACCCTATGGATCCATATCTAAGATTCGCGTTCATCGGTTCAAAAACCAATGACTAAACGTTACCGAGCTAAGGGGAAAGTTTATGCAGTTGTATAACCCACACATATAATAAGTTTAAGTACTCGTGCCTAGTATGTAAAACGTAAAACACGCAAGTATTCTCAGTCCCAAAATAGTTAAAGTAAAAAGGGATGCTATAACTCACAGTGAAAAGTAGTTAAGTCGGTACGAGACAAGTAAGCAAGTAGTTGGTCCGAAAGGTCCTCAACCTAAGTCAAAAGTTACTAAGTCAGTAAATCGTTCCCAAAGGTTTAAAAGTATGTAAATTAGGTCTTAAGTATCATCATCATTCATCATTAATCAAAAAGTGTAAAGTAAGTTTCAATCAAGAATAGAGTTTGAAATAAAGGCTGACTTCGTTCAGTCGCCACGACCTCTATACAAACTGAAATGAGGTGTGACCAGTGGCCATGGCTCCGTATATGAGTCCCCTAGTTTCTGACCAATTTCTAGAACTAAACTCGTCTTTTTTTGACCGTGGTGACGGTTTAAGTGCGAGTAGGTCAGAAATTTCAGCACAACGTTAATAGGGTGTAGTGACTTTCGGAAGGCCATAAATCCTAAACCGTAACTCGGATTAAGATGAGACCTAAACGGAAAATCATCTACTCGAACCGAACTAGCTGGAAATCAACTTTTCCAGTAGCCCAGTATGACGAACCAGAAATTTCCGACCAAATTTAAACTTAATCTATATATGATTTTGATACGATAAGCAAAGTATGTAATGTTGAGTTTAGAAAATTTTGGAAACGATGTTCATATATTCAATTGACCGTCGACTGCTCTCAACGATTCACGAACAATTAATTGTAAATAAATATGTGTGTATGTATATATAAATAATAATTCGAAATATAATTTGAAGTATTATATGTTGTTGTTATTAAAAATTAATAAAATAAAAATAGGATATTATAATAAATATTATTTAAAATATATCTATATATATAAATAAAGTATATAAAAAATAAATTTTAAATGATTGTAATACTCGTTTGATGTTTCGATTGATATTAAGCAAGTTAAATTCAAACTTATGTAATTTTAAAATAAACGGTGATACGAAAATGAGTTCTATAAATTATAGGCTTATTAATAATATATTTAGAAGTTATTTGATAAATTTTAACACTAACTATATTTTTCTTGGGGTTGGGAGTGAATAATTAATGTATTGTTTATTTAATAGTTAATGATCGAATTTTATACCATAATGACCAAAATAAATAAATATAGTTAATTTAAAAATTTAGGATTTTTTCGAAGACTTTTGTCCGCCACTAATTATCAACGAAGTACGAAATATTATCCTAATCAAACTGTCGGTAAGATATTTAATTAGATGCATGTTTATTATTATTAATATTATTATATTATATATTTAGATTCACAAGATGATTAAATTCGTTAATTGATTGAAAAATAGTGTTTTGTCACTGTACTTAATTGATTCATCCAGTGCATAAATGATCTAATTGAAAGTTACTTTGTTTATTGTTTACTTCTTTCACTATATCTAATCTATTATATATATATATATATATATATATATATATATATATATATATATATATATATATATATATATATATATATATATATATATATATATATATATGCAAGACACAGCAAACCCAACACTTCTACTTTCTCTGGTAAAACTAACACTCACTACTTGTTATTCGACCTATGTTTTTGTGAATCGAAGACCCATAACAAAACCATCACCTTCGGTTAAACAAACCGTCACCATATCACCATCCTACAACCACCATCACAGGTGCTATTGGTTTCTTATTTTGACGAGCAAGAACAACCCGACTACCTCCATCAACCACAACACCTTGAACCACACCCGGCTAACACCCATATCAACCCTCCATCCATTATCTATATACATATACATGAACACATAGATAAATATAGAATATATATATACATATAAAACCCTATCTTTTGTTTGTATTGAACAACCCAAACCCTAAATCATCTTGGCTATAACAACCATTAGACCACCACGATTTCCTTTATCAACAACCCACCTGCACCGCCACTGATGTTTCGCGAGGTGTATATAAAATACTATTAAATTTTACAAGAAAATACTATTAAATACGATACAATTTTACACAAGATATTTATTTATTTATAGAATCGATATACTTAAACCTTGCTACAACACTTATAGGCAGTGTACCTAATCGTACAGTAGTGTAGTTTTTAGTAAGTCCGGTTCGTTCCACAGGGAAAATCTTTAAACAAAGCTTAACGCTATATTAGTTTACTTTTATAAAAATACAAATATATATATAAGTAATATTATTATTATAAAGGGGGGTTTTTACCGTTTAATGACCGGTTTGTCGATTTTAAAACTTTAGTCGCAGTTAAAACCAAATGTAAAACAATAAATAAATACAAGACTTAATTTAAAGCGTAAAGTAAATAACGATAATGAAATTGCGATTAATAAAAATGCGATAAAATAAACTTGCGATAATTAAAAAGTACGATAATTAAAAGTGCAATTAAATACAATAACAATAAAAATGCGAAAATTAGAAGTGCAATTAAATATAAAATAAAGGAAATTAAATATGAAATAAAAGAATTATGCTTATTTAAACTTCCGTAATCATGATGTTTGACGTGTTGATTTTAGTTTTATTGCCCATGGGTTAATTGTCCTTTGTCCTGGATTATTTAATATGTCCGTCTGGTTTTTGTCCATAACAGTCCATCAATCATAAATATAAAGTGCGAGTGTCCTCGTCAAATTATCCTTATACCCGAAGTTAAATATTCCAACTAATTGGGGACTTAAACTGTAACAAGATTTTAATACTTTGTTTAATAATTACACCGGGATGTCGACTGAGTGTAACCCAAGGTTTTAATATTTTGTTATCAATTATACCAAGTGTCCTTGTACATAATTTCACCCCTGTTTTAATTATTCTAGTGACTATTAATCCATTCCCGTGTCTGGTTAAATGAACGATTATTCGTACATATAAATACCCCGCCCATCGTGTCCGATTGAGTGTATATGGTAATTTATAGGGACGCCCAATTGTAAATCTTTATATTAACATTAACAAACTATCATTTAGTTAAACAAATATAAAGCCCATTAATAGCTCATAGTCTAATTTCCACAAGTGTCGTTCTTTTGTCCAAACCCCAATTATGGTACAAAGCCCAATTACCCAGTTTTAGTAATTAGCCCAACATCATGATTACTTCGGATTAAATAAGCATAATAATAACTTAGCTACGAGACATTAAATTAAAAAGGTTGAACATAACTTACAATGATTAAAAATAGCGTAGCGTTACACGGACAGAATTTCGACTTACACCCTTACAACATTCGCTAACATACCCTTATTATTAGAATTATAATTAAAATTAAAATTAAAATATAAATTATAAATATAAATATTACGTATGAATGGAGAAGAGAAAGATAGATGGATTTTGTGGTGCACCAAAGCTCGATTTTTATAGGCATGTGGGCTGGAACTGGGGCTCATACGATCGCATGGATTTATGCCTTCCAGGCCATGCGATCGCATGGCCAGCTGGGGAGGCTCATATTTGGTTGTTTTCTTCTGCCGACGGTTTTATAAATAAATATAATATATTAAATAATTATAAGAATTATTTAAATATTATATTATATTTATGTGCATAGTTGACTTGTAATTTTTAGTCCGTTGCGTCGAGCGTTGAGAGTTGACTCTGGTCCCGGTTCCGGATTTTCGAACGTCCTTGCGTACAATTTAATATCTTGTACTTTGCGTTTTGAATCTTGTACTCTTGTAATTTCGAGACGTTTCTTATCAATAATTGGAACCTCTTGGATTGTATTTTGTACTTTTGAGCTTTTTGGTCGTTTGCGTCTTCAATTCGTCGAATCTGTCTTTTGTCTTCACCTTTTATTATTTAAACGAATATCACTTGTAAATAGAACAATTGCAACTAAAAGCTTGTCTTTCTTGAGGAATAATGCTATGAAATATATGTTCGTTTTTAGCATTATCAAATATTCCCACACTTGAGCGTTGCTTGTCCTCAAGCAATATCGTCTTGAAATACTAGAATCACTTCTTTATTCTTCACACTTTGTACATCAGTGATTTCTATATGGCGGTATAAACAATGGTAGTAACGATATGGTTTACAGTCCCACATGACTATAAAAATTTAGATCCATTAAGGAAATTGGATCTTTATGAAAACATTTGATCTTTTGAAAATTAAATCTAGTTTTTACCCTAGATAAGTTTTCCGGAATAACCCTTTACCGGTGTTTGCAAAATATTTTTGTGGGTTTGGTGGGTTTCAGATTTGAAAATTTTAGCTCAAAACTTAAGGTTTTGTGTCACCCACTTGCTAACCTTGTATTTGGAAAGCAACACGTCCAGTTTACTTGTCCCGTATATTACCTTTCGGTAAACTACAGTCCGGTTGTAAAGGAAAGCGTTGAACAAGCAACTGTTAAGGCAATGTCCCTTGACATGCTTTTAATTATGGTCGATAACGTGTCGGACGCAATTACTATCCTTGGTAGGAGCAATAGTAAAGCTCACCCTTATAATTTTTTGGTCTGGCACAAGGTCCTGTCTTTGACCACTATGCAACCACCGTTCTTACGGTTGACACCCGATTTAGTTCAGGTGACCTAATGAATTCCAGGTGAATTCCTAGGATTTTACTTTCAATGGTAATGAACGCATTGAAAATAGGGTTTTCAGAAAACAAATCGGTTTGTAATTTTGATCAAAATATTTTCTCGTTCAAGCTCAAGTTTAGATATCATTGAATTCCATGAGTTTGTAATTCTCAATCTTTAAGGTCAATCTCAAGGATTGAGTAATATCAGGCTTAAAAGCTGATTTTTGATCTTTTAAGGAGATTATCCTTTCTGGGGATCTGATTCATTAGTCTTATCAAGCTAATTTGCATGGTGCCCCCCATTGTACGAGATAAATCCTTCTCATGGTTAGGATAAATCTGACCACTTGGCGACCCTGTTTAATGCTGAGGTCCATGGATTTCCTGCTGATTTTAGTGATGACTTTTCTAGATTTTTCGTCAACCTACAGCTGGTCTGGACGACAACTTCTTGACCTAAATCAAGAAGCGCGTGTCTTTTTCGGAAGACTTTACTTCCTTTTAATGATGGAATTGATTCATCGTGTAGATCCATCTCTTCTTTTCTTTCATCGGGTAAAATAGTTTAGTTTAGTCCAAAGCAAAAGTATTTTCAGTTTATTTGTTACAGAAATATGTGACATATGTTTAAAATAACTTGGTAATTTTTCCCACACTTGGCTTTTATTTTCCTTTTTATTGTTCTCTATTCCATTTTAAATGAATTTTAACATTTTGGTTTGTTTCTCAATTTATGTCCTTTCCGAGGTAACAATAATTTCGGTGTTAACACCTAGTTTTATCGTTCATAAATATGTATAAACATGATTTTGAGTTCATTTAATTGAAAATTTTGAAAAATTTTACTAGAATTGGGTAGTCAGTATATAAGACTAGGGCTGTTCTTTATTATCAGAGAGCACTAGATTCTAATACAACTACTACGTTACTAGTATTTTTAATGGTAACCAAGTGTATAAAGATAAAAATTTTAAAAATCCGAAAGAATTTAACCCCTTCCCACACTTAAGATCTTGCAATGCCCTCATTTGCAAGAAATCAGTACAATTTAAATTATTGAGGGTGATTAGCGTAGAAATGATTAAATTTTACCAAAGTTTCCAAACATATTGGCGTTTGTTTGCTGAATGATAAATGGTGCATATCATTTGTTCATTTCGTCTGTTGTTACATCACATTTATTTGTCATCTTGTCGTCAAAATTAGTAGCTTTTGCTGAACTTAATGCCAGTCTTTGAAAATGCGCTGTTTTACCCTGTTTTGTACAATCGACAATATACATAGATACAAATATAATCATGCATGGTAATTTGAAATGGGACTTAATATCCCACTTTCAAATTCTAAATATGAAATATTAGTACACAATAATAATAAAATAATAAAAATTACACAAATATATCCAATAATATAAGTTTAAACATGGAAAAGTCAAAAGATAAAAACATAAAAATCATAAAAATAACCAAATGGAACTAAATCAGTCTGGATAGGGGTTAGAGTTCATCTCATCGGGTGGGTTCCATTGTTGGTTATAGGTGTTCTGATAGGCTTGGTTATAGTCATACCGGTTAAAGGGTGGTCGGATATCGGGGCTATGTGGCGGAAAATGAGCAGGTCGAGTAGGTACATAGTTATTTGGTACCTGATATGATAGCTGGCTCATGATTTGGTGATGATGAACTAACCAGCTATCGTGTTGGCGTCGCCTATAATCCTCGTATACTCGCTTGGAGTTCCACTGCTCATATATACTATGTCTGGCCACGTTCGTCATTGCTTCCTCATCTATACGAACGTGGACGTCAAGAATAGCATCTCGAAAGACATCCCTAATGTCTTCCGCCTCCTCCATTTCCTTGTCTGAGCCTCTCTCTACCTGAGGATGAGATCCCTCATAGGGTACTGCCTGGTTACGTCTACTTTTCAATACCTTAGCACCCACATAAACTTTCAATCCTAAGGGCTCAACCTGTTCTCTACAAATCTGTAATGGACCCCCTTGGTTCCTATCAATACCTAAATACTCTTCAATGAGAGTAAATAAAATACCTCCTCCTATTATACTCCCGTCCTGCATTCCCTCTACCATTTTAGATAAATAAAAAGCAACACAGTAAGGGATATTGACAAAGCTTCTAGGATCCCGAATACACTTTAGGTAGAATAAATCATATAAGGTAATTTTTTCTTTATTATGACCTCTTTGTGTAATCGAGTTAGCCAAAAATCTATGAATAATACGAAGCTCGGCTCTGTCAATATGTGTATAGGAGTGTCCTCCTGCTCGTGTAAAAACATCAAAATGTGACATACGCCTCCAAATGGCGTCAGCGTCAAAGTTACTATCTACCCGTTCACCATAATGAATCAAGTTTGTACAATCGGGTAATAGCAACTCACCAGGAGTATATATCTGTAAGGCCCTGGCCATGTCCAGCATGGACATTCTGTACATCCTCCCGCCAAGGATAAACCTAAGAAATCTTCTATCATCTATTCTAACAATATTTGTATCAAGTGATACAGTACTCATCAACTCAACACACCATTCCTTATATACAGGTCTACGAATGGTGAAAAGACGTTCCCAATCTGTAAAAGAAGAACTGCCATACCTTTGAACTAAAAGCTGTCTAACACGGTCAGCTAGATGGACCGTTTCCAAAGGGGCCCAATCAATTACCCTTGGCACCTCTACATTTTTTGTTACCAATTTGAATTTGTTCCTTTGATATGTCTCGTAATCTCTCCATCTTCTATCAAATCTCAGATTAGGATGTAGAGTGTGCTCAGGAATCGTTGGGAATTCTACTGGCGGCCTCATTGGGAATACTATGAATTCATCAACAAACTGTACCGGATCATAATAAGGTATGTCCTGATCAGGCTGTTGTTGTTCCTGTTGTGGTTCTTGTTCATGTTGCATTTCTGGTTCTGGTTCTGGTGCTGGTGCTGGTCGTCTAGATGATGATGCTCCTGAACCTCCAGTATCGGCTTTCTGCAAAACACATTAAACACAAAATTTGTGCATCCAAATATGCATTAGTGTTAGCAAAATAACAACTTAAAACAATCACTATATCATGTTAAATCAAAATTAAACTTATACACATTTTCACAATTTTTCACAATTCTACACTTTTCAAATAAGCACATATGAAAATGTATACAAAATTCATAAGCATTTAACTCAAATAACATGTCAAAATATTCATTACTAATAATTAAACAAGTCTCAAATGGCAAATATATCAAATTAATCAAGTTCATGAATTTTGGACTTAAAAAGTCCACTTTAATCTCCAAAAATCATGTTTAGGATCATTGTTTGGATCATTTAACTATCTAAACATGTTACACTACTCAATTTAGCAATAATTCATGACAAAAATCGGCCATAACCTGTTTATATCAAAAAGCCCCAAATTGCTCAAGAACACAAACCCTAGATTTCTAAAAATTTTGAAGTTTTTGGCTTCAAATCATGTTAAATAGCATCAATCTAGGTTATACATGCATAAAATACTAACAATTTAACACTAATTACACTAGAAATTAACAAAATTGCATTAGGTAAAAAATTGGTAATTATCACAAAAACTAGGAATTTATAGAGTTTAGGGGTGTAATTTTTACCAATTTGCTGAAGAATGAGAATCTAGGCATGATTAGAGCAAGAAAAATGACGAATTACTGTGGAAAAATGGCGAAAATTGGTGAATTTTTGGGTGAGTTTCGTGAATGTGTGTGTGTTGTGGTGAGGAAGACAGAACAGGCTGCTGTATGTATCAGGCCTGCATTTGGTCCCCATGCGATCGCATGGGTTCCAAGTGCAAACCCCATGCGATCGCATGGGGTGCCGGCTACAGTGATTTCTGATTTTTTTTTTTTTATAAAAAGGTTATACTTTATAAAACTTATAATTAATTAAATTTTAAAAATTTGGTTTCCTTTAGGAGCGTGGGCGTTTCGAATCGTTGTCCTAGTCTGTCCCTCGACAAAATTTTAAAATTTGTCAAATCAAAGTGCGGTTTTTAAAAGTAAAGATTTTTGAGTTTTTTTAATGTTTTTGGCATACTTTAATTCAATAAGATTAAAAATAATGATAATAAAAGTTCTCGTCCCTCCCTCGGGTAAAGCAATTTTGGTTCAAAGACCTAGTCTTCAACTTACGACGATTTTAAAAATCATATTTTTAACTTAATGAGATAAAGTAAATTTTTGTTTTTAAATTCACACAACTTAAATATAAAATTCAAAATTAATATTAAAAATTCACACCAAACTTAAAATTTGAAATGCATAAAATTAAAAATTCATATTTTAAAAATTAAAAATTCACACCAAACTTATATTAATTTTTCAAATATTTACAATTTTAAATATATTGATTTTACAAAGTTTACAATATTAATTTAAGATTTATATATTAATTTTAAAAACATGGTAAAAATAAAATTAAAAATCTTTTTGGCTTTTTATCCCACTTTAATCAATCAAATATTATCAAAAATATACGCCCCTCTTTTCGGTAAAGTAATTTTGGTTTCAAGACCTAATTTAACTCATGACGAATTTTTGAAATATTTTGGGTTGATTGATTAAAGATATTTATACCTTAAGAATAAACGTTAAATTTCGCAGTGATGTAATAAATTTTTGAATGATATCAATAATTTCGGTCGCCAAACCTAATTTTATTCAATACCAATTTAATACTTTATAGCGAACAAATTAGTGTTTATTATCAAAAGGTTAAAAAAAATAAAAAAAAAATAAAAACTGTACAAACATACCTGTGAAATAGATTTCTTAGTTATATGATCTATCCCATTCATAAGATAGTCGGTTTAATTGGTTTTCCATAGCTACATAGGCGTAACCTCGAGCATTCAGTGTCTTTTCTTCTAAACATATGAACGGTCCGTCTCTGCATAAAGTAACAAATTCGGTGTTTGAATAGGTTTGATTATTTGAACATTTACCTCCATGTGACCATTTTCCGCATTTGTGACATCTTTCTAGGTGTCGTGCTCTTCTTTTTGCTGCGGATTTTGATTTTCCTTTACCAAATTGTAACTTATTATCTTCGCATCTGGATTCTTTTCTAACTCCGTCCATTCTTTCTCTGATTACTGATACTATTTCACTCGGAAGTGTGTCATTATTACGTTTAGTGATCAAAGCGTGTAGCATTAGACCATGGTTTAGTTCACAGGCAGTCTTCATTTCCTAAAAAAAATAAAAATTCAGAATGGGGGGAGAAGACTAGTTCTTTAGGGTCTGCTAGGGAAAGACCATTCGGGTTCCATTTTCGAGAACTACATGAAAACAGACAATCTAACTCTAATAGAAATATATAAACCCCTTGATTCTCCCCACACTTAGTTAGCTGTGGTGTTGAAATTGTGATTAACTTCATTGTCGACTTCCATCAGACTATCTATGTAGTGTTTAACTCTGTGACCATTAACTTTAAATTCAATCCCATTTGAATTTATTAATTCTATCGTTCGTATGGGAAAACTCTTTTGACTATGAATGGTCCAGACCATCTTGATTTCAATTTTCCAGGAAATAGCTTGAATCGTGAATTGAAAAGAAGAACTTTGTCTCCTTCTTTAAATTCTTTTGAACTTCTGATTCTTTTATCATGCCATTTCTTCGTTCTTTCCTTATAGATTAACGAATTATCGTATGCTTCATGTCTTAATTCTTCTAATTCGTTTAGTTGACTTAATCATAGACGTCCGGCTTCATGTAAATCAAGATTACATGTCTTCAAAGCCCAAAATGCTTTGTGTTCAATTTCTACTGGAAGATGACATGCTTTTCCATAAACAAGTCTAAAAAGTGTGGTTCCAATTGGAGTTTTGTAGGCTGTTCTAAAAGCCCAGAGTGCATTCTCCAATTTAATGGACCATTCCTTCGGATTTGATCCTACGGTTTTCTCTAGAATACGTTTTAAAGCTCGGTTGGTATTTTCAACTTGTCCACTTGTTTGTGGGTGATATGCGGTGGAGATTTTATGAGTTACTCCATATCTTTTAAGAACTTTCTCAAGTTGATTATTACAGAAATGAGTACCCCGATCACTTATTAAAGCTTTCGGTGTTCCAAACCTTGCAAAAAGACGTTTTAAAAAGTTGACTACAACTCGTGCATCGTTAGTTAGGAGAGCTTGTGCTTCTGCCCATTTAGATACATAATCAATGGCTACGAGTATATATAGATTATTATGAGATTTTGGAAATGGACCCATAAAGTCAATACCCCAAATGTCAAATACTTCACATACTTGGATGACATTCTGTGGCATTTCATCACGTTGACTTATTTTTCCGGCCCTTTGACAAGCATCACAGGATTTGCAAAGAATGTGTGCGTCTTTGTAAATTGTAGGCCAATAGAATCCAGCATCATAAACTTTTCTTGCTGTTAGTTGAGGCCCATAATGCCCTCCTGTTGGTCCTGTGTGACAATGGTTTAATATTTTACTGGCTTCATCTCCAAATACACA
The DNA here is from genome assembly GCF_046630445.1 of Rutidosis leptorrhynchoides. NCBI lineage: Eukaryota > Viridiplantae > Streptophyta > Magnoliopsida > Asterales > Asteraceae > Rutidosis > Rutidosis leptorrhynchoides. The sequence continues at coordinate 131,308,081 of NC_092341.1, forward strand.
TCGGCGTATTATTCCATCTGGACAACTTTTAAACAAATGTGGATCTTCCCAGAAATAGTGTTTTATATCACTGAAGAATTTCTTTCGTTTTTGGTACGATAATCCTTTTTCAAGGAATCCACAAACTAAGTAGTTTGCATAGTCTGCAAACCATGGAATTTCTTTATAATCTATCTTCAATAGATATTCATCAGGAAAGTTGTCTTGTATGGCCGATTCATTTAGAACTTCTAACTCAGGATTTTCAAGACGAGAAAGGTGATCAGCGGCGAGATTTTCTGCTCCTCTTTTATCTCGGATTTCAATATCAAACTCTTGTAAGAGTAAGATCCAACGGATTAATCTTGGTTTAGCATCTTGTTTTGAAAATAGGTATCTAAGAGCAGAATGGTCGGTATAGACCACCGTTTTTGCTAGAACGAGATATGATCGAAATTTGTCAAAAGCAAAGACAATAGCAAGGAGTTCTTTTTCAGTAGTTGTATAGTTCATTTGTGCTCCTTGTAACGTCTTACTAGCATAATATATAGGTTGAAATCGTTTTTCAATCCTTTGTCCTAAAACGGCTCCCATTGCAAAATCACTTGCATCGCACATTAGTTCAAATGGTAGATTCCAATTTGGTGTTATCATGATCGGCGCATTAGTGAGTTTTTCTTTAAGAATATTAAAAGATTTGATACATTCATCTGAAAAGATGAATGGAGCATCTTTTTCTAGGAGTTTATTCATAGGAGTGGCAATTTTAGAAAAATCTTTTATGAAACGTCGGTAAAAACCGGCATGCCCTAGATAACTCCTAACTCCTCTAACATTGGTGGGATGTGGAAGTTTAGCAATTACATCTACTTTAGCTCTATCTACTTCAATTCCTTCTTTTGAAATTTTATGACCAAGAACGATGCCTTCCTTAACCATAAAATGGCATCTAATATCATGTCATGAAAAATCGCCATCATACTCCTAATTAAGTACTAGATTTGATTGTTCGCATCTAATAAGCATTCGTTCAAGATTAACTAGACATGTTTCAAATGTATCACCGAAGACTGAAAAGTCATCCATGAAAACTTCCATGCATTCTTCTATCATGTCATGAAAAATCGCCATCATACACCTTTGAAAGGTTGCAGGGGCGTTACAAAGTCTAAATGGCATGCGTTTGTAAGCAAAAGTACCATAAGGGCACGTGAACGTGGTTTTCTCTTGATCTTCGGGTGCTATTGGAATTTGAAAATATCCGGAAAATCCATCTAGAAAACAATAGTAACTATTTCCGGCTAATCTTTCCAACATTTGATCTATAAAAGGTAAGGGAAAGTGATCTTTTCTGGTGGCGTCATTTAATTTTCTATAATCAATACATACACGCCATCCTGTTACAGTCCTAGTAGGAATAAGCCCATTTTTTTCATTTGTAATGACAGTCATGCCACCCTTCTTAGGCACGCATTGAACTGGGCTTACCCATGGACTATCAGAGATTGGATAAATTAGACCTGCATCTAGCAGTTTAATAATCTCTTTCTTAACTACATCTTGCATATTAGGATTTAGTCTTCGTTGGCGTTGCACATACGTTTTATGACCTTCTTCCATAAGGATTTTATGTGTGCAATACGAAGGACTTATTCCTTTAATATCATGAATTTTCCATGCAGTGGCTGGTTTATGAGCTTTTAACACAGAAATGAGTTGTGATTTCTCATTTTCAGTAAGAGAAGACGATATTATTACAGGTAATTCAGATTCACCATGTAAATAAGCGTATTCCAAATGGTTTGGAAGTGGCTTTAACTCTAATTTCGGAGGTTCTTCTATCGATGATTTGTATCGATATCTGTCTTCTTCTTTTAACATTTGAATTTCTTCTGTTGTTGGTTCATATCCATTAGCTATAAGTGTAGCTAACATTTCAGCTTCATCAATTGGTTCATTACCTTCTCCTAAAGAACATTCTCCTGTTCCTTGTAATTCTGGAAATTCTTCTAATAATTCTGCATGTGCATCTATAGTTTGAATATAATAACATGTATCATCTGCAGATTGTGGTTGTTGCATTGCTCTATCAACTAAAAAGGTAACACTCCTGTCCTCTATACTTAGGGTCAATTTCTTACCGAACACGTCTATCATTGCTTTAGCCGTGTTTAAGAATGGTCTTCCTAATATGAGAGGAACTTGAGAATCTTCTTCCATGTCCAAAATAACAAAATCTACTGGAAATACTAAAGTACCAACTTTAACTAGCATGTTCTCCATTATCCCTCTAGGATATTTTATTGATCTATCGGCTAGTTGTATGCTTATTCTTGTTGGTTTCAATTCTCCAAGGTCTAGTTTAGCGTATAGTGAATACGGCATTAGATTTATACTAGCACCTAAGTCTGCCAATGCTTCTATTGAACTAAGACTACCCAGAAAACATGGAATTGTGAAACTTCCTAGATCAGATAATTTTTCTAGTATCTTATTCAACAGCACTGCTGAACAATTAGCATTCATAGTAACAGCCGAGAGTTCTTCCATTTTCTTTCTATTTGAGATTAGATCTTTCAAGAATTTAGCATATCTAGGCATTCCTGAAATCACATCAATGAAAGAAAGATTTACATTTATCTGTTTAAACATATCCAAGAATTTGGATTGCTCAGCTTCAAGATTCTCTTTCTTCATTTTACTCGGGTAAGGAAGTGGTGGTTGGTATGGTTTAACATAAGGTTTAGCCTTAACTGTGTTATCTTCATTAACCTTTTCAACTACCGGTTCTGTTTCCTTATCTTGTTCAGGTTGTGGTTCTTGTGGAGTAGGAATAGCTTCATTAGAAGTTACAGGTATTTCAGGTGGTTTAAGTGTTGTACCACTTCTTGTGATAATAGCTTTAGCTGTTTCATTCCGGGGGTTAGCATTTGTATTACTAGGTAGACTTCCCGGTTTTCTTTCACCTATTAACCTTGCTAGGTTACTTACTTCTTGTTCCAGATTTTGAATAGAAGCTTGTTGATTTCTAAATGCTTGAGCATTTTGTTCATTAGTTTGTTTCTGAGATGTGAAAAACCGCGTTTGAGTTTCAACTAGCTTCGTCATCATATCTTCTAAATTCGGCTTTTTATCATCGGTTTGTTGTGGTGGTTTGTTTTGAAAATTAGGTCTTTGCTGATTGTAAGTATTATTGGATACTTGTTGATTGCTAGGACCTTGTTGGTTGTTGTATGGAATATTTCGGTTATAATTCTGGTTTTGATTGTAAATCGGTCTTGGTGGTTGATAATTATTCTGATAATTATTTCCAGGCCTTTGGTTTATGTATGAAATATTCTCTCTTTGTTCCATTGTTAATTCAATACTGAGACAATCTTTTGTCAAATGTGGTCCTCCACACTGCTCACAACTAATTCGTATTGAGTGAATATCCTTAGTCATCTTTTCCATTCGTCTCTCGACAGCATCTATCTTTGCGGAAATGGAATCTAAGTCATGGCTAGAATCGGCTCTAGCTGCTTTAGATGATCTAACGATATCTTTTTCTTGGTGCCACTCATGAGAGTGGGAAGCAGTGTTATCAATAATTTTGTAAGCATCAGTTTCGGTTTTCTTCATAATAGAACCACCAGCTGCTATATCTATGTCTTTCCTTGTAGTGATGTCGCATCCTTGGTAGAATATTTGTACTATTTGACAGGTGTCTAAACCATGTTGCGGACATCCTCTTAATAACTTTCCATATCTAGTCCATGCCTCATATAGAGTTTCATTTGGCTTCTGTGTAAACGTAACAATTTATGCTTGAAGTCTTAAGGCTTTAGATGCAGGAAAGAATTGTTTAAGAAATTTTTCAACTAAAACGTCCCATATATCAATCGCCCCTTCAGGTAACGATTCCAACCAATCTTTGGCTTCTCCCTTTAAAGTCCAGGGAAATAACATGAGATATATCTGTTCATCCTCAACTTCTCGGATTTTAAATAGTGTGCAGATCCTATTAAAGGTACGTAGATGTTCATTTGGATCTTCCTTCGGCGCACCACTAAATTGGCATTGATTAGTCACCATGTGTAGAATTTGTCCTTTGATTTCATAATCTGGCGCATTAATGTCTGGATGAGTAATTGCGTGACCTTGGCCAGTGCGTTTAGCTCTCATTCGGTCTTCCATACTTAAAGGTTCCAGATTCTCCATAATTGAATTTGTTGAATCGGAATCACTAGAGGATTCTGATTTAATGGTTCGTTCCTCAACAATCTCTGTTTGAATGATTGGTGGTTCCGGAGGAAAGTTTAGTGGTTCAGGATCTATGAATCGTTCCTGAATATTCTCCGGATTCTCAATTGTGAGGTCGGGTTCAAAAAATGGATTATCAGAAATTTGAACTGGAGTACTTGGTCGACTGGATGACGATTCTAAAGAAAAATCAACGGTGGTAATATTTGCTAAATGTCTTGATCTAGTTACAGGTGGTGAACATACAAAAGGTGGTGAACGTCTTGCTCGGTGCATTCACTGAATATCCTATTAGTTTTTAAAAGAAAAGAAAAATTATAATAAGTTATCCAATCAATAGACTTTTCTGATTTTGCCCACGTTTCGAATAGCCAAAAGATGCAGCAGAGGGGCAGGATTCGTTTGGTCTCAATATAATTGAGGACTGTTTGGCTCCAATAACTCGGTCCACGTACAAATCCAACTATTACTACGAACCAGAAAATTTTGATGTCTATCAATTTAACCACTTAAAATAAATTTTCGTAATTTTAAGAAATTTAAATAAGAAGTAGAATAAAAATCTATGTCCTAAAACTAGAATAGCGAGAAATAAGAAAGAAAAAGAGCGTGTCGAAAAAGGTCAAAAAAGAAAAATGGTTGAAAAATAAAAGGTGACGGAAAAATAAAAGAAACTTATAAAACTTAAAACACTTGACTAACCTAACCTTATTACTACAACTAACTTAAAATTATAATCGCAAATTGAGATTACTAATTGGAATGATAATTGATACATAGGAAAAAGTCGTCTAAAAATATTAAAGCTTACAGGAAAAACTAAATCCCAAATGGAAATAACTTAAAAAGGTACTAAAATCTAAAAACTGCGTCGCAAAATTCTAAAGCACTTAAATCTTAGTCTAAAGAAAAAGCACTTAAGGAATTCTACGGCAAAGCCTAAAATTCTAGAAGTAAAAATAACTATGGCAAAGACTATGAATTAAAACTAAATATGAGCGAAAAATACAAAAGTTACGCTAAAACGATTAAAAAGGGAAAAAATATAAAAATATATAAAAAGTTGTAAAAAGTACAATTTTTATAAAAATATTATTTTTATATTATTTATTTATTAAAACTATTAATTTTACAATTTAAATAAACTAATTAAACTAAAAATACAAATTAATAATAAAAACTAAATTAATATATATTATATATAACCCTAATTAGGGTTTAAATATAATAATAATTATTATTATCCGTAATTAATGCAGGCTGCAGTCTGGCGTGTCAGATGGGCTCATGCGATCGCATGAGTCCTCAGTTGCCCAGCCATGCGATCGCATGGGCTAGGGTTTCGGGCCACAGAGTGGGCTGCTACAGTACAGGCCGAATTAATAATTTTTTTTTTTTTTGCTGTAAAATATAAAATATATTTATTAATTAAATAAAACTTATATTTTTACAAAATAAAAAAATAGAAATAAAGAAACTATATAAAACTTAAATATTTACCAAACTCAAAAAAAAAATATTTATATTTTTGTTTTTCTTTTTTATATTTTCGAATATTTAAAACCTATTTTTATAAAAACGAATTTTAATAAAAGTAAACTAAAAATCTTCTTTTTTTTTATATTAGCGTTGCACTTCCGGCGTTTAAGAGATCCCCGGCAGCGGCGCCAAAAATAATTTGATGTTTTGCGAGGTGTATATAAAATACTATTAAATTTTACAAGAAAATACTATTAAATACGATACAATTTTACACAAGATATTTATTTATTTATAGAATGGATATACTTAAACCTTGCTACAACACTTATAGGCAGTGTACCTAATCGTACAGTAGTGTAGTTTTTAGTAAGTCCGGTTCGTTCCACAGGGAAAATCTTTAAACAAAGCTTAACGCTATATTAGTTTACTTTTATAAAAATACAAATATATATATAAGTAATATTATTATTATAAAGGGGGGTTTTTACCGTTTAATGACCGGTTTGTCGATTTTAAAACTTTAGTCGCAGTTAAAACCAAATGTAAAACAATAAATAAATACAAGACTTAATTTAAAGCGTAAAGTAAATAACGATAATGAAATTGCGATTAATAAAAATGCGATAAAATAAACTTGCGATAATTAAAAAGTACGATAATTAAAAGTGCAATTAAATACAATAACAATAAAAATGCGATAATTAGAAGTGCAATTAAATATAAAATAAAGGAAATTAAATATGAAATAAAAGAATTATGCTTATTTAAACTTCCGTAATCATGATGTTTGACGTGTTGATTTTAGTTTTATTGCCCATGGGTTAATTGTCCTTTGTCCTGGATTATTTAATATGTCCGTCTGGTTTTTGTTCATAACAGTCCATCAGTCATAAATATAAAGTGCGAGTGTCCTCGTCAAATTATCCTTATACCCGAAGTTAAATATTCCAACTAATTGGGGACTTAAACTGTAACAAGATTTTAATACTTTGTTTAATAATTACACCAGGATGTCGACTGAGTGTAACCCAAGGTTTTAATATTTTGTTATCAATTATACCAAGTGTCCTTGTACATAATTTCACCCCTGTTTTAATTATTCTAGTGACTATTAATCCATTCCCGTGTCCGGTTAAATGAACGATTATTCGTACATATAAATACCCCGCCCATCGTGTCCGATTGAGTGTATATGGTAATTTATAGGGACGCCCAATTGTAAATATTTATATTAACATTAACAAACTATCATTTAGTTAAACAAATATAAAGCCCATTAATAGCTCATAGTCTAATTTCCACAAGTGTCGTTCTTTTGTCCAAACCGCAATTATGGTACAAAACCCAATTACCCAGTTTTAGTAATTAGCCCAACATCATGATTACTTCGGATTAAATAAGCATAATAATAACTTAGCTACGAGACATTAAATTAAAAAGGTTGAACATAACTTAAAATGATTAAAAATAGCGTAGCGTTACACGGACAGAATTTCGACTTACACCCTTACAACATTCGCTAACATGCCCTTATTATTAGAATTATAATTAAAATTAAAATTAAAATATAAATTATAAATATAAATATTACGTATGAATGGAGAAGAGAAAGATAGATGGATTTTGTGGTGCACCAAAGCTCGATTTTTATAGGCATGTGGGCTGGAACTGGGGCTCATGCGATCGCATGGATTTATGCCTTCCAGGCCATGCGATCGCATGGCCAGCTGGGGAGGCTCATATTTGGTTGTTTTCTTCTGCCGACGGTTTTATAAATAAATATAATATATTAAATAATTATAAGAATTATTTAAATATTATATTATATTTATGTGCATAGTTGACTTGTAATTTTTAGTCCGTTGCGTCGAGCGTTGAGAGTTGACTCTGGTCCCGGTTCCGGATTTTCGAACGTCCTTGCGTACAATTTAATATCTTGTACTTTGCGTTTTGAATCTTGTACTCTTGTAATTTCGAGACGTTTCTTATCAATAATTGGAACCTCTTGGATTGTATTTTGTACTTTTGAGCTTTTTGGTCGTTTGCGTCTTCAATTCGTCGAATCTATCTTTTGTCTTCACCTTTTATTATTTAAACGAATATCACTTGTAAATAGAACAATTGCAACTAAAAGCTTGTCTTTCTTGAGGAATAATGCTATGAAATATATGTTCGTTTTTAGCATTATCAGCCACCTTCCTCAATCTCTCTCACTTATAATTTTTTTTTGTTTGTTGTTGTTCTTTTCTTTGTCGCGACTGCCATAACCTCTTATTGTTTTCTAATTCTAATTAAACTACAAAGGCTCGATCATTTGTACTGCATCTGCATAACCACTATACTACTAATTCTGTTTTGAAACAAACAACACTACAGCTACTACTTGTCTTCCTTTTCTGTTACAGCTCGAGCACATTCACAACCTACCTACAAACACTACCTTGCTACTGCTACAACTACTGCACCATCTCTCTTTTCTTTCGATCAGACATCACCACTTCCATGAACCACGAACCACCAATTCATTTAATTGCTGCTACTTCTATCTCCTGTACATGTTTTTCTGTCTCAAACCAAACTGATCGAAATCGTTGCTGTTATATTAATCAAAGTTACTGTACGATAAATGTATTGCTGTTCAGTTGATCCCGATGGAATGTGTACCAATAATTGATTAAAGAATACTTTATGGTGGAATGATGAGCTGTAAAAGAAGGAAGAGATGCATATGGTCATACTTGACTAATTATTTATTCTTCTTCTCTCATTAATTACTTCCATTGGATTAACGTATTATAGGTGGGCTGCTAATTTGATATATTGGGCCATTTAGTTTTAGGAATGACTTGAAACTTGGGCTGTAACTTGTTTGTACTCTTGGACATACCAAATAGTTCTTGGGCCGAATGATTTATATATTGATGGTGGTTAGAGATGTTACGAAGGTAATATCAATTTTTGCCTGCACTCTTTTACCGTTTCCTTTATGTTCCTATTAAGTATAACAAGGTTAATGATAATGAAGATAACGATATTTATAATGGTGATGTTATGGGTATGATGGGTTGATGAGGGTATATGATATGAATGATGATGATTAAACCCTACTGCCGTGTTTTATTTTTCCTATATTTAGAGTCATAACAAACAATTAGATGATGATACGGGTTATGATGGAGATTATTGATGATGTTATGAAGACGAAGGTGATAATTGAAAATGATGATGATAAGTGTAACAAGGATGTTGCTAATTAGATATTGATGATGAGAATGGTAGATGATAATTGTGTTAATACATGATGATGATGCGTGTGTTATTATATGTAAGTTGATGATGATGATGATTATAATGATGGCGAGTTATGGTTTAATGATGATTAGGATAATGATTAGGGTTAGGTTATGTTAATGATGATGATGTTATGCATCTGATAATGATGATAATAAGTAGTGAAAATGAAGACGATGATATAAAATAATGTTAATGCTAGTTAATTTGATGGGTTTTTAATAAGATGACAGACAAGATTAAGGTTAAAAGGATTTAACCTGTGGTAAATTTCAGAAAAACGCTACAGTTTAGATGGTTAGTGGTATGGTCGGGGAACTAGAGGTCGCAGGTTCAATCCCAGTTTGCTGCGAAATTTTTTTTTGTATTTAACCTAACAACTTGGGCCTATGAATTAGGCTTGGTTAAATCAGTAAATGGGCCGAACATGGACCAAGTGGATGGGGATTGCTGTTGGCCCGAGATTGTGTTATAAGAAATTAAGTGTAGTAGATAAATTAAAGAAGTAACCAGTAGTGTAGTGGTTAGGCGTGTGGTATGGTTAACGTGAGCTCGTGGGTTCGAGTCTCGCTTGGGGCATCTCATTTTATAAAAACATTTACAAGGCTATACACTTCTATTTTTATTTCCATTATTATTATTATTATTATTATTATTATTATTATTATTATTATTATTATTATTATTATTATTATTATTATTATTATTATTATTATTATTATTATTATTATTATTATTATTATTATTATTATTATTATTATTATTATTATTATTATTATTATTATTATTATACTTATGAAAATGATACAAGTTATTATTATTTTCATTAACATTAGTATTAGTATCACTTTTGTAACTATTAGTATTATTATTATTATTATTAAACAAAAGTATCATTATTAACAATATCATTATTATTATTAAAATTATCATTTTTAATAAAGTTATTATTATTATTATTAGTAAATCGTTAATATCAAAACTATCATGTTTTTACAAATAAATATTTTGTGCATAAAACATACTTAGTATATATACTACAATTTTATTAATATTCCATATAACTGTATATAAATCATATTAACATTTATTATATAAAAACTTACATACAAACAAATTAGGTATTTTTAATATAATACTAAATATATATAGATATTAATATAACTATATATAAATAAATAATGAAACTTATAAATTAATAAATATAACAATTGCAACACTAATAATAATATGTAGATTTATTCTAGTACAAGAATATGTTTTAATACATATATGAATGATATAGGTTCGTGAATCTGAGGCCAACCCTGCATTATTCAGTTTCGTCGTATGAATATTTTTACTACAAATATTCGATTGTGAGTTTCATTTGCTCCCTTTTTAAATGCTTTTGCAATATATATTTTTAGGACTGAGAATACATGCGCTTTTATAACTGTTTTACGAAATAGACACAAGTAATTGAAACTACATTATATGGGTGAATGATCGAAGCCGAATATGCCCCTTTTGCTTGGTAGCCTAAGAATTAGTAAACCGATCTACTAATTGACGCGAATCCTAAAGATAGATCTATTGGGCCTAACGAACCCCATCCAAAGTACCAGATGCTTTAGTACTTTGAATTCGTTTTTATCATGTCCGAAGAATTTCCCGGAATGATAGGGGATATTCTTATATGTATCTTGTTAATGTCGGTTACCAGGTGTTCACCATATGAATGATATTTTTGTCTCTATGCATGAGACGTATATTTCTGAGAAATGGAAATGAAAATCTTGTGGTCTATTAAAATGATGGAAATGATTATTTATGTTAAACTAATGAACTCACCAACCTTTTGGTTGACACTTTAAAGCATGTTTATTCTCAGGTATTAAAGAAATCTTCCGCTGTGCATTAGCTCATTTTAAGGATATTACTTGGAGTCATTAATGGCATATTTTGCAAGACGTTGCATTCGAGTTGTTGAGTTCAATAATGATTATGATTAAGTAAATGACAGATTAGATCATTTATAGATGGATATTATGAAATGGTATGCATGCCTGTCAACTTTCGATGAAATGAAAGTTTGTCTTTTAAAACGAATGCAATGTTTGTAAAATGTATCATATAGAGGTCAAATACCTCGCGATGTAATCATATGTTATTGTATTTGTTCTTATTGATTAGGACGGGTCTATACACCCAGGTTACTGATCAGACCCGGAAAACAGTAGGTAAGGTGCTCCGGTGGGTTCTTGGTGCTTGATGCTCATCACGGTTCTCATCCTTGATGCTTATAGCTTCAAGTATACAACTCGTTGATGTGTTTACATCATCTTAACAAAGTTTTGACCATCATAACACTAGCGTAAGTCTAAGATATGTAGCACAACTCAATTAAGGGTTGTAAGTAGTTTGATGAACCAAAGTTACATCAAGATCTTAGATCCGACACATACATGAGTTCTAATAGTAATATTAAGCTACAAACTTGAAAGTAAACTAAGTAAACAAGATCTTAAGTTGTAGAGCTTAGTTCTTAGTTAGATCTTGAAGATCCTAGACCCAAAAGTCTAGATCTAATGTTCTTAAGTTAAACCCTAAGTTATAGAACTTGGATCTTTACTTTAATAAAACCATGAGTCATGAAACTTAGATTTTTATCTTGTAATATGTATGTAAGATTATAAATCCTTGTTTTAAACAAAATTAGAAGACCATAAGCTATAGAAACTTAGATCCAACATAAGTGTATGAAGTTATAACTAGAAAGTTATACTTCCATGTTCTTCAACTTACAAAGTTTAACTTTAGTTTCAAGAAATATGAGATCAAGTTTAACTAGTAATACTTGACCAAATTAACAACATCACAACTTTAAGTAAATAAAATGAAGATATAAACTAAAGTTACAAGTATTATGTTCATGTTTGTTTCATACTTGAGAAGATTCAAATCAAAGTTTGGATCTTAAGGAAATAAACTTTAAGTCTACAAAACATGAACACAAGTATGATTATAAAGCTTATGAACTTTTAGATCTTTAAAACATTTAAGTGTAGAACCATAAACTAACAAGTTTAGATTCTTGTTCTTGGTTCTTCATCAAACAAAAGATGGAAGTAACCAAGATTACATGAAGATACAAGTTAGAAAACTTGATCTTTAACAACAACAAACAACAAGTAACAAAACAAGAAGAATGATGATGTTTATAATTCGGTTTTAAGGAAGAAAAAGAATGAAGAAATGAGGTTGTTACTTACAAAGTATGAGAGAAGATGTTGAGAGAAAAATAAGTGGTGTAAGTGTGTGTAAGTAAAATGAAATGATACTGGTGTATAAGTAACAAAAAAAATGAAAATGAAACTCCCTCCATTGCTATGAAGGCCGACGGTATAGGGGTGCTCAAAGGGGGAGGTCAACTTGCTTCTTTCATGCATGGGGTGATGGTGAATGCTAGAATGAGTAATAAGGTTAAGTGCATGGAAAAGAGATCTTGCATGGTTGAGACAACTTTGTCTCCTCATTAACTTAATTAATCCAAGTTTAGTCTTAATGTGACACTAGCATAAAAGATGGGCTTACTAGTCCATTAAGTGTGTAGGGTGGGCTTCCAAGTTCATATCCATTAATAAAGGCCCAAATTCAAGTAAGTATGCAACAATTAATTAAATAAAGCCCAAATAATTAACTACTAACATTAGTTAATTAAAAATGATTAATAATAATTAATCATGAACGTAAATAATATTCTAAATATTATTCGTGAAAAGTACGTGTGTCACAAAGACAAGTCGGGACATGGAAAGTTAAATACGGCTACAAGTAAAATGTATAAAAATACATTTATTAAAGCGCAAGTATTAATAATAAATATTAATAATATAAGTTGGAAAATTCAGGGTCGTTACAGGTCAAGTCCAACACGACGTTTGTCCTCAGCATCCCATTTGGCTGGAGTGAGAACAACCTCTCTGCAAGGAATGGCAGGAGTGTCAGCAGTGGCTGGAATGCTATCAATAGTTTCAGTTGGGACAAATGGACCATTTGTGGCAATACCAAGCATAAGTGGGTCAATAGACTCCAGGTGAAGCATGAACCTTGCCTTCCAAGTTTCATACTCATCTTCATCGAAGTTGGGTGGTCTATTGGATGAGCCATTTTCAAGGTAAGCTGTATTTGAGTATACAGACATGAGAGAATTCGGATCCAAGATATTAAATTATCAAGACTGAAGCTCTGATACCAGTTGTTGGTCCCTTAATTAACAACATGAGTATTGTAGAGGGGGGTTGAATACAATTTCTTTTAATTAACTTACCAATTAAACATAGTTTAGTATTCAAGCATGTAATTTAAATAGAGTCAAAGGTAATTTTTTAACTATTATTCTTTATTGATTAAATCACAAAGAATTACAACTATCCTTGGCGGAATGATAGTTGGTTGATACAGATTTACCTAAGTATAGCTATCAGGATAAACTTAAAGCTATTACACATTTTGGACTCTAAATAAATAAACCCACACCACTAGTTGTTAAAATAGTGGATACAACAATTTATAGTAGTCCTATTAACCATGTAATGGTTCTATTGTCCACTGGTACATAGGATGTCTGTACTTGTGGGGATAACTACATCAGAGAGCATGCTCTCCTCTTTCCTCTTTGGTAGCTATTTACAGGAACACCCCAATTCAGTTTAAACAAATAGAATATTGTGTTCCCTAGGCGTTGACAAAGTATAACACATGTCTCCACATGCGTTAAACTTCTGCATTCTCATGTGGTCTTGTAAGGTCACTTGTCAGCCACCGACGCGTGTCCTTTCCTGTTCAACTTTGTCTTTGACTTCTGTTAAATAGTACAATTGATGTAGACCACTCAGGAAACCACCATATTTGTAATGGAGCATGGCTGTCTTGTGATGTATGCTGCTTACCAGGTTTACTGGTTCTTCTTATGCTGAGTCACTTGATATTCTTGAATTGCTGAGTACTCATCCTGTACTGATTCGAAGAATACACTCTACCTTGTGCTGGTAGACTAGACAGCATACTGAACACTTGACATAGCAATAATTGCTGTATATACATAAACAAACTTGTGCTGGCTGCACATAACATTTTAGTGCAAATAAATTACAGTTTTGTCATAATTAAATCCTTAATTATTTTTGGGACTCAACATAAACCATGAAAATGACATAGGTTTTTTTCTATGTTCTTAATATCAAATAACGTTTAAACTTATCTTTTCCTTTGAGTAGTGGGTGTACCAGTAAATATTATTAAAATAATAATAATAGATATAAAAAAAGGACAACGACCGCAAACGCACCTTGTGGCTTCACAAAAAGATCACACACCAAACTAGAACCTACGAACAACTAGGACTAGCAACACCAAGAACAAATAACGACGCAGCTAAACAAGAAAAAATAAAAATTACTACAACCAACCCAATTTCATTCCAAACGGGTTCATTGCCGTAGTAGCTTTTTTCCAGTCATAAACTTTGAAGATTAATCTGTATCGAATTCAATGTCGCTCAGTCATCAATTAGATTATATACATCTTTATTTAGAGATTTGAACTATAACGGCTGTACTTGTTGATTTTCATATCCATTCTAATGTTATAACATTCTTTTTTTAAAAAAATATATGTTTTTTATTTGTGGACTATCAATATGAGACGAGGGGAGTATTAAAAATAATAATAAAAGATATATAAAAAAACAACGGCCACAAACTCGCCTTGAGGCCTCACAAAAAACCACACACCAATCTAAAACCTACAAACAACTAGAACTAGCAACACTAAGAATAAATCACGACACACCTAAACAAGAAAAAAAGAAAAACTACTACAACCAACTCGATTTCATTCCAAACGGCTGACGTAGTAACTTTTTTCCCTGTCATAAACTCAAAAGTTTCATCTTTATCAGATTCAACATCGCTCAGTTCATCAATTAGATTATATGCTTCTTTATTTAGAGCTCTGAAATGAATTTTGAATCTTTACTTGAAACACCTAACTTGTCCCAACTTTTGAACTCCTCTTCGTTGAACTTATCTTAAGAGATTGAAATTTATAATAACAAAAAAATTATAAACATTTATTAACAAAATGATGTGACACATAGATTCATCTAATCACATTCATCAAATTTTTCTTCTTCATCTTTTTATCTCTTGATGATATTGTAACACAACTTTGTAAAGAAATATTTGTAAGACTTTTGTGAACACACTGTATATATATATTTATGATTATAATGATTAAATATCACTTTAGTTTCCTGCTTATTATCTCTTAATGATCAAGCATATTTCCGCATGGGGCTAGAAACATACTTGAGAGCAATAGAAGAGGGGTTTTTGGATTCAACGACGTTAACCTCCGGTCCGGTTACCGTGATAACCCTAGTCGAGATGATGATATCAGGAGGGTGGCTAAGCGCTGGCTGCCAGCCGATGGACGGCAATTCGATTGGCCGCGAAGGGAAAAACCCTACCAAGAGTGGTAGGTAAAAACCCTAGCCGAGATGATGATCTTGAGAGGGTGGCTAAGGGCTGGCCGATGGACGACACTCCGATTGGTGACGAAGGGAAAAACCCTACCAAGAGTGGTAGGTAAAAACCCTAGGGAGAATAGAGAAGAATGTGTATTGATTGGGTATCCCAATTGCTTAGATTACCCCTCTATTTATAAGAGGGAATTAGGGTTTAGGAGGGAGACTTAATAGCGACCCATGGACCAAGCTCAATTACTAGGCCCGATGGGTACCGCCCATTATCAAGTCCCCCAAGTTCGGTGTGACATATTAATGTCATATCGAAGTTATGAATATGCCACCGCAGGTAACTCATCACATAACCCGCACCGACTATGAAGTCAAGCACAATGCATAATGAATCCACATAGTTGACTATGACGTGATGTAATAATTCCGCCCTCTGTATAGACATGCGGTGGGAAGAGATCGGTATGGTGGAACCCTGCACTGTACGGCCCATACATCATAACTATGCGCGACATAGCTCCGCGCATTGCACTTTTACGAAATACGACCAAATGTGACGCATGCATGTTAACCATAACTACTCGCGATGCATCCTTGCGCTTAACGTAATGGAGCAATGTGAGCAGGCTAACGTCCACTACCATCGACAATGCACAAAGCAACGATGAAACAAAAACAACATTGAAAGGATACTGATAGTATACCATTACTCCCCCAGTTCGGTGTCATACCCTGTCCAAATTTTCCTAAACGAATATAATAACATCTGGTACCATTGCGATGAATGGACCTCTATATGCCATGAACGACTCCACGTAATATGAGCAAATGCACAGCGGAAGATTTATTTCATACCTGAGAATAAACATGATTTCAAGTGTCAACCAAAAGGTTGGTGAGTTCATAGGTTTTTCATAAAACAATAAAATTCATCATTTTGATAGACCACAAGATTTAAATGCTGCATGGTACAAATGGGCCCGAATCCTATACCCACTTGCAATGTACATGCGATATCTTTTAAATACAGTACACCTTTCTCGTGTACGAAATCCATTTTTCTTAAATCTTAGTAGCCGTACACATATCTCGTGCACAAAAATAACATACACATAACCTGTGTATAAAATCATTCTCCTGATATATAACATTTACTTTGCTTTCATAACATGGCTTGGTAACCGACCTTAACATATAATGCGCATCAATAATATCCCCAAAACAGAACATCTCGTCTGTATAATAATCATATAAACTTCGAAGTACTAAACACCACGCCTACCAGCTCTTCCGTCTAGTGAACATTCTGGGTGGGGGTGTTAAACCCGGTAGCTACCTTTAGGATTCGCGTGAATTAGGGCCATACCCGTTTCTAATTCTTAGGTTACCAAGCAATAATAATCAGGGGAAAATATTCACAACAATTAGTGGCAATTATCACGTCCAACTAATTCAATAATAATCCACAGAACTTTTGTCTGCATAATAATTCATTCTAGGAATGTTTTGCTTGTGTCTATCTCGTCAAACATTTATAAAAGCATTTTATGTATTTTCAGTTCAAAATATATTTCAGAAGCATTTAATAAGGCAGTTATAAAATCAGCACATGTATTCTTAGTCCCAAAAATGTAAACAGTAAAAGGAAATCAAATGAACTTACAATACGATATTTTGTCGTAAAAATATACATACGACGATACTGAGCAATGCAGGATTGACCTCAGGTTCACGAACCTATATCATTTATATATATATTAACACATGTAATGGTAATCGAAACAAGTTTATATATTATTATTAATACTATACTTGTTATATTATATGTTATTTAGGTAAATTTAATATATTTAAATTATATGTTTTATATATACCAATATTTCTCATTCATAATAGAAATTTATATTAAAGTTTATATATAATAATAAAAATATATATTTATATATTAATTGATATCTTATATATATATATATATATATATATATATATATATATATATATACATATATATATATATATACATATATATATATATATATACATATATATATATATATACATATATATATATATATACATATATATATATATATACATATATATATATATATACATATATATATATATATATATATATATATATAGTTTAATTAAATAAAAATATGGTAAGATGTAGTATTAATATTATTGTATTGCAAAAATATTTATCTGTAATAATACTGATAATGATAACAATGATAGTAATAATAATAATCCTAATGATAATCTTAATAATAATGTTAAAAGTAATAATATTGTTAAAAATGAAAATATTTATAACACTAATAATAATGATAATACTAATAAATAAAAATGTTATATTTTAATACATATATTGATAATAATATTAATGACAATAATAATAATAAATATAATAATAGTCATAATAATAATGGTAGTAGAAATACTACCTCAAAGAAGTAGCCCTAAAAAAATACCCAAGTCCGGGTTTAAACTCGCGACCTCCCGCTAACCCGATAACATCCTTAACCATTACTCCATTTGTTTCGTTCTTGAATTACTTAGCACACTTAATCATTTAACCCATATTAGTTGTCTATCATCTTCCTAGTATCATCATCTTAATCTAATCATCTAATCATCATATATCACGACATCATTATCATCATTTAATATCACCATAGCATCATGATCATAATCATTTCATCATCGACTATCATCTTCATAATCAACAACACTTATTATCGTCATCCGATTTTTATAATCACTAACTACCTCGCCAACCTCTCTACTTTCTGGCCCAATCAGTATAACAATTACTCGACCCAATTATAGAAACATGGTAGCTTTACTCGTACAGCCCAACAATCCGTTTCCAGGCCCAACAGCAAAAATCCCAAGGAAAATAATAAGCCCGCTAGAAACACCAGTCCATGGCCTAACAACAATTCAAGGTTTATGGTTCGTTTATTTTAAATGTAAATACCTGCTAATATATCGATTAACATCCTGGTCCCATAAGCATATTAATATAAGATGGTGATATGCAAGTGATCATTAGCTTTACTAGATGTCAACCACTAGTATGTAAAGTAATCAATCACGGTTCATTTTAAATAAAATCATACGCTTTTTGTGATGACCCAGAAATTTCTGACCAAATTTAAACTTAATCTTTAACATTTCCGACACGATAACAAAGTCTATAAAGTTGAATCTCAAAATTTTGAGCTATTCAATTACCCTTCGATTGTTCTCAATGATTCACGAATGATAATGCTAAAAACGAACATATATTTCATAGCATTATCCCTCAAGAAAGACAAGCTTTTAGTTGTAATTGTTCTATTTACAAGTGATATTCGTTTAAATAATAAAAGGTGAAGACAAAAGACAGATTCGAAAAATTGAAGACGCAAATGACCAAAAAGCTCAAAAGTACAAAGTACAATCAAAGTGGTTCCAATTATTGATGAGAAACGTCTCAAAATTACAAGAGTACAAGATACGAAACGCAAAGTACAAGATATTAAATTGTACGCAAGGACGTTCGAAAAACTGGAACCGGGACCAGAGTAAACTCTCAACGCTCGACGCAACGGACTAAAAATTACAAGTCAACTATGCACATAAATATAATATAATATTTAAATAATTTTTAAAATTATTTATATATTATATTTATTTATTAAATTCGTCGGCAAGAAAGAAAACAAAGTAACCTGAGCTGGAAAAAGTGGCCATGCGATCGCATGGTCTGGAAGCACATTTTCCATGCGATCGCATGGAAGTAGGTGACAGGCCACATGCTATAAATTTCGCGATTTTGGCTCAGTTTATATCCATCCTATCTCTCTATCTATCACGTATAATATATATATATATATATATATATATATATATATATATATTATAATTATAATTTTAAATTCTAATAATAAGGGTATGTTAGCGAATGTTGTAAAGGTGTAAATCGAAATTCTGTCCGTGTAACGCTACGCTATTTTTAATCATTGTAAGTTATGTTCAACCTTTTTAATTTAATGTCTCGTAGCTAAGTTATTATTATGCTTATTTAATGCCGAAGTAATCGTGATGTTGGGCTAAATATTAAAATTGGGTAATTGGGCTTTGTACTATAATTGGGGTTTGGATAAAAGAACGACACTTGTGGAAATTAGACTATGGGCTATTAATGGGCTTTATATTAACTAAATGATACCTTGTTGATTTAATATATAGGCTTATAATTTGACGTATTTATGTATAACCACATACGCTTGACTGGGCACGGTGGGCGGGATATCTATAAATACCAATAATTGTTCATTTTACCGGACACGGAACTGGATTAATAGTTAATAGACTTGTTAAAACAGGGGTGGATTACATTCAAGGGTAATTGGTGTAATTGTTAACAAAGTAGTAAAACCTTGGTTTACACGCAGTCGATAACCTGGTGTATTCATTAAATAAAGTATTAAGACCTTGTTATAATTCGAATCCCCAATTAGTTGGAATATTTGACTTCGGGAATAAGAATAATTTGACGAAGACTCTCGCACTTTATGATTATGACTGATTGACTATTATGGACAAATCCGTATGGACATATCAAATAATCCAGGACAAAGGACAATTAACCCATGGGAATAAACTAAAAACAACACGTCGAACATCATGATTACGGAAGTTTAAATATGCATAATTCTTTTATTTCATATTTAATTGCACTTTTAATTATCGCACTTTTATTTATTGTCACTTTATTTATCGCAATTTTATTTATCGCAATTTCATTATCGTTATTTACTTTACGCTTTAAATTAAGTCTTTTATATATTTAATATTTTACATTAGGTTTTAACTGCGACTAAAGTTTTAAAATCGACAAACCAGTCATTAAACGGTAAAACCCCCCCCCCCCCCCCCCCCCTTTTATAATAATAGTATTACTTATATATATTTTAATATTTTTACAAATATAGTTTTTAAAAATATAGCGTTAAGCTTGTTTAAAAGATCCCTGTGGAATGAACCGGACTTACTAAAAACTACACTACTGTACGATTAGGTACACTGCCTATAAGTGTTGTAGCAAGGTTTAGGTATATCTACTCTTTAAATAAATAAATCACTTGTGTAAAATTGTATCGTATTTAATAGTATTTCCTTATAAAAATTATAACTATTTTATACACCACCTCGCACACATCAAGTATTTTTGGCGCCGCTGCCGGGGATAGTCAAACGCCGGATGTGAAACGCTATAAAAAAGATTTTTTTTAGTTTACTTTTGTAAAGATATGTTTTTAAAAAAAATATGTTTTAATACAAAAATATAAAAAGAAAAACAAAATATATATATTTTTAAGAGTTTGTTTAAAATATATAAAATTATAAAGTTCCTTTATTTTTATTTTAGTTTTTAAAGTACAAGTTTTTATTTGTTTATATTTATTAAAACAGAAAAAAAAATTATAATAAAAACATTCGGCATGGTACTGTAGCAGCCCATATACTGGCCCGAAACCCTAGCTCATGCGACCGCATGAGCCCGAAGGCAAAAATTCATGCAATCGCATGAACGTACCTGACAAGCCAGGTTTGACCCTAATTCTGCATTAATTACGGAGTATTATTTATTATTATTAATAAAACCCTAATTAGGGTATTGTTATTATATTATTTAGTTTATTTTGTATTTTTTTTAGTTTTAATTAGTTTAATTAGTTTTAATAAATTATAAAATTAATAGTTTTATAAAATAAATAATATAAAATAATATTTTTATAAAAATTATACTTTTTACAACTTTAAGTATATTTTTATATTTTGTACCCTTTTAATCGTTTATTCATAATATTTGTATTTTTCGCTCGTATTTAGTCTTAAGTCATAGTTTTTGCCATAGTTATTTTTATTTCTAGATTTTTAGGCTTTGCCGTAAAATCCCTTAAGTGCTTTTTCTTTAGACTAAGATTTAGGTGCTTTAGAATTTTGCGATGCCATTTTTATATTTTAGTACCCTTTTAAGTTATTGCCATTTTGGATATAGAATTTATTTTAAGCTTTAATATTTTTAGACGCAACTTTTAATTCTTAGTTTTTAGTTCCTTTTTAAGTTTCGACGCGCTACGTTCTTTTTATTATTTTTTGACTATTTATTTTTCGACGTTTTTCGACGCGCTCTTTTTCTTTCTTATTTTTCGCCGCTCTAGTTTTTAGGACTTAGTTTTTTTCTATTTCTTCTCTAAAATTTCTTTAAATTTCAACGAAAAATTATTTTAAGTGGTTAAATTGATAGACATCCAAATTTTCTGCTTCGTAGTAATAGTTGGATTTGTTAGTGGCTGAGTTGTGAGCTTCCGATTTAAAGGGTTCTGGCTCCCTGCTGCATCTATTGGCTATTCGAAACGTGGGCAAAAGCAGAAAAGTCTATTAATTTGATAACTTATATAATTTTTATTTTTTATAACTAATAGGATATTCAGTGAATGCACCGAGCAAAACGTTCACCACCTTTTGTACGTTCACCACCTGTAACTCGATCAAGACATCTAGCAAATATTGTCGCCGTTGATTTTTCTTTAGAATCGTCATCCAGTCGACCAAGTACTTCAACTCAAATTTCCGATAATCCATTTTATGAACCCAATCTCACAATTGAGAATCCGGAGGGACAATTTCAAGATCCTGATCCACTAATCATTCCTCCTGAACCACCAAGCATTCAAACAGAGATTGTCCAGGAACCAACCATTAAATCAGAATCCTTTAGTGATTCAGATTCAACAAATTCAATTATGGAAAATCTGGAACCTCTAAGTATGGTAGACCGAATGCGAGCTAAACGCACTGGCCAAGGTCACGCAATTACTCAACCTGACATTAATGCGCCAGATTATGAAATCAAAGGACAAATCCTACACATGGTAACAAATCAATGCCAATTTAGTGGTGCACCGAAGGAAGATCCAAACGAACATCTTCGTACCTTTAACAGGATCTGTACTCTATTTAAAATAAGAGAAGTGGAGGATGAAAAGATATATCTCATGTTATTTCCCTAGACTTTAAAGGGAGAAGCCAAAGATTGGTTGAAATCGTTACCTGAAGGGGCGATTGATACATGGGACGTTTTAGTTGAAAAATTTCTTAAATAATTCTTTATGGCATCTAAAGCCGTGAGACTTCAAGGAGAAATTGTTACGTTCACACAAAAGCCAAATGAAACTCTATATGAGGCATGGACAAGATTTGGAAAGTTATTAAGAGGATGTCTGCAACATGGTTTAGACACTTGTCAAATAGTACAAATATTCTACCAAGGATGCGACATCACTACAAGAAAAGACATCGATATAGCAGCTGGTGGTTCCATTATGAAGAAAACTGCAACTGATGCTTACAAAATTATTGATAACACTACTTCCCACTCACATGAGTGGCACCAAGAAAAAGATATCGTTAGATCATCTAAAGCAGCTAGAGCCAATTCTAGCCATGACTTAGATTCTATTTCCGCAAAGATAGATGCTGTTGAGAGATGAATGGAAAAGATGACTAAAGATATCCACTCAATAAGAATTAGTTGTAAGCGGTGTGGAGGACCACATTTGACAAAAGATGTCTCAGTATTGAACTAACAATGGAACAAAGAGAGAATGTTTCATACATAAACTAAAGGCCTGAAAATAATTATCAGAATAATTATCAACCGCCAAGACCAATCTACAATCAAAATCAGAATTATAACCGAAATATTCCATACAACAACCAACAAGGTCCTAGTAATCAACAAGTATCCAATAATACTTATAATCAGCAAAGACCTATTTTTCAAAATAAACCACCACAAACCGATGATAAAAAGCCAAATTTAGAAGATAGGATGTCAAAGCTAGTTGAATCTCAAAAGCAATTTTTCACATCTCAGAAACAAACCAATGAACAAAATGCTCGAGCATTTAGAAATCAACAAGCTTCTATTCAAAATCTTGAACAAGAAGTAAGTAACCTAGTAAGATTGATAGGTGAAAGAAAACTGGGAAGTTTACCTAGTGATACAAATGCTAACCCCCGGAATGAAACAGCTAAAGCCATTACCACAAGAAGTGGTATTACACTTAAACCACCTGAAATGCCTGTAATTTCTGATGAAGCTATTCCTACTCCACAAGAACCACAATCTGAACAAGATATGGAAAAAGAACCGGTAGTTGAAAAGTTTAATGAAGATAACACAGTTAAAGCTAAACCTTATGTTAAACCATACCAACCACCACTTCCTTACCCGAGTAAAATGAGAAAATAGAGACTTGAAGCTGAGCAATCTAAATTCTTGGATATGTTTAAACAAATAAATGTCAATCTTCCTTTCATTGATGTGATTTCAGGAATGCCTAGATATGCTAAATTTCTAAAAGATCTAATCACAAATAGAAATAAAATGGAAGAACTCTCGGCTGTTATTATGAATGCTAATTGTTCTGCAGTGCTGTTGAATAAGATACCAGAAAAATTATCTGATCCAGGAAGTTTTACAATTCCATGTTTTCTGGGTAGTCTTAGTTCAATAGAAGCATTGGCAGATTTAGGTGCTAGTATAAATTTAATGCCGTATTCACTATACGCTAAACTAGACCTTGGAGAATTGAAACCAACACGAATAAGCATACAACTAGCCGATCGATCAGTAAAATATCCTAGAGGGATAATGGAGAACATGCTAGTTAAAGTTGGTACTTTAGTATTTCCAGTAGATTTTGTTATTCTGGACATGGAAGAAGATTCTCGAGTTCCTCTCATATTAGGAAGACCATTCTTAAACACGGCTAAAGCAATAATAGATGTGTTTGGTAAGAAACTGACCCTAAGTATAGAGGACGAGAGTGTTATCTTTTCTGTGGATAGAGCAATGCAACAACCGCAATCTACAGATGATACATGCTATTATATTCAAACTATAGATTCACATGCAGAATTGTTAGAAGAATTTTCAGAATTACAAGGAACAGGAGAATGTTCTTTAGGAGAAGGAACTGAACCAATTGATGAAGCTGAAATGTTAGCTACACTTATGGCTAATGGATATGAACCAACAACAGAAGAAATTCAAATGCTAAAAGAAGAAGACAGATATCGATATAAATCATCGATAGAAGAACCACCGACATTAGAGTTAAAGCCACTTCCAAACCATTTGGAATATGCTTATTTACATGGTGAAACTGAATTACCTGTAATAATATCGTCTTCTCTTACTGAAAATGAAAAATCTCAATTCATTACTGTGCTAAAAGCTCATAAACCAGCTATTGCATGGAAGATTCATGACATTAAAGGAATAAGTCCTTCGTATTGCACACATAAAATCCTTATGGAAGAAGGTCATAAAACGTATGTGCAACGCCAACGAAGACTAAATCCTAATATGCAAGATGTTGTCAAGAAAGAAATTATTAAACTGCTAGATGCAGGTTTAATTTATCTAATTTCTGATAGTCCGTGGGTAAGCTCAGTTCAATGCGTACCTAAGAAGGGTGGCATGACTGTCATCACAAATGATAAAAATGAGCTTATTCCTACTAGGACTGTAACAGGATGGCGTGTTTGTATTGATTATAGAAAATTAAATGTCGCCACCAGAAAAGATCACTTTCCCTTACCTTTTATTGATCAAATGTTGGAAAGATTAGCCGAAAATAGTTACTATTGTTTTCTTGATGGTTTTTCCGGATATTTTCAAATTCCAATAGCACCCGAGGACCAAGAGAAAACCACGTTCACGTACCCTTATGGTACTTTTGCTTACAAACGCATGCCATTTGGACTTTGCAACGCCCCTGCAACCTTTCAAAGGTGCATGATGGCAATTTTTCACGACATGATAGAAGAATGCATGGAAGTTTTCATGGATGACTTTTCAGTCTTCGGTGATACTTTTGAAACATGTCTAGTTAATCTTGAACGAATGCTTATTAGATGCGAACAATCAAATCTAGTACTTAATTGGGAGAAATGCCATTTCATGGTTAAAGAAGGCATCATTCTTGGTCATAAAATTTCAAAGGAAGGAATTGAAGTGGATAGAGCTAAAGTAGATGTAATTGCTAAACTTTCACATCCCACCAATGTTAGAGGAGTTAGGAGTTTTCTAGGGCATGCCGGTTTTTACCGAGGTTTCATAAAAGATTTTTCTAAAATTGCCACTCCTATGAATAAACTCCTAGAAAGGGATGCTCCATTCATCTTTTTAGATGAATGTATCAAATCTTTTAATATTCTTAAAGAAAAACTCACTAATGCACCAATCATGATAACTCCAAATTGGAATCTACCGTTTGAACTTATGTGCGATGCAAGTGATTTTGCAATGGGAGCCGTTTTAGGACAAAGGATTGAAAAACGATTTCAACCTATTTATTATGCTAGTAAGACGTTACAAGGAGCACAAACGAATTACACAACTACTGAAAAAGAACTCCTTGCTATTGTCTTTGCTTTTGATAAATTTCGTTCATATCTCGTTCTAGCTAAAACAGTGGTCTATACCGACCATTCTGCTCTTAGATACCTATTTTCGAAACAAGATGCTAAACCAAGATTAATCCGTTGGATCTTACTCTTACAAGAGTTCGATATTGAAATTCGAGACAAAAAGGGAGCAGAAAATCTCGCCGCTGATCATCTTTCTCGTCTTGAAAATCCTGAATTAGAAGTTCTAAATGAATCGGCAATACAAGACAACTTTCCTGATGAATATCTATTGAAGATAGATTATAATGAAATTCCATGGTTTGCAGACTATGTAAACTACTTAGTATGTGGATTCCTTGAAAAAGGGTTGTCGTACCAAAAATGAAAGAAATTCTTTAGTGATATAAAACACTATTTCTGGGAAGATCCACATTTGTTTAAAAGTTGTCCCGATGGAATAATACGCCGATGTGTATTCGGAGATGAAGCTAGTCAAATCTTAAACCATTGTCACACAGGACCAATAGGAGGGCATTATGGGCCTCAGCTCACAGCAAGAAAAGTTTACGATGCTGGATTCTATTGGCCTACAATTTTAAAAGACGCACACCTTCTTTGCAAATCCTGTGATGCTTGTCAAAGGGCCGGAAAGATATGTCAACGTGATGAAATGCCACAAAATGTCATTCAAGTATGTGAAGTATTTGACATTTGGGGTATTGACTTTATGGGTCCATTTCCAAAATCTCATAATAATCTATACATTCTCGTTGCCATTGATTATGTATCTAAATGGGCGAAAGCACAAGCTCTCCCAACTAACGATGCACGAGTTGTAGTCAACTTTTTAAAACGTTTTTTGCCAGGTTTGGAACACCAAAAGCTTTAATAAGTGATCGGGGTACTCATTTTTGTAATAACCAACTTGAGAAAATTCTTAAAAGATATGGAGTAACTCATAAAATCTCCACTGTTTATCATCCACAAACAAGTGGACAAGTTGAAAATACCAACCGAGCTTTAAAACGTATTCTAGAGAAAACCGTAGGATCAAATCCAAAGGAATGATCCATGAAATTGGAGGATGCACTCTGGGCTTTTAGAACAGCCTACAAAACTCCAATTGGAACCACACCTTTTAAACTCGTTTACAGAAAAGCATGTCATCTTCCAGTAGAAATTGAACACAAAGCATTTTGGGCTTTGAAGACATGTAATCTTGATTTACATGAAGCCGGACGTCTACGGTTAAGTCAATTAAACGAATTAGAAGAATTGAGATATGAAGCATACGAAAATTCGTTAATCTATAAAGAAAGAATAAAGAAATGGCATGATAAAAGAATCAGAAGTTCAAAAGAATTTAAGGAAGGAGACAGAGTTCATCTTTTCAATTCACGATTCAAGCTATTTCCTGAAAATTGAAATCAAGATGGTCTGGACCATTTATAGTCAAAAGAGTTTTCCCATACGGAACAATAGAATTAATAAATTCAAATGGGATTGAATTTAAAGTTAATGGTCACAAAGTTAAACATTACATACATGGTCCAATGGAAGTTGACAATGAAGTCAATCACAATTTCAACACCACATCTAACTAAGTGTGGGGAGGTTCGAATCTTTTTAGGGTAATATGTATTTCTGTTAGAGTTAGATATTCTGTTTTCGTGTAGTTCTCGAGAATGGAATCTGAATGGTCTTTCCCTAGCACACCCTAAAGAACTAGTCTTCTCCCCCCATTCTGAATTTTTATTTTTTTTAGGTTTTACAAGATGAAGACTTCCTATGAACTAAACCATGGTCTAATGCTACAAGCTTTGATCACTAAACGTAATAATGACACCCTTCCAAGTGAATTGGTATCATTAATCAGAGGCAAATTGGACGGAGTAAGAAAAGAATCCAGGAACGAAAATAATAAGTTACATTTTGGTAAAGGAAAATCAAAATCCGCAGCGAAAAGAAGAGCACGACACCTTGAAAGATGTCACAAATGCAGAAAATGGTCACACGAAAGAAAATGCTCGACGAATTAGACATATTCCAATACCGAGTTCGTTACTTTATGCAGAGAAGGTCCGTTCATATGTTTAGAAGAAAAATCGTTGAATGCTCGAGGTTATGCCTATATAGCTATGGAAATCCAATTAGTCCGACTATCTTATGAGTGGGCTAAAGCAGGTCACTGAGAATTCTATCTCACAGGAAAGTATGTACAGTTTTAATTTTTATTTTATTGCTTTTAACCTTTTGATAATAAACGCTAAATTGTTCACTATAAAGTATTAATATCACTGCGAAATTTATTACAAAAATTTATCTTTAATCAATCAACCCAAAATATTTCAAAAATTCGTCAGGAGTAAAACTAGGTAATATAGCCGAAATTACTTTACCGAAAAGAGGGGCGTATATTTTTGATAATATTTGTTTGATTAAAGTGGGATAAAAGACCAAAAAGATTTTTAATTTTATTTTTATTTTGTTTTTAAAATTAATATTAAAATAATATTGTAAACTTTTTAAAATTAATATATTTAAGTTTGTAAATATTTAAAAAAAAAATATTTTTAATATAAGTTTGCATGTATAAAAATAAAAATATAATAAAAATTTGGTGTGAATTTTTTATTTTAATAATATGAATTTTTAATTTTATGCATTGTAAATTTAAGTTTGGTGTGAATTTAAAAACAAAAATTTACTTTATTTCACTAAGTTAAAAATTGATTTTTAAAATTCATCGTGAGTTGAAAACTAGGTCATTGAACCGAAATTGCTCTACCCAAGGGAGGGACGAGAACTTTTATTATCATTATTTTTAATCTTATTGAATTAAAGTATGCCAAAAACATTTAAAAAAAAACCCAAAAATCTTTACTTTTAAAACCGCGCTTAAAAATGACAAATTTTAAAATTTTGTCGAGGGACGGATTAGGACATCGTTTCGAAACGCCCTCATCCTAAAAAAAACAAATTTTTTATTTTTATTTAATTATATGTTTTACTAGTATAAGGTTTTTATTTAAAAAAAAATAGCAAAAAAGTATTGTACCCGGACTCCATGCGATCGCATGGAGCTGGAAAACTGGCCAGAAACAAAAAGGTCAGTCGTGTTCTGCTCTCTCCACTCCAACACACACATACACGAACCACACTCCAAAAACCTCTCAAATTTCATCATTTTTCCACCAAATTTCTTGCTACAATCCGCTCTAAACATGAATTTGATAAGGAGTTTATCAAAAAGGGTAACAATTTCAACCCTAAACCTATTTAAATTTGATTTTAAGTGTTCTTGAGCTATATTTTTCCTAATTTGATTTTGTTAATTTCTAGTGTAATTAGAGTTAAATTGTTAGTATTTTATGCATGTATAACCTAGATTGATGCTATTTAACATGATTTGAAGCAAAAAACTTCAAAATTTTTAGGAATCTAGGGTTTGTGTTCTTGAGCAATTTGGGGCTTTTTGATATAAACAGGTTATGGCCGATTTTTTTCATGAATTGTTGCTAAATTAAGTAGTGTAACATGTTTAGGTAGCTAAATGATCCAAACTTTGATCCTAAACATGATTTTTGAAGATTAAAGTGGACTTTTTAGGTATAAAATTCATGAACTAGATTAATTTGATATAATCGCCATTTGAGACTTATTTAATTGTTAGTAATGGATGTTTTAACATGTTATTTGGGTTGAATGCTTATGAACTTTGTAAACATTTTCATATATGCTTATTTGAAAAAGTGTAGAATTGTAAAAAATTGTGAAAATGTGTATAAGTTTAATTTTGATTTAACATGTTATTGTAATTGTTTCAATTTGTTATTTTGCTAACACTAATGCATATTTGGATGCACAAATTTTGTGTTTAATGTGTTTTGCAGAGATTTACAAATACTGATGGTGCAACCTCATCATCCAGGCAACCTGCTCCAGAACCTGAACCAGAAATGCAATATGAACCTGAACCGGAGCAACAACAGGAACCAAAACAACAGCCTGATCAACACGTACCTTATTATGATCCGCTACAATTTATTGATGCCTTCATAGTATTTCCGATACATCCATCAGTAGAATACCCAACAATTCCTGAACACACGTTGCATCCTAATCTGAGATTCGATAGAAGCTGGAGGGATTACCCGGCATATCAAAGTAACAAATTCAAACTGCTACCGAAAAATGTAGAAGTGCCAAGGGTAATCAATTGGGAGCCTTTGGAAAGGGTCCAACTTGCTAACTCAGTTAGACAGCATTTGATCCAAAGGTATGGCAGCACTTCTTTTCATGATTGGGAACATTTATTTACCATTCGTAGACCTGTATATATGGAATGGTGTGTTGAGCTGATGAGTACTATAGCGTTAAATGTAGATGTAGATAGATTAGATGATAGAAGTTTTCTTAGATTTATACTTGGCCGTAGGATGTACAGGATGTCCATGCTGGACATGGCCAGGGCATTACAGATATATACTCCTAGTGAATTACTACTACCCGATTGTATGAACTTGATTTATCATGGTGAAAGGGTAGATAGGAATTTTGACGCGAACGCCATCTAGAGGCGTATGTCAAACTATAATGTTTGTACACTGGGAGAAAAACACTCCTACTTACATATTAACAAAGCCGAGCTACGTATAATTCATAGATTTCTGGCTAACTCGATTACACAGAGAGGTCACAACAAGAAGAAAATGACCTTACATGATTTATTTTACCTAAAGTGTATTCGAGACCCAAGAAGCTTTGTTAATATCCCCTACTGTTTTGGTTTTTATTTGTCTAAGATGGTGGAAGGAATACAGGAAGGGGGAATAATAGGAGGAGGTATTTTTGTTACTCTCTTTGTAGAGTATTTGGGTGTATATAGGGATCAAGGGGGTCCACTTTTGGAATGTAGGGAACAGGTTGAGCCTTTAGGATTGAAGGTCTATCAAGGTGCTAAGGTATTAAAGAGCAGACGCAACCAGCCAGTACCCTATGAAGGTAGTCATCCTCAGGTAGA
Organism: Rutidosis leptorrhynchoides; assembly: GCF_046630445.1. Classification (NCBI taxonomy): domain Eukaryota; kingdom Viridiplantae; phylum Streptophyta; class Magnoliopsida; order Asterales; family Asteraceae; genus Rutidosis; species Rutidosis leptorrhynchoides. Next base: position 131,339,103 of record NC_092341.1, read on the forward strand.
GAGAGTTTCAGATGAGGAAATGGAGGAAGCGGATGACATTAGGGATGTCAATAGGGAGGCTATGACTGACGTCTACCAGCGTGTAGATGAGGTAGATATGACAAACGGGGAAAGATTTAGCCGGATGGAGCAGTTGCAAGCCCGGAATGATTACGAGCATTCCAGGCAACGACAGCATGATAGATGGGACTATCATCAGCGTCAGATTATGAGCCGGCTGTCACCTCAGGATCACTACGTCCAAACCCGACCCGCTTACTATCCTCCACACCAGCCCGAGATGAGACCACCATATACTCTCTACGACCCTAACCAGGCCTACCAGTACACCTATCACCAACCATGGAACCCGGACGACGACATGAACTGGAACCCCTATCCAGATTGATATAGTTCCGTTGGTGATTTCTATGATTTTTATCTTTTAATGATTTTTATTTATGTTTAAACATATGATATTGTGATACATTAATGTATTGTTTAATATTTTTTATTATTTTGTACTAATATTTCATATTTGATTTGAAAGTGGGATTTTTAGTCCCATTTCAAATTACCATGCATGTTTATATTTGTATGTATGTATATTGTCAATTGTACACAACAAGGTAAAACAGCGCAATTTTCAAAGACTGGCATTAAGTTCAGCAAAAGCTACTTTTGACGACAAAACAAAAAACAAATGTGATGTAACAACAAGACGGAATGAACAAATGATGTGCACCATTTATCATTCAGCAAACAAACGCAAATATGTTTGGAAACTTTGGTAAAATTTAATCATTTTTCTACGCTAATCACCCTCAATAATTTAAATTGTTACTGATTTCTTGCAAATGAGGACATTGCAAGATCTTAAGTGTGGGAAGGGGTTAAATTCTTTCGGATTTTTTTCTTTCGGATTTTAAAATTTTTTAATTTAAACACTTGGTTACCATTAAAATGCTAGTAACGCAGTAGTTGTATTAGAATCTAGTGCTCTCTCATAATAAAGAACAGCCCTAGTCTTATATACTGACTACCCAATTCTAGTAAAAATTTTCAAAATTTTCAATTAAATGAACTCAAAATCATGTTTATACATATTTATAAACGATAAAACTAGGTGTTAACACCGAAATTATTGTTACCTCAGACAGGACATAAATTGAAAAAACCAAAATGTTAGAATTCATTCAAAATGAATAGAGGATAATAAAAAAACAAAGAAATGAAAATAAAAGCCAAGTGTGGGAAAATTTACCAAGTTATTTTGAACATATGTCACATATTTTTGTAACAAATAATTGAAAATACTTTTGCTTTGGACTAAACTAAACAGTTTTACCCGATTTACTGTAATATATTTGAAAGAAAGATGGATCTACACGATGAATTAATTCCATCATTAAAAGGAAGTAAAGTCTTCCGAAAAAGACACGCGCTTCTTGATTTAGGTCATGAAGTTGTCGTCCAGACCAGTTGTAGAGTCTACGAAAAACCTTGAAAAGTTTTCTCGAAAATCAGCTGGAAATCCACGGACCTCAGCATCAAACAGGGTCGCCAAGTGGTCAGACTTATCCTAACCATGAGAGGATCTGTCTTGTAAAATGGGGAGGACGCCGTGCAAATTAGCTGGATAAGACTAATGAATCAGACCCCCAGAAAAGGATAATCTCCTTAAATATCATAAATCAGCTTTTAAGCCTGATATTACTCAATCCTTGAGATTGACTTTAAAGATTGAGAATTACAAACTCATGGAATTCAATGATATCTAAACTCGAGCTTGAACGAGAAAATATTTTGATCAAAATTACAAACCGATTCGTTTTCTGAAAACCCATTTTCAATGCGTTCATTACCATTGAACGTAAAATCCTAGGAATTCACCTGGAATTCATTAGGTCACCTGAACCAAATCGGGTGTCAATCGTAAGAACGGTGGTTACATAGCATGGTCGAAGACAGGACCTTGTGCCAGACAGAAAAACTATAGGGTGATCTTTACTATTGCTCCTACAAGGATAGTAATTTCATCCGACACATTATAGACCATAATTAAAAGCATGTCAGGGGACATTGCCTTAACAGTTGCTTGTTCAACGCTTTCCTTTACAACCAGACGGTAGTTTACCGAAAGGTAATATACGGAGCAAGTATACTGGACGTGTTGCTTTCCTAATACACGGTTATCAAGTGGGTGACACAAAACCGCAAGTTTTGAGCTAAATTTTAAAATCTGAAACCCACCAAACCAACAAAAACATTTTGCAAACACCGGTGAAGAGTTATTCCGGAAAACTTATCTAGGGTAAAAGCTAGATTGAATTTTCAAAAGATCAAATGTTTTCATAAAGATCCAATTTCCTTAAGGATCTAAATTTTCGTAGTCATGTGGGACTGTAAACCACATCGTTACTACCATTGTTCATACCGCCATATCAAAATCACTGATGTACAAAGTGTGAAGAATAAAGAAGTGATTCTAGTATTTTTATTTCAAGACTATATTGCTTGAGGACAAGCAACGCTCAAGTGTGAGAATATTTGATAATGCTAAAAATGAACATATATTTCATAGCATTATCCCTCAAGAAAGACAAGCTTTTAGTTGCAATTGTTCTATTTACAAGTGATATTCGTTTAAATAATAAAAGGTGAAGACAAAAGACAGATTCGACAAATTGAAGACGCAAATGACCAAAAAGCTCAAAAGTACAAAGTACAATCAAAGTGGTTCCAATTATTGATGAGAAACGTCTCAAAATTACAAGAGTACAAGATACGAAACGCAAAGTACAAGATATTAAATTGTACGCAAGGACGTTCGAAAAATCGGAACCGGGACCAGAGTCAACTCTCAACGCTCGACGCAACGGACTAAAAATTACAAGTCAACTATGCACATAAATATAATATAATATTTAAATAATTCTTAAAATTATTTATATATTATATTTATTTATTAAATCCGTCGGCAAGAAAGAAAATAAAGTAACCTGAGCTGGAAAAAGTGGCCATGCGATCGCATGGCCTGGAAGCACATTTTCCATGCGATCGCATGGAAGTAGGTGACAGGCCACATGCTATAAATTTCGCGGTTTTGGCTCAGTTTATATCCATCCTATCTCTCTATCTATCACGTATAATATATATATATATATATATATATATATATATATATATATATATATATATATATATATATATATATATATATATATATATATATATATATATATATATATTATAATTTTAATTTTAATTTTAATTTTAAATTCTAATAATAAGGGATGTTAGCGAATGTTGTAAGGGTGTAAGTCAAAATTCTGTCCGTGTAACGCTACGCTATTTTTAATCATTGTAAGTTATGTTCAACCTTTTTAATTTAATGTCTCGTAGCTAAGTTATTATTATGCTTATTTAATGCCGAAGTAATCGAGATGTTGGGCTAAATATTAAAATTGGGTAATTGGGCTTTGTACCATAATTGAGGTTTGGACAAAAGAACGACACTTGTGGAAATTAGACTATGGGCTATTAATGGGCTTTATATTAAGTAAATGATACCTCGTTGATTTAATATATAGACTTATAATTTGACGTATTTATGTATAACCACATACGCTTGACTGGGTACGGTGGGCGGGATATCTATAAATACCAATAATTGTTCATTTTACCGGACACGGAACTGGATTAATAGTTAATAGACTTGTTGAAACAGGGGTGGATTACATTCAAGGGTAATTGGTGTAATTGTTAACAAAGTAGTAAAACCTTGGTTTACACGCAGTCGATAACCTGGTGTATTCATTAAACAAAGTATTAAGACCTTGTTACAATTCGAATCCCCAATTAGTTGGAATATTTGACTTCGGGAATAAGAATAATTTGACGAAGACTCTCGTACTTTATGATTATGACTGATGGATTATTATGGAAAAATCCGTATGGACATATCAAATAATCCAGGACAAAGGATAATTAACCTATGGGAATAAACTAAAAACAACACGTCGAACATCATGATTACGGAAGTTTAAATAAGCATAATTCTTTTATTTCATATTTAATTGCACTTTTAATTATCGCACTTTTATTTATTGTCATTTTATTTATCGCAATTTTATTTATTGCAATTTCATTATCGTTATTTACTTTACGCTTTAAATTAAGTCTTTTATATATTTAATATTTTACATTAGGTTTTAACTGCTACTAAAGTTTTAAAATCGACAAACCGGTCATTAAACGGTAAAAACCCCCCTTTTATAATAATAATATTACTTATATATATTTTTATATTTTTACAAATATAGTTTTTAAAAATATAGCGTTAAGCTTGTTTAAAAGATCTCTGTGGAACGAACCGGACTTACTAAAAACTACACTACTGTACGATTAGGTACACTGCCTATAAGTGTTGTAGTAAGGTTTAGGTATATCCACTCTATAAATAAATAATTCACTTGTGTAAAATTGTATCGTATTTAATAGTATTTCCTTGTAAAAAATATAACTATTTTATACACCACCTCGCACACATCAACGAACAATTATATATATATATATATATATATATATATATATATATATATATATATATATATATATATATATATATATATATATATATATATATATATATATATATATATATATATATATATCAAAGACGTACAAGTAAACACTATTTGCTACAGTAAAAATCACTTTACTACAGTAAAATACTATTTGCTACAGTGAAAATGACTTTGCTACATTGCTACATGAAAACGACTTTGCTACAGTAAAATACTATTTGCTACAGTAAACACTATTTGCTACAGTGAAACCGTACTTTGCTACAGTGCTACAGTGAAAAACAACTTTGCTACAGTAACACACTATTTGCTACAGTACACACTATTTGCTGCAGTAAACACTATTTGCTACAATACACTATTTGATGTTGACGAACTAGCAAAAGGCGGCCATGCGATCGCATGGCAAAAACACTGAAAACTCATGCGATCGCATGGGGTACTGTAGCAGGCCACATACTATAAATAGCTCGATCTTGTTCCATCTTTCCTCATTCATTCTTACTCGTATAATTTAAATTATTATTATTATTATTATTATTATTATTATTATTATTATTATTATTATTATTATTATTATTATTATTATTATTAAGATTAATATTATTATTAATCCTATTATTATTAGTAGTAGTACATAAAATACTACGACGAGGTTATGAGCGTGTCACTTTCAAAATGGTTTTCAAGCGGGATAGAGCTAAGGAAATTATGGGTTATTGTCAAGGAGGTTATGGGTAATGTTCGGGGGATATTTGTGAATCAAACCTAGTGTTTATCATCTCCGTTGTGTCTACGTACTTTCCTACAATATTGAATCTCAATATTGATACGTAAGCACACATATTTTATCTTTTATATATTAATTGTGTATCCATGTCTAGTGCTCGAGTATATATATTTATATATGCTTGTATGATAAATTTCGTCGTTAAACAGTTTATAATGAATCACGAATTAAATACATATATTACTGGTAAAAGGTATATGATATACATGTTTTTGGAAAGCTGGCGAAAAATCAATAACTTTTCATTTAGATATCGAATAGTTTCGATGAAAGGATTAAAAGATATGATCAACTGAATTATGATTGACGTTGATTGAAATTGCTTTTGAATCTGCAATTAAGATTTAAACAACTTGTTTACAAGATTGATAAAGTAAACTTTTAAATATTACCAACCGAGTAAATGAATCCTTATATAAGGTACGTCTCGTTTGTTGAACTATTGTCAAAATTGACTTTTTGAAACAACATTGGATAACTTTTGTATGTCGATATCGAGCATTAGGATTGTGATACACTATGACCTGACCTAGCTTGATAGACATTTATTGACCAACATATGTTCTCTAGGTTGAGATCTACGATTATTTGATATTTCGAGTTTCGGTCACATTACGATGAACAACTTTATGTGCTGCTAAGGTGAGTTTCATTGATCCCTTTTTAATTGCTTTTGCAATACATTTTTGGGCTGAGAATACATGCACTTTATCTTAAACGCAATAGATACAAGTACATACTAAATTCTACACCGAGTTTGAACCGAAAATCCCTTAGCTCTGGTAACTAGTAACTGCCAGTTATAAGAACTGGTGGGTGCGAGTAGTTGTATATGGATCCATAGGGCTTGACATCCCTGTCTGTTCCAGGTATAGAAACCCTAGCCTGAACTATAAAACAGACGTATGCTATTTGAGGTTAGTACACGTTGGATTGCGTGTATTGTACATGTTGGTTGCATGTATGTTAAAACAGGGGTACTTATTATAACGTTAAAGTTTAGTTACCAGGGTGCTCTGTTATGTAGAAGCAATTGATAAACGTTTCTGGATGAAACAACTGAAATTTTGTCATCCACTTTTATATACAGATTATGCGAAACACTAAAACTATGAACTCACCAACCTTTGTGTTAACACTTGTTAACATGTTTATTCTCAGGTTTCCTAGAAGTCTTCCACTGTTTGCTTATATGTTAGACAAGCTATGTGCATGGAGTCTTACATGGCATATTTTTCAAGAAAACGTTGCATTCACCAAATCATCACCATGTATCTTATTTTGATTGCATTGTCAACGGAAGTACTATTGTAAACTATTATTTACAGTGATTGTCTATATGTATAAATCATCAGATGTCGAAAACCTTTGATTTAAATATTCAATTATGATGTGCCTTTTCAAAAGAATGCAATGTTTACAAAACGTATCATATAGAGGTCAAATACCTCGCAATGAAATCGATGAATGACGTGTTCGTCCATATGGATTTGGAGCGATCGTCACACTTTTCATTTCACTCCCCACCTTTTTCACAGCCTAACTACTATATTAAACTCCTTTTATATTTTCGAATCACCATTTTCGCATTAATTCATCAATATCATCATGTATCATCTTTGATACTGTTGGAAGCAGAAACCGAATAACATACTGCAGTAACAGTAGTAACAATTACGGTTTCATCATCATCATCATTTTATTTGTATCATCATCTAATAATAGCATAAAGTAGTAGTAACTCAGCTACTAGCGGCCTCAAAAGAAACAGTATTAGTTGGATCTTGGCCTAATCAACCCAATTCTGAATACGTCCCAATCTATACGCTTACTAACCTGTTTTTATAACAATCAAAGGTGTAATTATGTCGGTGTAAAGCTTTGGTAACAGAAGCATAATAACCCATTTACAGCTGTAATCATCCCCCTTTTCATTATTATATTCGTAAAAAAAAGAGGATTCATGACAAGTTGGTGTTCACACTTGGGAATTAGATCAGTCGAAAATCAAATATGGTGGGGTCTTTCTTTTGAGCTGGTAACGTGTAGTTCACATAGCCAATACATAAGAATAAAAAATTCACAGGCCCTTATCAAATCAAAGTATCAGGTTTACTTTTTCTTTAAATAAGCAAGTGGGGTTTTTAATTTGGTAAGTGTCGACCATAAAGAAATTTATATCGACCCACATGCACTAACACTTGTTGCATTATATAATAATGCTCAATATTTCCAAATGTCCAAAAGATAAAGGAGAGGGTAGACTTCTTTCATCATGTAATTGTTTTATATCATCAACATAGAGACACAATTAAAATGGTGTAGTTGTTTGGTCACTAATAGAAAAATGAAAAAAAAGAAACTGAGCAGCAGCCCGTTGCCGCATAATTAATGAGAAAGAGAAAAAAAAATGAAAGGATTAGAGTGGTGGTTCTTCAATGGTGGTGGTGGTTTCAACGAAAATGAAGGTGTTTTGGTGGTATAGGGTTGGTGAAAATGATTAGGAAGTAACGGAGGTCATTGTTGATCAAGATAACCGGAGGTGTGGTTGTTATGGTGACGAGCAATAGAAGAATAAAAAGGGGTTTTGATGGTATTCGAAAATCATGGTGGTTGATGGGGTTTTATTTCTTCCCAGAATTAAAAGAAATGAGTAGCAAACTTGGGGTGTTCAAATGGGTGATGACGTTGAACAGAAACGAAGAGCATTAGCAATGATCGTGGTGGCTTGGTGAGTTTTGTTTTCATTAAATTCTGTTTTTCTTCTCATTTGGCAATAACTACATATAGTATATAAACTATATCAATAATGTAATTCGAATAATTAAAGCAGTGTTCTTGATTGTAATCTAGTGATGGTGGTCGACAAGGAATCAATCAAGAAGTAGAAGACAGAAGTAAGAGAAAAGAAAACGAAAGCAACAGATTCTTCAACCAAGAAGAAGAGTTCAGAAGGAAGAAATAAAAAATATGATAAAGCTGATGTGATTGCTAACTGTATTCAATTATATTAGTGATTATAGTGATCGATTTGTAACCAGAGTTGATTGAAATTATAATGTAATGATCTGTGATATCGACATGTAACAATATTCAGACAGGATTTTAAACCAGGAGGAAGAAGACAAAAAATTATAAAGCAGATAGTGATTGGAACATATTTGTATATTTAGATGATATAGATGTCTAACAGATTTTGGATTATTCCATTGTTTGAGTTGTGATTCGTACGAATTTAGAGACAGAAGGAATCGAGTAAAAAAAGAAAGAAAAAATGGATTAGATGGGACGTGAAACAGATTCCTATAATTGAATCTGATTTTTATAATATATATATATATATATATATATATATATATATATATATATATATATATATATATATATATATATATATATATATATATATATATATATATATATATATATATATATATATAATTAATATTAATAATTAATAAATATAAATATATTAATAATAATAATTCTATTAATAAGAATAAATAATAATAATACTGATAATATTAATTAATAGTAATAACATAATAATTTTGTTAATAATATTTATAATAATAATAATAATGATAATATATAATAATAATACTAGTAATATCAATTTACATCTTTAAATCTATATATTATATATTATAATAATTTTAATGATACAAATATAATAATATTAATATTAATGTTAATAATAATAATAATGAGATTGATATAACAGATTATGCTTATCAAATCTCATATATCCATATATATATATTTATTTACAAATAGTTGTTCATGAATTGTCGGAAATAGTCAAAAGGCAAAATGCATTCATGTAAACTGTTCCAAAATTTTTGAGACTTAGCTTTACAGAATTTGCTTATTATGTTAAAGATAATAAATTGTATCGAGAGTTTGGTTTAAAATAAGTCAAAATTTTCTGGGTCGTCAAGTACCTACCCGTTAAAGAAATTTCGTCCCGAAATTTGAGTGAGGTCATCATGCCTAACAATAAAAATGTTTTCATGACGAATATGGGTTGATAAATAGAGTTTTATCATTATTGATTAATATGGATAAAACGATTTGATTATGTGAAGCGTACGAGTGATGTTTTCATAAAAGAGTGAGATGAAGAATTAAAGATTCGTCTAACATTTGATGTAGTCATAGTTGATTTCCATAATTCAAGGGATTTAGAGATAATCTTCGTATCTCTAAGAGATTTGATTCTTCGGTAAGTAAAGAAATTAGGATCCTCTTTAATTAAATGCGGTCATCTGCCTCGATTGCTATGCCTGATATTTCGCTATAAATTAACCTCTTCCGTTCCATTATTTTCACCGTCCTTATTCCTTCTTCCTCAATTTATACTTCCAAAGATTATGAAAATGCTTAATCCAGTTTTGATCCTTGCTATTATATTAACCATATTTACCGTCATTCTTCTTTTCTATTTACCGCCGGTGGAATCTATTAACTTCTACTATTACCTTGGAGTTATAGTATTTTTAAGTCTCCCGTGTATTTATATTGCTATACGCATTGATATACACGGTTTGTAATTCCTGTGTTGTTGTTGGGCTTTATAGTTTCCCTTATATTTAGAAGTTCCATGCTTTTGTTTTCTCTTCCCGACTTCAAGTCAAGCGAATAATGATCCAGAATTTGTAGGTATGGAGTTTCAAATGATTATAATATATTAAGCAGAAAGGAACGGTAATAGCACGAATTGTTTTGTCAAATTACCAGAATATCCGGGAAAGATAGAACTATTAAGAAAATATGTTCTTGATATATTTAGAGGTTAAATAGAATGAAAGAGTTATGTAACATGACACATGATGATGGTATAATCTACCGTGAACCATCATCACGTTTCATTAGAAACTCAGCATGACTTACTGTAATATAACCACGTTGGCGTGACGTCATTATATTATACTAACTTATGCTTCAATTCCCAACACTTCTCCAGAATTCATTCATAATTTAAACTCGAATTTCAAAGAACTTTAGAAACTAAAATAGTTTCCTTTATGATGTAACACGGATAGCAAGAAGAGGTAAATAATTTCGGACAAATATATTTATGAAAATATTGATGTGTCGTAAAGTGGTATATGAATTGTCGTATAAAATAATATGGAAAAATACCAATTAAAGATTGCTACACACTAACGGGAAGTGTACCCGATCGTGTAGTAGTATAGTAACTGGTTTAGTTCCGTGTATCGTTCCAAGGACAGTTGTATTAGTCAAACTAGAATTATAAACTATATTATGATTAACTAAGTAAATGAAATTTAAAGGTACAAGATTTATGTTTTGTGACTTATTTAACGATTAGCCAAATCAGAGAAGAGTAAAAGTAAAAACAATATTTTTGGTCTTTTAAGTTTATAAGTGCAAGGAAAGCAATTAAGATAGTTTTGATATCAAAGAGATGAAATATGCTCATCAAGACTTTTTACCCTCGATGTGAATGTTTATTTAGGATTAAGATCGAATTGATTGGTTATGCACGAGAACTAATTGATCGGTTTACCAAGAGTAGTCTTGAATAAACACTCAAACGGGATTACACGACGCAAGTGATGTTCTTGTTATCTAAGACCTCCTATTTGTAATCAACTAATTCAACTAGTCTAAAGACTTGAAGAATGATCAAGTCAATGGTGTGTTGATCATGATCCACTCCTATGTCAACTAATGGTTTAGCTTACTTCATTCCCTTGGTCCAGTTAAATGCTCAATTCACCCAACCCAAATAATCAATTAAGTGTAGTAATAGGATCCCAATAAACGTCAGTAGATAAGGCAAATTTCTAACACCTATTAGCTATATGGAATTGAGTAGTGAAAATATGTATAACAGATTCTAGGGAATTGATCGTTTCCCTAGACAACTACACATATCAAATAAGCTATCCGAAAGTATCTACAAGAGTCGTTCTTACATTCCTATATAGATTAACCGTTTGAACGCAACTTACCCCTTTTGGTAAAAGACGGGCAAACACTTGTCACTAGGTGTAAATCAATATACTAAATCAGCAAGATGGTGTTTCTTAGTTGAACAAGTATACTAACTAGTTGAATCGAAAAGATTAAACTTAACAAGAATGGTTCTTGTATTCAAACATCAAACTATCGTGCATGGTAACTATCAATCAAAAGTAAACATTCAACATCTCGGTTATTTATCTAGATGAACATAAAAGGAACTAGCCAACAATCATGCTAGAAAACTTAAACATAACAGTAACAAAGATAGAATTAATTGTAAATACAAGATTGACCTTTTTAGAGTAATCTTGGATGAAGCCCTTGAATGATCCTTGAATCTTCAATGATTTTAGTGTTTAGATGCACTTTGATAAGCTCAAGAACTATTTTGAATGATATGTTTTCATCTCTGAACAGAAAGAAAACTGGCACACTTGGAATGAAGCTGGAAAGAGGTTTAAAAAGGCTGAAAAGTAGCTGGAAAGCACTGTACGCGGCGCGCACATAAGGGGTGCGCGGAGCGCACTACTCACCTACCACACTTTTACTTTCCAGTTCACGATCGCACTTCAATTTGGACGTTTCAGGTACTTGTGCGCGGCGAAGTGCGCGGCGCTCTCTGTTGTGCGTGGCGCGCTCTGTTGAACTTGCGCGGGGCGCTCTCTGGTTTCCATTTTAATCAAATGTTCTGATCAAAGTCTTGAGTGCGCGGTGGTGTGCGTGGATAGTGCGCGGCGCGCACTGTAGCTTTCATTTTTCTATTTCTTCGTTTCTTGTTCTGGTTTTGATCTTTGAGTTGTTTCATTCATTATCTTCAACATTTCTTCAAGTATTCAATGATTCTATGCTTAATTACAATACAACGGAATAATAATGGAAATATTACAAATTCGTATGAAATAACCGACGATAGGACTTGATATTGTGACTAATGATATGTCTATTTTGAGTAATATCAAAATCCCCCACACTTAACTCTTGCTTGTCCTCAAGCAAGTCTTGTTCTAATCATGCATATACACAACACAAATATATATGAATCAAAAACATTGTTTGAAGTACATTATACACAAATCACACGAATCACGCAAAACACACACAAAGACTCACGCTATATGGTACACAATTTTCACACGATTCACACGAAGTAAACAAAACACACACATTATTTTGTAACACAACTCACGCTATATGAACACATGTTTACACAATTGGAATACACACTCGTGAGGGTACACACACAATTTATGAAACACACGCACACATTTGGATTGCTTGGGAGAGGTGAACTTCGGTGAAAGTTCTTTAAAAATTTGGATCCTTAGGGAAAATTGGATCTTTGAGAAAACGTTTTAAGATTTTGAAAATGTCATTGCTAGTTTTTTTTTTTTTTTAACTAGACACGTTTTCCGGTTTTAACCTCAAATTCCGGCTGAGGGTAACTGAAAACCGAAGTCTCAGTCGGCGATTAGCAAGCTATTCGCCCCCATGATTGTAGTATCATGGAACTCTTAACCGGGCGCCCCCTGACGCGATATAAATATCGGTCTTTCATGACAATTTTGTACAATTAAGATCAAGGGTTAAAACTGCGAAGATTAAGCTATCGCGCGGGACAGATCCTGCTCCAGCTTATACACCGTAATCGGTCTTGCACTGGATAGCGACTTGGATTTACCCTACCAAGTTTATTTTCGGGTTTGAAAGTTCAAGACTTTCCCTTCCCACTGTACCTTATATTGTGAAATGATATTAGTATGAAATGACATAGTTTAGGAAGTTTGCTATATCAAGTAAGGCGAAATTCGGAAGACTTTACTTCCTTCAAGGATGAACTAGATGCATCCTTTCGTTTAGTGACTTTTATTCCTTTTTCAAGCCAAACGTACTTTAATCGTTTTAATTTTGCAAAATTTGTGATAGTAATTCGAAAAGATTGGTAAATTCCCCCACACTTGGCTTTTTCGTTAAGGCTTTAATAATTATTTCCATTAAGAATGTGGTAAAACATGTTGATTATCCCTTTTATATGATTACTAATTTTATGACTTTTAACCGAAATAAATTCAATCATTTGGTTGTTTCTAAATTTGTTTCGTGATAATAATTTCGGTTTATACACCTAGTTTTAAAATCTACAAATTTTAAACAAAATTTGAATTTATGAAGATAAAATTTCAAAAATATTTCACCATTCCATTAAGAATTCGAAAGTAAGCCAAGATGTACCCGAGAGAATTACCTCCCCCCACACTTAAGATTAAGTAAGGCCCTCATTACTTAAAATCAAAAAAATTTTAAAAAATTCACGAGGGCATTTGTGTGAAAAGAGTTCGAAAAATCTTGATAATAAGCCTGAGATCGTGAAACTTAGGTGAGCGATGGCGCTGAACTTAATGCTAGCATAAGAACATCGTTCATTCCTTGATCTCTATCACAAATTCCAAAATGTTTGTACGTCGCTGAACTTAATGCCACCATCACTAAACCTTAACAATAAGAAATAAACAAGCACACAAAAATTAAATAGATAAAAATGGTGTTTTTAACACAACCACCACAAACATTAGTCTACAATACAAATATTCAAATAATTACAAACCAAAGTTTCTGAAAAATCACCAAATTGTTACCAATCATCAAATAAGGTACATTTGCCCTCTAATCATCACTAGAGAAATTACCAAAAGGCCATCCGGAGTAGGTTCCCGAACCATCATTTCGAGGTCTCCCGCGCGGGTATTGGTCCTCAAAGCGCGTCTGTGCATCCTGCATAGCCACTTGCTCATCGTATAAGGGAGGACTCGGAATTCTGTTTGGTTTATTATAATAGGTCGGGTTTTGGTAGGAAGTGGCATAATAATCCTGTGGGTTTTGCATATACAAACTAACAATATGGCGAAGCCAATCGCCCCTGTAATTCCCCCACCTTTGATCATACCTTGAAGCCCTATTATGCTCCCGTTGTTCTTCCTGATATTCGTTAAATTGTCGCCTTTGTTCTTCATATTGGTAATCTCTGTGTTGATAACCAACCCGAAAATCATGAAAACCGGAAATCACTTCCTCCAACTCTTCTTCCTGTGTCCTTTGCGTCTGCCTACGCCTTCTCCTTTGAAACTGAGGTAATTCTTCTTCACTTTCAGGTTCCTCCATGTGAACCTCCTCCTGCACATTTTCTCGTCCGACACCGCTACGACCTGCTTCATGATCGTGGGCACGGGGTGGGTTTTGAGGTGGTTCCATCCTAGGAACAAAGGGAATGAGCCGATTGTGTTGGTCGAGCTGTAAAAATTGGGCATTGATATAGTATATACTTCCCAAAGGTTCCATCATGTTCGGATTTGCTACTAGCCGGTCAAAGTTAATTCCAAACGAGCTCGCTATTCGAGTGATATAGTGACCACCTACAATAGGGTTTATATTTCTTGTCCCTGTTTCATTTAGATATTTTGCCACGATGGTTGGAATATCAACTGGACTTTTATTGTAGATTTTGTCCATCAGAAAAACGTCTAGCCTCGTTACCTTGTTGTTTCCTTCCCTTCTTGCATTGAATGTGCAAGAAACCAACCTCTGAATTAACTTCGCCTCTTGATGATGTATTTTCGTGAATGTGCTTCGACTAGCAGCGAATTGGTAATTACTTATGTCGCTCCAAAAAATTCTGGGATTGTAGCTGGAATCGTAATACTCTGTCTGTCGGAGATATGCGTCCAATTGATTGTCATCTAGCTCGTTATATATGTCTAAAGCACGAGCTAAATCGATTTGGCTCATTGATCGAGCCAAACCTCCCAATCTAAACCTCATAAAATCCTGCCCTCTCGGATTTAAAATGCATTGAAAGTTCAGAGTTGCGATGAATTCCTTGCACAACTCGGGGTAAATGGTTTCATTTATCCGCATAACCCGTTCCCATGCCCGAATTGTGATTTCTTGTCCGGATGACAATTGGTGTTTCACCTCTAACATTCGTGCGACTCTATTGTACTCTCTTGCTTGAACCAATGGTTCCGGGTCAAAATACCAAGTGGCCTCACATTTTTTTCTTACCACCCATTCATATTCTTCCGCGTAGTCCTCATGATCCCGGACATAAGCTAACCAAACAGCAGGATCATTTTGATCCAGTACGGGTGCTTGTTGTCTTCCTTGGTTTGAACCTTGTCCTTGTTGGGCCGCTTGACTAGATGACCTTGTCTACACATAAGAAACAACACCAAAACAAAAAGGCATATAGAAATAATACCTTGTTAGTGTTAGGTTAAATCAAAATACATGTTCAAAGATACATATAGCAATAGTTATGTTAATCCTTCAAGCAAATAAATCATTTTAAGAGCAAAGATTATCATGACTAGTATAGCATTATAGAAACCAAATTTAAACATAATCCTTAAGCACAATTTAACTCATCATGTTATTGTTACCCAAAAATCTATTAATCATATCACAATAAGCATAATTAAGTGAAACACTAAAGCTTTTCATGCTTACATTATCAATTTTTCATTCAATTCATGTTAGCATTCCAACTTTGAGACTTTTATTCAAGATAACAAGACTCATAAAACATCCAAAATCATCTTCAACCAACCCACAATTACCAATTACAAACTATCCTTAACACATTATCAAGCTAGCAATTCTATTGGCATGTAAACCCTAGATTCATAAGAATATCATAAAAATACAATGGAATCTCAGTTTTAAGGCATACAAGGTGTACATAATAATTAGAGCATGTTAATGTTCACAAAAATCATGAAATTAAAGAAAACCCACTTAAATTCTTCAACAAATTCGAAATTAAGAGATTAAAATCGATGTATTAAAAAGAATAAAAAGTAGAAGAACATGAACATACTCTCCTCATCTTGAATTTGCTTGAAAATGGAAGAGATTTGGTGAAGATTGGATGAAAATTGGTTAGGGTTTGGTAGGTTTTTGAGTTTGGAAGAGATAGATGCAGAATTTGGGAATGAAAAATGGCAGAAATCGGGGTTGGGGTTTTTGTGGTTGAGAATTAAAAGTGGGCCCCACAATAATTGAACCAAAAAGTAGCTGAATGGAGGGTTGCGCGGAGCGCACAAGCTTGCACGGTGTTTTTCTTTTTGGTTTTGCGCGGAGTGTACCAGAGACTAACTCAGGAAGCTTGCTGATCAAAATTTTTCTCGATTTAATAAATTCAGTGGTGTGCGCGGGGCGCATAAACAAGGGTGCGCGGCGCGCACCATGTGTTCTTCACTGTTTTTCGCTTTTGATCAGTTTAGCTTTAGTTGGTAACTTTAAGGTAATCACAGAAGTAAAAAAAATCACACAGAATCACTCAAAATCACGCAATCCTAATTCTAACATTCGTGAAGGTTTAAAAATTGAGTCGCTTCACTCGACTCTTCCCCCAAACTTAGGTAGCTTTGGGGTCGAAGACAAGGTTGACCTCATCTTCAATGTTCATGGGTCCATCAACATATAGTTTGACCCTGTGCCCGTTTACCTTAAACGTGTTACCTTTTGCGTTCCTTAATTCCACCGTTCCATATGGAAAAACCTTATTAACCACAAATGGTCCCATCCATCGGGACTTGAGTTTTCCAGGGAAAAGTTTAAATCGTGAGTTAAATAACAAAACAAGACCACCGTCTTTAAAATCTTTTGGATTCTTGAGACGGTTATCGTGCCAAACTTTGGTCTTTTCCTTGTAAATGAGTGAGTTTTCATAGGCATTTTGTCTCAACTCATCCAACTCATTAAGTTGGTTTAGACGAAGGTTTCCCGCTTCCGTAAGATCGAGATTACATGTCTTAAGAGCCCAATGTGATTTGTGCTCTATCTCCAAAGGGAGATGACATGCCTTCCCATAGACTAGGCGGTAAGGTGTGGTTCCAATAGGAGTTTTGTAGGCGGTTCTAAACGCCCACAAAGCATCGTCAAGCTTTGTTAACCACACCTTAGGATTTGATCCAACTGTTTTCTCAAGGATCCTTTTCAATGCCCGATTCGTGTTTTCAACTTGCCCACTTGTTTGTGGGTGATAAGATGTAGAAATTTTATGGGTTACCCCATATCGTTTCAACACCTTTTCCAATTGGGTGTTGCAAAAATGGGTACCACGGTCACTAATTAATGATTTTGGGGTACCAAATCGGGCAAAAAGCTCTTTAAGAAATATTATAACAACTCGTGCATCGTTTGTGGGGAGAGCCTTTGCCTCCGCCCATTTTGACACGTAGTCAACTGCAACGAGTATGTATTGGTTGGAATTAGATTTTGAGAATGGTCCCATGAAATCAATGCCCCAAATGTCGAAAACCTCACAAACTTGGATTATGTTTTGAGGCATTTCGTCTTTCTGACTAATTTTTCCTGCCCTTTGGTAAGAATCGGATGATTTACATACTTGGTGGGCATCCTTGAAGATGGTAGGCCAATAAAAACTGGCCTCATACACTTTTCTCCCCGTTACTTGGGGTCCGAAATGTCCACCAGTGGGACCAAGATGACATTGGAGAAGAATCTGATTGCATTCTTCCCCGAAGACACATCGACAGATTATCCCATCGGGACACCGTTTGAAGAGATACGGGTTTTCCCAAAAATAGTATTTTATGTCACTGAAAAAATTTTTTCGTTTCTGATGTGACATACCGGTTTCTAGGAATCCACCCGCAAGATAGTTGGCTATGTCTACAAACCATGGATCATCAATTTTCTCAATCTTCATGAGATTTTCGTCTGGAAAGTTATCTTGGATAACAGTCTCATAGAGAACCCCAAGATTCGGGTTCTCAAGTCGAGAAAGGTGATCGGCAGCTAGGTTTTCGGCCCCCTTTTTGTCTTTAATATCGATGTCGAATTCTTACAAAAGCAAGACCCAACGTATTTACCGGGGTTTAGCATCTTGCTTAGAAAGCAAGTACTTCAATGCCGAGTGGTCTGTATAGACAACCGTCTTTGCTAGTACCAAATAGGATCGGAATTTATCAAACGAAAAGACGATTGCCAGGAGTTCCTTCTCGGTGGTAGTGTAATTAAGTTGGGATCCTTGCAATGTCTTGCTAGCATAATAAATGGGCTTGAAATGTTTTTCAATTCTTTGCCCCAAGACGGCACCAATAGCAAAGTCACTAGCGTCACACATAAGTTCGAATGGTATTGACCAATTCGGCGATATGAGAATGGGTGATTGTGTGAGCTTTGCTTTAAGTAGGTTAAAGGCGGTAAGACACTCGTCCGTAAAGACAAATGGAGTGTCTTTCTCAAGAAGTTTGTTCATGGGGGTTGCAATTTTGGAAAAATCTTTAATGAACCGCCGGTAAAAACCGGCGTGCCCCAGAAAACTTCTTACGCCTTTTACATTTGATGGTGGTGATAATTTGGCTATGACTTCCACTTTAGCTCTATCCACCTCCAGACCTGCACAAGAAATTTTATGACCCAATACAATGCCCTCTTTTACCATAAAATGGCATTTTTCTCAGTTTAGCACAAGATTTTATTCTTCACACCTAATCAACATACGCTCAAGATTATGAAGACATGAGTCAAAAGAATCACCGAAGACTGAAAAGTCATCCATGAATACTTCCATAAAGTCTTCAATCATATCATGAAAAATAGCTACCATACACCTTTGAAAGGTAGCAGGAGCATTGCATAAGCCAAAGGGCATACGTCGATAGGAGAAAGTACCATAAGGGCATGTAAAGGTCGTTTTCTCTTGGTTCTCGGGTGCTATAGGGATTTGGAAATATCCCGAGAAACCGTCAAGAAAGCAATAAAAGTTCTTTCCTGCCAACCTTTCCAACATTTGATCAATGTAAGGAAGAGGAAAATGGTCTTTTCGGGTAGCATCATTTAATTTTCTGTAATCAATACATACCTTCCAACCCGTGATAGTCCTGGTAGAAATTAATTGGTCGTCTTCATTTGTGACAACGGTCATGCCACCCTTTTTGGGCACGCATTGGACCGGAATCACCCAAGGGCTATCCGAAATTGGATAAATGAGACCTGCATCTAGGAGTTTGACAATCTCCTTTTTAACAACTTCTTGCATATTAGGGTTGAGTCGCCTTTGTCTTTGTACACATGGCTTATATTTATCTTCCATTAATATCTTATGCGTACAATAAGAGGGACTTATACCCTTGATGTCATGCATTTTCCATGCTAGAGCCGTTTTATGGGCTTTTAACATGGAAACAAGTTTAGACTTTCACTTACAGAGAGTTCGGATGAAATGATAACCGGGAGAGTAGAACTTTCTTGTAGGTAAGCATATTCCAAGTGTTTTGGAAGTGGCTTGAGTTCTAAAACGGGAGGTTCTTCAATCGATGTTTTACATCGGTACTCATTTCCTAAATCCAACTTTCTGTATTCTTCATCATTTGGCTCATAACCGTTAGCCATCAAGGTGGTCAACATCTCCACTTCTTCCACCATATTCTCTTCATCACCTTCCGCAAAAATGCATTCTCCCGTACCTTGCAATTCTGGAAATTCCTGCAACAACTCCGAATATGTGTCTACGGTTTGCAAATAATAACATTGATCATCAGTATACTCGGGGTATTGTAGGGCATGGTCAACGCAAAAGGTAACCTTCATATCCTTAATACTAAGGGTCAATTTCTGCCCATGAACATCTATCATAGCTCTAGCGGTATTGAGGAAAGGTCGACCTAATATAAAAGGCACACGTGTGTCCTCCTCCATGTCCAAAATTACAAAGTCAGCCGGAAATACTAGGGTACCTACTTTTACCAACATATTCTCTAAAATTCCACGAGAGAATTTAACAGAGCGGTCCGCTAGTTGAATTGCCATTCAGGTTGGTTTTAGTACCCCCGGGGTTTAGCTTAACATATAATGAATAAGGCATTAAATTTATGCTAGCCCCTAAATCCGCTAATGCTTTAATGCATTCCAAATCTCCCAGGAGACATGGTATGGTAAAATTTCCAGGATCTGCTAATTTCTTTGGTATTTTGTTCATCAAAATTGCTGAACAATTAAAATTCATGGTGACGGATGAAAGTTCCTCCATTTTCTTCCGATTAGTAAGTAAGTCTTTTAAGAACTTAGCATACTTGGGCATACCTGAGATTACATCAATGAAAGGCATATTTATGTTAATTTGTTTAAACATATCTAGGAATTTTGACCTTTCGGCCTCTAGCCTTTCTTGTTGTTGTTTTCTTGGGTATGGGAGCGGTGGTTGATATGGTTTCACTACGGGTTTTTCCCGTTCTTCCTTTTCAACCACTTTTTCCGGCTCCTTAGCCGGTTCGTCATTTCGGTTCAACGGAACACTAAAATCAGAATTTTAGGGCATTTTTGGAGCATCGTATGCTAAACCACTCCGTGTGATGATAACATTGGTGTGCTCATTTCGAGGGTTCTTATTTGTATCGCCCGGCAAACTACCTGGTTTTCTCTCACTAAGTAAATTAGCTAAACCACTCATTTGTTTCTCCAAATTCTGAATTGTGTCTTGTTGATTTCGAAACTGGTGTTCATTTTTCTCGTTGGTTTGATTTATATTTGTGACAAGCTGAGTTTGTGATGCAATCAACTTTTCCAACATACTCTCCAAATTTGACTTTTTTTCTTCCTGTTGGGGTTTTTGATAAAAACCCGGAGTTTGTTGTTGGAACCCACTACTTGACCCTTGTTGGTAATTGGAATTTTGACCTTGAGGGTTGTAGGAGTTGTTAAAGTTCCGGTTAAATTATGCTCTTCCTTGAAATTGATTGTTATTTCTTTGGCTTATGAAAGCCACTTCTTCTTTTTGAGCCATTGTTAAACCGGCATCACAATCTTTTCCTAAATGAAGACCACCACAGTATTCACAACCTACTTTCATACTATGAATTTCCTTGGTGATTTTATCCATGGTTCGAGCAACACCGTCTATTTTAACACTTAGGGAACTAAGGTCATCATAGGCGCTGGCGCTTTGGACTTGAGCATTACGAGTAATTGGGCATTGTTGATGCCACTCATGAGAATAATCGGCTAGCTTCTCGATTATTTCATAAGCCTCTTGCTCGGTTTTGTCCATAAGAGAACCACCGGCCGCTTGGTCAATTGAAATTCGGGTTGCTACATCACAACCTTTGTAAAAGATTTGGACCTTTTGAAAGGTATCCAAACCATGGTTTGGACAACCTCTTAGCATTTTGGAAAATCGATTCCATGCTTCGTACAGGGTTTCCATCGGCTTTTGACAGAATTGGGTAATTTCGTGTTGGAGTCTCGAGGACTTGGATGCTGGAAAATATTTCTTAAGAAATTTTTCCAACATACCATCCCACGTTTCTATCGTAGCCTCGGCCAATGAATCTAACCAACTTCATGCTTCCCCTTGGAGTGTCCAAGGGAAAAGTCTTAAAATATGGCCGGGTCAGTTTCTGGTTTAAGTTTAAAAAGAAGACACATCTCTTGAAAGAGACAAATATGTTCGTTTGCATCTTCATTCGGACCACCACCAAATTGACACCTGTTATTAATCATTTGAAGAATAGGTCCTTTTATTTCAAAAGTTACCTCACCAGTAGGCGGAGTAATAGCACTACCTTGTCCGGTCCGGGTTGCTTTCATCTTTGCTGCCATTGATTGTCGTGGTACCAACGGTCTTTCTCCTTCCATTTCAAAATTTGGGGGTTGAACGGGTTTACCAAAGTCTGAATATCGAGGCTTGGTCGTACTTGATTCTGAATCAAAGGTTTCTTGCTTTGATGAAGATTCAAAAATTTCAAGTACTTCTTTTGGAATCCTACCAAGCTTTCTATCAGGTTCTGTAAACGGTGTAAGTAATGGAGATTCTGAACTTCGGGTATGTGGCATATGCGACCTATAAACTGTCAATCACACAACTAACAAAAACTATTAAACATACCGATTCTATAAGTTTAAAAATCAAAGACTATTAATAATTTAAAATAATTAAGAAACTACTTAATCACATATCAGTTAATAATTCTATTTTGACACAAAACTGTCCCCGGCAGCTGCGCCAAAAACTTGATGTGTCGTAAAGTGGTATATGAATTGTCGTATAAAATAATATGGAAAAATACCGATTAAAGATTGCTACACACTAACGGGCAGTGTACCCGATCGTGTAGTAGTATAGTAACTGGTTTAGTTCCGTGTATCGTTCCAAGGACAGTTGTATTAGTCAAACTAGAATTATAAACTATATTATGATTAACTAAGTAAATGAAATTTAAAGGTACAAGATTTATGTTTTGTGGCTTATTTAACGATTAGCCAAATCAGAGAAGAGTAAAAGTAAAAATAATATTTTTGGTCTTTTAAGTTTATAAGTGCAAGGAAAGCAATTAAGATAGTTTTGATATCAAAGAGATGAAATATGCTCATCTAGACTTCTTACCCTCGATGTGAATGTTTATTTAGGATTAAGATCGGATTGATTGGTTTGCACGAGAACTAATTGATCGGTTTACCAAGAGTAGTCTTGAATAAACACTCAAACGGGATTACACGACGCAAGTGATGTTCTTGTCATCTAAGACCTCCTATTTGTAATCAACTAATTCAACTAGTCTAAAGACTTGAAGACTGATCAAGTCAATGGTGTGTTGATCATGATCCACTCCTATGTCAACTAATGGCTTAGCTTACTTCATTCCCTTGGTCCAGTTAAATGCTCAATTCACCCAACCCAAGTAATCAATTAAGTGTAGTAATAGGATCCCTATAAACGTCACTAGATAAGGCAAATTTCTAACACCTATTAGCTATATGGAATTGAGTAGTGAAAATATGTATAACAGATTCTAGGGAATTGATCGTTTCCCTAGACAACTACACATATCAAATAAGCTATCCGAAAGTATCTACAAGAGTCGTTCTTACATTCCTATATAGATTAACCGTTTGAACGCAACTTACCCCTTTTGGTAAAAGACGGGTAAACACTTGTCACTAGGTGTAAATCAATATACTAAATCAGCAAGATGGTGTTTCTTAGTTGAACAAGTATACTAACTAGTTGAATCGAAAAGATTAAACTTAACAAGAATGGTTCTTGTATTCAAACATCAAACTATCGTGCATGGTAACTATCAATCAAAAGTAAACATTCAACATCTCGGTTATTTATCTAGATGAACATAAAAGGGACTAGCCAACAATCATGCTAGAAAACTTAAACATAACAGTAACAAAGATAGAATTCATTGTAAATACAAGATTGACATTTTTAGAGTAATCTTGGATGAAGCCCTTGAATGATCCTTGAATCTTCAATGATTTTAGTGTTTAGATGCACTTTGATAAGCTCAAGAACTGTTTTGAATGATATGTTTTCGTCTCTGAACAGAAAGAAAACTGGCACACTTGGAATGAAGCTGGAAAGAGGTTTAAAAAGGCTGAAAAGTAGCTGGAAAGCACTGTGTGCGGCGCGCACATAAGGGGTGCGCGGAGCGCACTACTCACCTACCACACTTTTACTTTCCAGTTCACGATCGCACTTCAATTTGGAAGTTTCAGGTACTTGTGCGCGGCGAAGTGCGCGGCGCTCTCTGTTGTGCGCGGCGCACTCTGTTGAACTTGCGCGGGGCGCTCTCTGGTTTCCATTTTAATCAAATGTTCTGATCAAAGTCTTGAGTGCGCGGTGGTGTGCGCGAATAGTGCGCGGCGCGTACTGTAGCTTTCATTTTTCTGTTTCTTCGTTTCTTGTTCTGGTTTTGATCTTTGAGTTGTTTCATTCATTATCTTCAACATTTCTTCAAGTATTCAATGATTCTATGCTTAATTACAATACAACGGAATAATAATGGAAATATTACAAATTCGTATGAAATAACCGACGATAGGACTTGATATTGTGACTAATGATATGTCTATTTTGAGTAATATCAAATATCCTCAAAAATATCGAAGATATTTATGATGATATTTTGGAATTTTCTAAGTTCGAAGATTGATGTAGAAAATTTTTCCGCAAGATTTTAACATGACTTCGGAGCAAGATATACTCTAAAGATTTTATCGGATCCAGATTTACCTGGATTCTTTAATACAGGATTTGGTCCTTTTATTTGTCCTTGGTCTCCTTCATGGTTGGCTCAATCCGTTTCTCAGTACCAAATTTTCTAATGAGCATTCCCAACCTTCCATTCTTTGTTATCAAACTTTTGGCCATTCAGACCATCTACAATTTTTTTTTTCTGTTTCCTCTGTATTTGATGCTGCCATAACTGATTCATCGGTTATCAATCCGCGGTGGTTTCAAGAGAATTGTGTTTTTAGATGATTAAACGCTAATTGTAGTCGTCAAGATACAATGGATGTTTAAGGTGAAATCAAGTGGCAAACTTATATGTCAAAGTTATAATAAGGCTAATCCGAATGAAAGCCGAAGTTGATTTGTTGGAGCTGTGACAAAATTGGCTAATTTTGGAAAGGTATTGTAAAGTTATTTTCGGTAATAACACGCCAATGGATCTGGCACAGTTTTGAATTTAACGTATCGCTTTGAAAGATGTAGGAATCTAAAAGTGATGTCTTCTGTTAAATCTTGACTTGGATTTTGATCGGTCAAAATCTGAATATGAAATTAAATTTAAATGAAAATAGTTGTTCTTCGATGAACGGATACGTATATGTGCGGATTTGAGCAGTATTGTTAATGACTGCTGAATCTGAATTGAAGAATGTACATTGTACTTATTAATGTGAAATCTAAATATTTCTCGGGTATTACCTACCCGTTAAAATATTTTCACCATTAACAGTTTGTACAAAAGAATTTTTAATTACAATCTTTTTGAAAACATATATACATATATATTTTCCTCAGATTTAATCGTGGATTTAATGAGTTAATATAATATTAAACTCATATGATTTTCGGTTTGAGCTAGAATAAGTAATCTCTAAAACTATTAGAAACCACATATTCTTCGCAGAATATTTCTTCAATGAAGTTATGGATCAATATTTCATCGTTAACTATTAGGAATCACATATTCTTCGCAGAATATTTCTTCAATGAAGTTATGGATTAATACTTTATCGTTCATTGTTGTTGGTACTTCTTGGTATCTATGGTGCGTATGATGTTGATGTTCGAGGTATAGATTGTGATATCGAGACGTGTGATGCGGATGTTGTTGTTGGTGGTAATGGTTGTTAATGCTGGTGACGTTGCTGAAGCTGGTACGTTTTGCACCATATTTTCCAAAGCCTCTAGTCGAGCACGAAGCTCGTTGGCTTCTTCTATTACTTCGGGATGATTGACGGTTGGAACGAGTGGATGAATAAGGTTTAGATTAGTAGATATTACGTAATTGTTGTGAGATATCCTGGAAATGAGGGTGGAAATGTTGTTTCGAACAGGTTCGCCGGTAAGTGCTTCAGGTTCTTCGTAAAGAGGTGAATTCAGTTAGTGGAAGGAATTGCCTTCTTCTCATTTCCATTGATTAAGTTGACTATGAACCCATCCATAATTCATCCAGAATTGATGATGGCGAATTAATTGGCCCATTCCGGTTACCCTGCTATTAGAGCTCGAGTGGAAATCACATGGGATTCGAGGAACTTGAACTGGTTGCAGAATTTATCTTACATGGTTAGATAAAGAATTTTCGATATGAAATGATTCTCGGATATCGGATGATATTCTATCTACATAGAATACCTATATATAGCACAGAAGATCCGGTAGATTACGGAGAGAATTAAGAGTAACGTGTCAGACAAGGTCTAATGTGATTGAATGTGAATTCGTCTGTACACCATCTATGCAATGATCGCAACAAGACGTGTTGAGACTGAAATGATAGATAGATATTTTTCGTCAAAGAATGATAAATAAAAAATTTTGATATGCAGACCAGGTTCAAGTCCAGACTTAATAATGTATCCTAACAACTACTAGGTCGAAGTCCAGACTCATTAATGCATCCTAAAAACTACTAGTTAGACACACTAATGCAAGACCTGGTTCGCTAAGACCATCGCTCTGATACCACATGTCATACCCCGTCCAAATTTTCCTGAACGAATACAATAACATCTGGTACCATTGCGATGAACAGACCTCTATATGCCATGAACGACTCCATGTAATATGAGCAAATGCACAGCGGAAGATTTCTTTCATACCTGAGAAAAAACATGCTTTCAAGTGTCAATCAAAAGGTTGGTGAGTTCATTGGTTTTTCATAAAACAATAAAATTCATCATTTTGATAGACCACAAGATTTAAATGTTGCATGGTACAAATGGGCCCGAATCCTATACCCACCTGTAATGTACATGCGATATCTTTCAAATACAGTACACCTTTCTCGTGTACGAAATCCATTTTTCATAAATCTTAGTAGCTGTACACATATCTCGTGCACAAAAATAACATACACATAACCTGTGTATAAAATCATTCTCTCGATATATAACATTCACTTTGCTTTCATAACATGGCTTGATAACCGACCTTAACATATAATGCGCATCAATAATATCCCCAAAATAGAACATCTCGTCTGTATAATAATCATATAAACTTCGAAGTACTAAACACCACGCCCACTAGCTCTTCCGTCTAGTGAACATTCTGGGTGGGGGTGTTAAACCCGGTAGCTACCTTTAGGATTCACATGAATTAGGGCCATACCCGTTTCTAATTCTTAGGTTACCAAGCAATAAAAATCAGGGAAAAATATTCACAACAATTAGTGGCAATTATCACGTCCAACTAATTCAATAATAATCCACAGAACTTCTGTCTGCATAATAATTCATTCGAGGAATGTTTTGCTTGTGTCTATCTCGTCAAACATTTATAAAAGCATTTTATGTATTCTCAGTTCAAAATATATTTCAAAAGCATTTAATAAAGCAGTTATAAAATCAGCGCATGTATTCTCAGTCCCAAAAATATAAAGAGTAAAAGGGAATTAAATGAACTCACAATACGATATTTTGTCGTAAAAATATACATACGACGATACTGAGCAATGCAGGGTTGACCTCAGATTCACGAACCTATATCATTATATATATATATATATATATATATATATATATATATATATATATATATATATATATATATATATATATATATATTAACACATGTAATGGTAATCGAAACAAGTTTATATATTATTATTAATACTATACTTGTTATATTATATGTTATTTAGGTAAATTTAATATATTTAAATTATATGTTTTATATATACCAATATTTCTCATTCATAATAGAAATTTATATTAAAGTTTATATATAATAATAAAAATATATATTTATATATTAATTGATATCTTATATATATATATATATAGTTTAATAAAATAAAAATATGGTAAGATGTAGTATTAATATTATTGTATTGTAAAAATATTTATCTGTAATAATACTGATAATGATAAGAATGATAGTAATAGTAATAATCCTAATGATAATCTTAATAATAATGTTAAAGGTAATAATATTGTTAAAAATGAAAATATTTATAATACTAATAATAATGTTAATACTAATAAATAAAAATGTTATATGTTAATACATATATTGATAATAATATTAATGACAATAATAATAATAAATATAATAATAGTAATAATAATAATAATGGTAATAGAAATACTACCTCAAAGAAGTAGCCCTAAAAAAAATGCCCAAGTCTGGGTTTAAACTCGCGACCTCCCGCTAACCCGATAACATCCTTAACTATTACTTCATTTGTTTCATTCTTGAATTACTTAGCACACTTAATCATTTAACCCATATTAGTTGTCTATCATCTTCCTAGTATCATCATCTTAATCTAATCATCTAATCATCATATATCACGACATCATTATCATCATTTAACATCACCATAGCATCATGATCATAATCATTTCATCATCGACTATCATCTTCATAATCAACAACACTTATTATCGTCATCTGATTTTTGTAATCACTAACTACCTCGCCAACCTCTCTACTTTCTGGCCCAATCAGTATAATAATTACTCGGCCCAATTATAGAAACATCGTAGCCTTACTCGTACAGCCCAACAATCCGTTTCCAGGCCCAACAGCAAAAATCCCAAGGAAAATAATAAGCCCGCTAGAAACACCAGTCCATGGCCTAACAACAATACAAGGTTTATGGTTCGTTTATTTTAAATGTAAATACCTGCTAATATATCGATTAACATCCTAGTCCCATAAGCATATTAATATAAGATGGTGATATGCAAGTGATCATTAGCTTTACTAGATGTCGACCACTAGTATGTAAAGTAATCAATCACGGTTCATTTTAAATAAAATCATACGCTTTTCATTTCACTTCCCACCTTTGTCACGGCCCAACTACTATATTAAACTCCTTTTATATTTTCGAATCACCATTTTCGCATTAATTCATCAATATCATCATGTATCATCTTTGATACTGTTGGAAGCAGAAACCGAATAACATACTGCAGTAACAGCAGTAACAATTACGGTTTCATCATCATCATCATTTTATTTGTATCATCATCAAATAATAGCATAAAGTAGTAGTAACTCAGCTACTAGCGGCCTCAAAAGAAACAGTATTAGTTGGATCTTGGCCTAATCAACCCAATTCTAAATACGGCCCAATCTACACGCTTGCTAACCCGTTTTTATAACAATCAAAGGTGTAATTCTGTTGGTGTAAAGCTTTGGTAACAGAAGCTTAATAACCCATTTACAGCCGTAATCATCCCCCTTTTCATTATTATATTCGGAAAAAAGAGGATTCATGACAAGTTGGTGCTCACACTTGGGAATTAGATCAGTCGAAAATCAAATATGGTGGGGTTTTTCTTTTGAGCTGGTAACGTGTAGTTCACATAGCCGATACATAAGAATAAAAAATTCGCAGGCCCTTATCAAATCAAAGTATCAGGTTTACTTTTTCTTTAAATAAGCAAGTGGGGTTTTTAATTTGGTAAGTGTCGACCATAAAGAAATTTATATCGACCCACATGCACTAACACTTGTTGCATTATATAATAATGCTCAATATTTCCAAACGGCCAAAAGATAAAGGAGAGGGTAGACTTCTTTCATCATGTAATTATTTTATATCATCAACATAGAGACACAATTAAAATGGTGTAGCTGTTTGGTCACTAACAGAAAATTGAAAAAAAAAGAAACTGAGCAGCAGCCCGTTGCCGCAGAATTAATGAGAAAAAGAAAAAAATAAATGAAAGGATTAGAATGGTGGTTCTTCAATGGTGGTGGTGGTTTCAACGAAGATGAAGGTGTTTTGGTGGTATAGGGTTGGTGAAAGTGATTAGGAAGTAACGGAGGTCATGGTTGATCAAGATAACCAGAGGTGTGGTTGTTATGGTGATGAGCAATAGAAGAATAGAAAGGGGTTTTGATGGTATTCGAAAGTCATGGTGGTTGATGGGGTTTTATTTCGTCCCAAAATTAAAAGAAATGAGTAGCAAACCTGGTGTGTTCAAATGGGTGATGATGTTGAACAGAAACGAAGAGCATTAGCATTGATCGTGGTGACTTGGTGAGTTTTGTTTTCATTAAATTCTGTTTTTCTTCTCATTTGGCAATAACTACATGTAGTATATAAACTATATCAATAATGTAATTCGAATAATTAAAGCAGTGTTCTTGATTGTAATCTAGTGATGGTGGTCGACAAGGAATCAATCAAGAAGTAGAAGACAGAAGTAAGAGAAAGGAAAACGAAAGCAACAGATTCTTCAACCAAGAAGAAGTGTTCAGAAGGAAGAAATAAAAAATATGATAAAGCTGATGTGATTGCTAACTGAATTCAATTATATTAGTGATTATAGTGATCGATTTGTAACCAGAGTTGATTGAAATTATAATGTAATGATCTGTGATATCGACATGTAACAATATTCAGACAGGATTCTAAACCAGGAGGAAGAAGATAAAAAATTATAAAGCAGATAGTGATTGGAACATATTTGTATATTTAGATGATATAGATGTCTAACAGATTTTGGATTATTCCCTTGTTTGAGTTGTGATTCGTACAAATTTAGAGACAGAAGGAATCGAGTAAAAAAAGAAAGAAAAAATGGATTAGATGGGGACGTGAAACAGATTCCTATAATTGAATCTGATTTTTATAATTTATATATATATATATAATTAATATTAATAATTAATAAATATAAATATATTAATAATAATAATTATATTAATAAGAATAAATAATAATAATACTGATAATATTAATTAATAATAATAACATAATAATTCTGTTAATAATATTTATAATAATAATAATAATGATAATATATAATAATAATACTAGTATTATCAATTTACATCTTTAAATCTATATATTATATATTATAATTGAAGGTATTTCGTATGCCCGAGCGATTTATTAAATTAATGTGGCTAGTATGTTATGATCCAAGTCGGGTCATACCCAATAACAAACTTATCGACACCTTAAAACGTATTTAGTCTTGACGATTGGGTCATTAAATAAATACGCGACACTTGGACTTTAGAAAATCGATTTTCTAAAATATGATCACTTGAGATAAATTATTTGGATAATTTATATATAATTGTTTATAGGTTTAAATGATTATGTTGTGTTATATTTTATAAAAATGTTTATAAAATGTGAAAGTAACAAAATAAATACATGTTTATATATATGTATATATATATAACATTATTTATAAAAAGAGTGTGCAGAATTTTTTGGTCTTCAAGACAATATCCCATGCTCATTTGTTACTTCCAACTCACACACAACTTTAGAGGTGCATGCTATTTACTTGAACCAAAGCTTGACCACTTCACTTAAGTGTTTTCTTGATTTTTAACTTAAAAAAAAAAAAAAACTGGACAGCATTCATTCTGCACTGCTGCTGCCGTGAGCTTTCTTGAGGAAAAGAGAGTTCATTTCTTTTTTTTTTTTTGCAAGCTAATTCTAGTGTCATTAAATCCTAACTATTGCATAAGGTGTTGGTGAAGAGTTTGGGGTATTATCTCTTGAGGTTTCATTGCTTTGAAGCTCCATTAATCAACATCATCTTCACCATCTTCTTGCAACTAAGAAAACGACCCTCAACTAGCTTGAGGAGGTACATTTCTTATCTTCTCATCTTATTTGTAAACATATCTTTAAAGACTTGATATTAACATGGAATTCAATCAAAATGGTTTAACATAAACACTTATTTATAAATGAAATAATGCTTCCGCTTGACTTAACACTCATAAAATTGGTTTTGTGATAATATAAACATTATGAACTTGTTGTTGTGTTGAATTCCATCAATAATAATTTTAATGATACAAATATAATAATATTAATACTAATGTTAATAATAATAATAATAATAATAATAATAATAATAATAATAATAATAATAATAATAATAATAATAATAATAATAATAATAATAATAATAATAATAATAATAATAATAATAATAATAAGATTGATATAACAGATTATGCTTATCAAATCTCATATATCCATATATATATTTATTTACAAATAGTTGTTCGTGAATCGTCGGAAATAGTCAAAAGGCAAAATGCATTCATGTAAACTGTTCCAAAATTTTTGAGACTTAGCTTTACAGACTTTACTTATTATGTTAAAGATAATAAATCATATCGAGAGTTTGGTTTAAAATAAGTCGAAATTTTCTGGGTCATCACATTCGGTATGAAATGTGAAAACATGTCATGGTTAACTATACATAAGGCTATGTTAAGATGACATCTTGAAACAACTAGCTGATCGGAACTTGTAGTTGTATACAAGGCATCTGAGAGTCGCGGAGTTCGATCTCCGAGTCATATTGAGGCATCCCTACCAAATTTGTGAGGGGTATCAAGTAACCATGCACTTACGCAGAGTAATCATGGACTTTTATGCATGTGTATGCATGTGATTGTAATTGCCTATTATCGCGAATTAAGATAAGTCACACAATGTGCGCATAAGTTAACCAAAACTTATGCACAATTTCGGGCGCTGCGTAAAATAAACCAATATTTTAACAAAAAACCCTTGTGCGAGTCCGCATGAAAAATGTTTATACTCATAAGTTATAGCATTATTTGCTCTGTCACGTAATAGGGGTACACTTAGTTGTGTGGTAAGGCAATGATAACTAAAAACAAACCAGTGTTTCTATACTTAAGAGTTTCCCCAAGTAAACCAATACTTAGGATAATTTAATATGCACAAGCAAACCAATGCTCGTATTTTAAGTTGACTTGGCAGCCTTCTAGTCTGCATGGCGCTTGGCTAGGGGAATACCAATTTCCTTCACCTGCCGTTATATTCTAGCCTTGTAACCAAAAAGGCTTCTGCCGCGCGAAAGCTAGAGGACACCCCTTAAGTAGGCAGGAACCGCGCGTAAACTATTGAAAAATATATGCGCGAAAAAGAACTATTGGCATTTGAAAGTTATTACATTTGTGACTCGTTAAAACTTGCCATGAGGAATAGATTTTTGAGAACTACAGGATTCCATTCTCTGGTTCGTAATGTGGGGTTTAAGGATCTTAGGATTTAACTCTCCTGTCCGTCTACCGTGAATAACCCAGATCGATATGATGATATCGATGGGGTGGTTAAATGTTAAGTCCACCATCGATAACGTTCGTTGATCGATGGCCCCGTGAAGGTTGTAGGTTACCGTCGTAAGAGACTGACCTGTTAACACTAACCACGAATGAATGAATGATGAGGATGGTTTATGTAACTAAACTATCAATTCAGTAGTTCATAATCTACGTAACGGTGTGTCTTCCGTCAAATGATTTTAATCATGTGACGAACCAGGGAAACCCGTACAATTAATCATACGGTTAGAACCCGAAAACCAATCATGAAAATGATTGTAGGCAAGGAAGTAGGCGAGAAGCCATAAGAAGAAGATGTGTACCATGTGGTCGTAAAGAACATAAGCTAATAAATTGGGTGATTAAGTCCAACTAGCTCTATTACATCTCTTTAATGTCGTCGCATGCCAAATGAGGTGCAACCATGGAATTATGCAAAGTCACCATGGTTTTAAGCAACGTTTGCAATGCACAAATGAAATGTAGCCATGGGCTTACGCATAGGTGCTATGGTGCAAAAGCATAGTGCGCACAACACATGTAAAGTGTTGCGCAACGCACAAATCATCTAGCGACCATGGCTTTACGTGGAGCCTCCATGGCACGATACATACATAAACGTATTTTCAACTTCAAGTCGTCACCAAAGGAACCAATCAGTTTAAGCCATATATCCTGGTAGCCCCCATTTCAATACTACTAAGTATCTAGTGGTGTTGAAATCCAACATTAAGTTGACACCACTTTCAAAAGGGTGATACATAAACGCATAAGGAAGCTTACACGGGTAGAATTCTAGTAGGAAAGAACCATGCAAGGTAGCACACAAAGAATTGCGCTCAGATAGGCGCGCTAGGAACCGCAGAAAAATTCGCGTAAAGGGGTTATGTGAAAGACTGCATAAATCACTACAAAACTGTTCAAAGAGTCGTGCAAGGGACGCAACACCAGAACCGTAACCATGGGCTTATGCAGAGTTGCCATGGTGCAATGTGCGTAAAGTACGAACAGACCTATGGCCATGGGCTTATACGGAGCCGCTAAGGCGCAATGTAAAGTTGATCTATGCATGTACAACGTACAATAGAGTCGCGAGAAGCGCGAATGGTGCTATGCAGGATTAATGCCATAAGTGGCACTCAACGCGTAAAAGTAGTATGGAAAGATACCGTGTATTGTTGAAGCGTGTTGCGGAATATTTGCGTCATAACTCTACGCCTTTACCATAAAGAAGGTAATGAAGTGTGCCAGTTCTGACAAACTAGTATAGTTAATGACGACACAATGAAACATGAAACGGGAGCGACCCGGTGTTATATAGAGGCATAATGACGCTCCTCCCAAAGGGGAGATATTCCTAAGAACACATATTGTGTAAATGGGTCTGTAAGTAACTATAGGGGGTGAATAGTTACTTGATACGTTTTTAACACTTTTTAGATTGATCACTAAATTCGATTAACTTTTATCAACCAATTCAACTCAAACTTGATGTGTGCAGTGTATATATTCAAAATGATAAATGAAGTAATGTAAAGAACATAGACACAAGGATTTATAGTGGTTCGGGTGGATGTTAACTAATCCACCTTAATCCACTCCCCGATTACACTAATCGGGATTTGTTGCTTCACTAAGCACTTTTCTCCAAACCCGGTGGAGATCCGATTTACAAGTCTTCAACGTCTTTGGTAGACAACAAACCTAATTTTTCTATCCCTTTGAAAGATCAACTCCAACCTAGATCAACTTGTCTTCACCTTGGACAAGTATTAATCTCTAAATAAGATTAATCAAATTCCTAAGTCCCTTTAAGGAAGTAGATCACTAATCTAGCCTATACTTCTACTAATTGAAGTTACAAGATTTATACACTTTGTAATGATGATCCTAAGACAATACTAGGACATACATTACACTAAGTAAACTCACAAGATTAATGATTTTGATTAGTAAGTTTACAACAACCAAATTCTATATCTATATGTAATGACCCGAAATTTTCCGACCAAATTATACTTATGAGATTAGTATTTACATAAATTAAACCATACCAACATGATAAGCAATCCAAATTGTTGAGACTTGTGTTTTTGAAAAGAGTTTTAAACAACGTTTGACCGTCCAATATGACCGATGATATCACGAACTATATAACATACGATAATTATACGTTTTATATATATATATGTATTTATATATATTTAACATGATCTAAGGATTGTTTAACATCTCATTGTGTACTAATGACAATGAGTTATAAGTATATTTTGAAACGATAACTATACGTAACATTCTTTGATATATATACTTATAATCTATAATGCCTATACATGTATCGTATATATAATGTATTTAATCACTTTTTAAGGACTTAAATACATAAAACAATATAAGTATATTCACAAAAGATAGCTATATTTGAATTCTCGTTCCGTTTCCTCAAGATTTCTATACGTATATCAAGGGTATATGTACCCGTAACATACCCAGCTTCTATACGTATTTACTATTGGTATATACACATCAAATCAACATCCTAATCAACATTATTACTGCCCTAGATATGAGGTAACTAGGATTTGTCAAGTAGTATGAATTATTAGTAAGAAAACAAAATTAGGAATCCTTTTCTTTCTTTATAAACTAAAAACGTTTTTATAAATGAACACCATTTCTTCACTCCATTTTCTCATACCTACACCCTCATTTCTCTCTCAAAATACTCCTAACTTCATACTTGATCATATCAAAGCATTTTCCCCATCATTTAGCTTCAATTACAAGCCTTAAACACCATAAGAAAACTCTTTCAAGAACATATCAAAATAACCACCCATCTGAAGAAGTTTACTTCCAACCATTTGATCTAACTCCACCACTCTTTGATTCTATGATTATTTCTTATCTTTTGCAGTAACTTTGTCCAAGTAACTTGAGGTAGTAACCTTGTTCATAATCTTATTCAATTCATATTCATATAGCTATCTTATTTTGTGGTATAAAATTTTAACAACAAGAACATAGTTTGAATGATTTCAAACTTGTTCGCAAACTAAATAGATCCTTCTAACTTGACTTTTAAAACACTTCAAGACCTGTAATATATCATAATGATATGCTAACCTAACAAGATATAAATTGGTTTTACAAAGAACATCTTAAAAACTGAATCTACGTCGTCAGAGTGCAACCGGGGGCTGTTTTGGGTTGGATAATTAAAAACCATCTTGAACTTTGAACTGGAAGTTCATGTTCTGGGAAAATGATATTTCTTATGAATATGTTAACACATAAAAATTTCATGGTTTAACTCAAAGTGTAAGTATTTTTAGAAAAATGATCATTAAATGTTGTTTTTATGATGGAAAATGATCACTTTCATAAGTTTCACCAAAGTTTGACCTATAACCTATGATTTCGAATACAAACTAAGGTATTTTCAGTTCATATTCTTAAAATTTGACTCGATCCAAGGAAGTGGCAAGTTGAACCAACAAAAACGGAGTTGTAATGAAGAAACTACGACTAAAACAAGATTGGGTATCCGAAGCTAGTTTAGCTACGAAAATATTTGGAGAAAAAGTAAATTAATCATATCTTTTCTAATTAATATGATATTTTATATATAATTACTTATGATTTGATTTTATATATTTTAGGACCACCCGTAAACAACACGAGAAGATTAATCATAAGACCTCATGATTGTACGCAACACGTCATTTGACAACACGGTACTTTATGTACGCAACACGTCATTTGACAACATAGTACCATGGGTCGAGATTAATTCTGATCAATACGAATACGATGGGGTCTTTATTTATTTTATTTAAGCAACTAATTGTGGACCACTAACATCGGACTGCTAACTACGGACTAAGAAAATATTAAAAGTATATATATATATGTAACGATTACTTAAAAAGAAAATATGTTGATATATTATATATATGGTTAGGTTCGTGATATCTATCAGAGACCA
The DNA here is from genome assembly GCF_046630445.1 of Rutidosis leptorrhynchoides. Lineage (NCBI taxonomy): Eukaryota > Viridiplantae > Streptophyta > Magnoliopsida > Asterales > Asteraceae > Rutidosis > Rutidosis leptorrhynchoides. The sequence continues at coordinate 131,376,062 of NC_092341.1, forward strand.
AGTCGAATTAAATACCTTCAAGGCAAAAGTGAGTTTCATTTTCTCCCTTTTTAATTGCTTTTGCAATATATATTTTTGGGCTGAGAATACATGCGCTGCTTTTATAAATGTTTACAAAATAGACACAAGTACTTAAAAATATATTCTACGCTGAGTTGTACCACTGGCATATTTCCCTGTAGCTTGGTAACTACTATTTACATGGGTATTGTAAACGCGAATCCTGTTGATAGATCTATCGGGCCTGACAACCCCAACCGGACTGGACGACCAGTATTCAACGGTTGCACAGTACTTCGTTTTGGTGACTACACTTGGTACGGTGTAGTGAGATTTCATAATAAAGGGAATATGCGACGTTGATTAAATGTTAAGTATGGTTACCAAGTGCTCAACCACTTAGAATGCTTTACATACACTTGCGAGTGTATTATGTTTATGATTATGAAATCTTGTGGTCTATTAACATATTGAAATGATTGTTATGATAAACCTATGAACTCACCAACCTTTTGGTTGACACTTTAAAGCATGTTTATTCTCATGTACGAATTAAGTCTTCCGCTGTGCATTTGCTCAATATAAGGACATTACTTGGAGCCGATCATCGCAATGGGACCAAATGTTGATGACTTCGTCCAGGTGGATTAGGACGGGTCCTTTAAGTTGGTATCAGAGCGGTGGTCGTAGCGAACCAGGTCTTGCATTAGTGTGTCTAACTAGTAGTTGTTAGGATGCATTAATGAGTATGGACTTCGACCGTGTCTACATGTCAAAAGTTTTGCTTATCATTTCTAGTCGGAAATCATCAGCTTATCATCCTTAGGAAATTACCTGCTTATCATTCATAAGTTTAGACACGTTTTACTGCATTTACTGCATTGATAGTGTATAGACGAATTCTTATCTTACCATATCTGTTATTGCGAACTTTGACTGATATCTTTTCAAAGATTCTCCGTAATTTACGGGATTTTGGTATTATATATACATATGTAAATCATGTATTGAAGAGTACCAAATCTAACTCCTATAATCTATTCCATACCAAAAATTCATTTTTCCCATTATACAAGATGGATTCCGCATCTAGTTCGAATTCAGATTCTGACTGTTATGCCGATATGGATTTCCATTCGAGCTCCGAAAGCAGCGTCATCGGAATGGATCAACCAATTTCCCATCATCTATTCTGGATGAATTGGGGATGGGTTCGTAATATACTAAATCACTGGAGACAAGAAGAAGGTGATCCATTCCATCCACCAAATTGCCCTCTTGGCGATGAACCTGAAGCACTTACCGGCGAACCTATTCGAAACACCATTTTCTCTCTCATTTCTAGAGTATCTCGTCACGATTATATACTATCCCATATTACAAATCTTGTTCATTCGCTCGCTCCAACCGCCAATCATCCCGGCGTACTAGCAGAAGTTAACGAACTTCGCGCTCACGTGACGGCTTTGGAGAACATGGTGCGAAGGTTGCAAACACCAGCAGCAGCACCAGCAGCATAATTAGCACCACCATCAATAACATCAACAATACCATCATCACCACTAACAAACAACATCCGCATCACACATCTCGACATCATAATCTATCCCACAAACATCAACATCATACGCACCATAGATACCAAGGAGTACCAACAATAATGAACGATGAAGTATTGATCCATAACTTCATTGATATTCTGCGAAGAATATGTGGTTTCAAAAACTTTTAGAGATTTCTTATTCTAGCTCAAACCGAAAAGCAAATGAGATTAATATCATATTAACTCATTAAATTCATGATTTCATCTGAAGAAAATATATATGTATATATGTTTTCATAAAGATTGTAATTAAAAGTTCTTTTGTACAAAATATTAATGGTGAAATTTTTTTTTTAACGGGTAGGTAATACCCGAGGAATAATTAGATTTCATCTTAATAAGTTACATTGTACATTCGTCGAAGCTGATTCAACACTCATTTACTATCCTACTTACAGCCACCGATATACGTATCCGTTCATCGCAGAATAACCATTTTCATTCAATTTCATATTTGGATTTTGACTTCCCAGAATCCAACAAGTGGCATATGAAGAAAACATATGACAAAATAAAATCTGTTAGAAACAAACAAATTAACTATGAAAATTTTTGTTAAGAATCCACGCTAACTGTTCCAGCTAATTGTTCCTAGCTAACTGATTACATTTTATTTATCGCAGTTTATTTATCGAAATTTAATTATCGCACTTTTATTTATCGTCATTTAATTTCTGTAATTATTTTACGCACTTTAAATATCAGAACACGTATACAATGTTTTGACATATCATATCGATGCATCTATATATATTATTTGGAATCACCATAGACACTCTATATGCAGTAATGATCGAGTTCTCTATACAGGGTTGAGGTTGATTCTACAATAATATATATAGTTTGAGTTGTGATCGAGTCTGAGAGGTATACGGGTTACGACACGTATTAATTAATTCGTATATTATATATTAAACTATATATGAATTATTGGACTATTACTGTGGACTATCGACTGTGGACTAATGACATTGGATAATTAAAATGAATTAAAATATTGATTATAACATATGAAACTAAACATTTCTTCAAGATTGCCACTTGATTTCATCTTAAACCTCATTGTATCTTGACGATTACAATCAGCGTTCAAATCTATCAAGATTCTTAAAAACACCTCAATCGAGAGGATAAACCAACCGCACTTCATCTATGGAAGAAAAGATTGATGCATATAGTTATGCACCTGAAAAACCCTCGGAAACTGAGTAAACGTTTGACACGTATCTGTTCTAGTTCCTTTGACATTGTTATTACCGAAGATCATTTTGCAATCCCTTTCAAAAGTAGCTAATTTTGTCACAGCTCCAGCAAGTCAACTCTGACTTTTCATCCGAAACAACTTTATTATAACCGCGATATATATGCGTACTCTTTATTATTACTGGGGAACCTTTTATATTCCACAATATTACCATCAGCGATTAATCATTCTAAAAACACAATTCTCCTGAAACTACCTCGATTTGATAACCGATGACCCAGATCAGTTAACTTTAAAAATGCTGACGAAGCAGCATGTTGTAGATGATCTTAATGGCCAAAAGTTTGATGATAAAGAAAGGAGTGTTAGGAACGCTCGATAGAAAATTTAGTACCGAAAAGCGGATTATGTGAAACTATGAAGAAATCCGTGGACAAATCACAAAGAATAAGTTTGCCTTCAAAGAATCCAAATGATTCTGTGCCTGCTGAAATCGTTAGCAAACATCTTATTTCTCATTCTAAACCTTCACAGACAAATCTTCTTCATCATCCATTGATATTAGAAATTCTAAGATATTCTCGTATGCTCTATTATAAATATCCTCCATATTTCTTGCGATATTTTCACAACTATTCTTATCTGAGATCATTTATCTCTCCTTAATATCTGCAACATAAAAGAAACTGTGTTAGTTTCTAAATTCTGAAACCTTCGAGTTTAAAATATGAATCTTTTGAAGTAGTGTTGGGAACTGAAGCATGGATTAGTATAATATAATGACACTTGATCAACGTCATTATATTACAGTAAGTCATGCTGAGTTTCTAATGAAGCATGATGATTCACAGTACCGTCATCATGTGCCATTTACATGACTCTTACATTCTATCTAATCTCTAAACATATCAAGAGAATATTTTTCTGGATGACTCGGTCTTCTCCAGGGTATTCTGGTAATTTAACAAATCAAAATCGTTCTATTACCATTTTCTTCTTAGAGCATTAACTATGTTCATTCTGAATTTCATATCTACGAATTCCGGACCATTACTCGCTTGACTCGAAGTCGGGAAGAGAAAAAGAAATCATGAAGCTCCGAAAAATAATGAAGAATATAAACTCCGATAATAATCCCGAAATTACAAACTGTGTATATCGATGCAGATAGCAATATAGAGACACGGGAGAATTAGAAACACTATAAACACAAGAGTATAGTAGAAGTAAATAGATTCTTCTGGTGGTAGATGAAAAAGAAGAATGATAGATATAAAAGTTAGGAGTATATCAAGAATCAGGACTGGATGGAGCATATTGATGAATGCTTTAAAGTAAGAATCAAGGGAGAAAGAATAGAAGGTGTGAGTCGTGGAAAATAAGGAAACGAAGGGGTGAATTTATAGTGAAATATCCGACAGAGCAATCGAAACAGATTATTGCATATAATCAAAGAAGATCCGGATTTCCTTAATCATCAAAGAATCAAATCTTATTACGTAAGATTCTCTTTAAATCCCTTAAATCCCGGAATTCAATCATAACTACGTCATCGGTTAAGACGAATATATTTTACTCATCTCACTCTTTTACGATAGTCTCATTTATATTCTTCGCATAATCGAATCGTTTTATCTACATTACTCAATGATGATAAAACTCCATTATCACCTTATATTTGTCATGAAAACCTTCTTATTGTTATCCATAACAACCTCTATCAAATTTTGGTGACGAAATTTCTTTAATGGGTAGGTACTGTAATGACCCGGAATTTTCTGACCAAATTATACTTATGAGATTAATATTTACATAAATTAAACCATACCAACATGATAAGCAATCCAAATTGTTGAGACTTGTGTTTTTGAAAAGAGTTTTACACAACGTTTGACCGTCCAATATGACCGATGATATCACGAACTATATAACATACGATAATTATACGTTTTATATATATATGTATTTATATATATTTAACATGATCTATGGATGGTTTAACATCTCATTGTGTACTAATGACAATGAGTTATAAGTATATTTTGAAACTACTAACTTAAGTTTTCAAAACGATAACTATACGTAACATTCTTTGATATATATACTTATAATCTATAATGCCTATACATGTATCGTATATATAATGTATTTAATCACTTTTTAAGGACTTAAATACATAAAACAATATAAGTATATTCACAAAAGATAGCTATATTTGAATTCTTGTTCCGTTTCCTCAAGATTTCTATACGTATATCTAGGGTATATGTACCCGTAACATACCCAGCTTCTATACGTATTTACTATTGGTATATACACATCAAATCAACATCCTAATCAACATTATTACTGCCCTAGATATGAGGTAACTAGGATTTGTCAAGTAGTATGAATTATTAGTAAGAAAACAAAATTAGGAATCCTTTTCTTTCTTTATAAACTAAAAACGTTTTTATAAATGAACACCATTTCTTCACTCCATTTTCTCATACCTACACCCTCATTTCTCTCTCAAAATACTCCTAACTTCATACTTGATCATCTCCAAGCATTTTTCCCATCATTTAGCTTCAATTACAAGCCTTAAACACCATAAGAAAACTCTTTCAAGAACATATCAAAATAACCACCCATTTGAAGAACTTTACTTCCAACCTTTTGATCTAACTCCACCACTCTTTGATTCCAAGATTATTTCTTATCTTTTGCAGTAACTTTGTCCAAGTAACTTGAGGTAGTAACCTTGTTCATAATCTTATTCAATTCATATTCATATAGCTATCTTATTTTGTGGTATAAAATTTTAACAACAAGAACATAGTTTGAATGATTTCAAACTTGTTCGCAAACTAAATAGATCCTTCTAACTTGACTTTTAAAACACTTCAAGACCTGTAATATATCATAATGATATGCTAACCTAACAAGATATAACTTGGTTTTACAAAGAACATCTTAAAAACTGAATCTACGTCGTCAGAGTGCAACCGGGGGCTGTTTTGGGTTGGATAATTAAAAACCATCTTGAACTTTGAACTGGAAGTTCATGTTCTGGGAAAATGATATTTCTTATGAATATGTTAACACATAAAAATTTCATGGTTTAACTCAAAGTGTAAGTATTTTTAGAAAAATGATCATTAAATGTTGTTTTTATGATGGAAAATGATCACTTTCATAAGTTTCACCAAAGTTTGACCTATAACCTATGATTTCGAATACAAACTAAGGTATTTTCAGTTCATATTCTTAAAATTTGACTCGATCCAAGGAAGTGGCAAGTTGAACCAACAAAAACGGAGTTGTAATGAAGAAACTACGACTAAAACAAGATTGGGTATCCGAAGCTAGTTTAGCTACGAAAATATTTGGAGAAAAAGTAAATTAATCATATCTTTTCTAATTAATATGATATTTTATATATAATTACTTATGATTTGATTTTATATATTTCAGGACCACCCGTAAACAACACGAGAAGATTAATCATAAGACCTCATGATTGTACGCAACACGTCATTTGACAACACGGTACTTTATGTACGCAACACGTCATTTGACAACATAGTACCATGGGTCGAGATTAATTCTGATCAATACGAATACGATGGGGTCTTTATTTATTTTATTTAAGCAACTAATTGTGGACCACTAACATCGGACTGCTAACTACGGACTAAGAAAATATTAAAAGTATATATATATGTAACGATTACTTAAAAAGAAAATATGTTGATATATTATATATATGGTTAGGTTCGTGATATCTATCAGAGACCAAGTCGAATTAAATACCTTCAAGGCAAAAGTGAGTTTCATTTTCTCCCTTTTTAATTGCTTTTGCAATATATATTTTTGGGCTGAGAATACATGCGCTGCTTTTATAAATGTTTACAAAATAGACACAAGTACTTAAAAATATATTCTACGTTGAGTTGTACCACTGGCATATTTCCCTGTAGCTTGGTAACTACTATTTACATGGGTATTGTAAACGCGAATCCTGTTGATAGATATATCGGGCCTGACAACCCCAACCGGACTGGACGACCAGTATTCAACGGTTGCACAGTACTTCGTTTTGGTGACTACACTTGGTACGGTGTAGTGAGATTTCATAATAAAGGGAATATGCGACGTTGATTAAATGTTAAGTATGGTTACCAAGTGCTCAACCACTTAGAATGCTTTACATACACTTGCGAGTGTATTATGTTTATGATTATGAAATCTTGTGGTCTATTAACATATTGAAATGATTGTTATGATAAACCTATGAACTCACCAACCTTTTGGTTGACACTTTAAAGCATGTTTATTCTCAGGTACGAATTAAGTCTTCCGCTGTGCATTTGCTCAATATAAGGACATTACTTGGAGCCGAACATCGCAATGGGACCAAATGTTGATGACTTCGTCCAGGTGGATTAGGACGGGTCCTTTCACTATAAGACCATATAATCTTCTCTTGCTTGATCACATTTGAGTAGTAGTTAGAGCCCTCAGGATCTCTGGAAATAAGCCTTTGAAATATGCAAGTGGGTCTACTTCAAATGCTCTTTAATGCTTGCCTTTTATAGTGGGATTCAAAAAGTAGCCGTTGACACACGGTTGCATGCACGGTTGACCGTGGTTCGACCGTGCGTGCTCCAGTCCAAATTTAGTATCCGTTGTATAGCCGTTTGACTCAAATTTGAACACCACATTTTGACACATTTACTCCTTCTAGCACCTGCAAAAGAAACCAAACATCCTATACAAGTACTATATGCATTAAGTGTGTGAGATTTGGTCTTATTGCTTGAAAGTGACATAACACTCCATTAGTGGTAAACCCAACATTCTTGGAGAAGTGTCTTGATTGATATTTTGGGAAATCTCAGTTTGGTCAAGATTTAGTTAGTCGCGTTAATGCCTTTAGTTCAATTCTAAAGACTAGTCACTATGTCATTAACTTCCTGTAACGACCCAACCCGTTATCAAACAGAATACGCAACATTTTTTTGTTTTTTTTTTACAGTTAGGGTGCACGGCGCGCAGCCCTTGATGTGCGCGGTGCGCACAAGGCCTGTCAGCCCGCTGTCCAAATTTTTCAACTTTCGTTTAAAGATTACCCACTTCCCGACACTTTTAGAAGAAACGCTTTTCACAACACATTAAAATAAGTAAAACTAACACGAATCAATAATAAAACAAGTTTTACGACATCGTGCCCACGTTGGCCGTTTTACGAAATAAATACAAAATACGAGTTTTGACCATACGAGTTTAGTTTCCAAACTAAACTATGAGCATGATGTTTGGGGATAAACTACCCAATCCTAGGTCGAATCCAAAAGTAATCCATGCAAGTATCAAAAGGGGAAATCATCTAAATCCCGAGCATACCCTTTCCAAATTCGCTTCCGTACCTAAAAATGTAAACAACGAGAGGGTAGGCTAATGCTTAGTGAATTCAATACTTATACATATACATATGTAATTTACCTACACGCATCCACTTACAAATACCATGCAAACAAAATGCATAAACGAGCTAGCAACACCAAACGTACAACTAGCAACAACGTTAGTATATAAACCGCCGCAACAATATACTAAAATCACAACAATGCATAAATGTAACAAACCGTTCCCCACTATAGCACTACCGACTTGTAGATGATCGATAACGTTGAGTCTCACTCGTATGATGTCACCGACATGTGACTCATCATAAGGTTTCACCGACTTGTGAATCACCAAAGGGTGTCACCGACTTGCGAACCACCCACTAATACCTATGGGTCACCGACTTGTGAACGCCATGTGGCATCATCCACTCGTAAAGCACCACCTAGTGTCACCGACTTTTGAGCACTAAGAAATGTCACCGACTCGTGAATCACTTCTCCGACTTATGGTATCACCGACTTGTGAATCACCATCTAGTGTCACCGACTCGTGAACACTATGAAGTGTCACCGACTTGTGAATCACTTCCCCGAATTATGGTATCACCGACTTGTGAATCACCATCTAGTGTCACCGAATCGTGAACACTATTAAGTGTCACCGACTTGTGAATCACTTCCCCGACTTATGGTATCACCGACTTGTGACTCACCAACCAACTACTAAGGGGTCATCGCCTCGTGAACCACCATGAGGTGTCACCGATATGTGAGTCACCTAATGAGATACTACCGACCCGTAGTTCTCTTCACCCATAACCTCAATAAGTCACCATCTTGTGACATAACGCCCAATACTCACGATGTGGCATCTAAGGCCCACATCGCGTACGAGAAAATAAACTACATACATACATGTATAAATATTCCACTCACCTTGATTGCAAGAAAGGCAACTCCCGCTTGAGCTCCTAATCGTTCAAATGTGAATCACCTAGATAATTCACAAACAAATAAGCTAAACACTCTAGCTTATGCCCAAAACACCATAAGTGCAATTTCGACCCTTTTGCACTTACTTCCACTTTGACTAAGTCAAATCTCGCCCAAAACAATCATAATCACAATTAACTAATGATTATGTTCAAACACCCCATTATACTCAAGGTTTCAACATCAAAACACTTACTTGCATCATTTTGACACAAAACCCCTTTTGACCTAATCTCAAGTCAAAACACCCATTTTGCAAGCTCATCCCATTAATCACTTATAACCTAAGTTAACTAGTGATATCAACATTTAAACATGATTATCAACTAATCAATTTCATCATCCAACCCAAAACCCACCAACAATGGTCATCAACACCATTTACTAGCTCAATCACCCAATTATCAACTATTGGGTTTACTCAAGAACACATAAATCAAAACCCTAATTATGAACACTAATCAACCTATGAAAACTCGGAGTTAGAACTTACCAATACTATCACAACGTAGCTAGGAGCGAGATGAACAACTTTAACACTCGAGCTTTTGATCGATTCAAGCTCCTTCTTCCCCAAATCTCAAAATCTCTCTCTAGAAATATCTCTCTCTCTTTAAGAATGGATGAGAGTGTTTGTGGATATGAAAGTGATCTAAAACTAGATCCAATTCTGGTATTAAGGCCACGGATCCGTCCTTAAGTGAAATGACCAATTTGCCCTTCATTTAACTCAAAATAGAAAATCGGGAATTCTGTGGCAGGGGCTGTGCGCGGCGCGCACCCTCACCCCTGCGCGGCGTGCACGAAGGGCTGAACGGGCTCTAACCTTAGTTTATTTACACAACGTTCCCCACACTTCATGTACCCTATTTACACTTCTGTACAATAAATAATCGATTCTTACACTTCCTAGTTTCAAATAATTACAAATCATGTTCCATTTGGGTTTAGGCAGAGATTAATTGAATGATGTCTTTATAAGATAATCATGAAGTATGTAGAGACATCAAAGTTAAGTCATTCTTAAATAAGCAATCACGCTTAGTTACTTAGACCAAATAGACAATTGACTATAATTTCATTGTGAACCAATTTACACTTAATTTGTTGGAGTAGACTAGTTACCTGAATCCTAACTAGTAAGCACATAGCAAGCATGTTAATCAAGTTGATAAATTTATGAGTATTAAACATATTAGCAAGTAGCAAGTAATACTCACACATAGCAAGAGATAGTTACTATAAGATCAATCATATAGATATTTGCACAACTTGTAATTTAAGCTTTTAGCAAGCTTACTTGCAATATATCATATTGCATGATTAATGTGTAAGCACACATTAATGTCCAACACATGTATAAGGTAAGAGCAATCTCTAGTTGGGACTTGGTGACCATCCTAAATGTATCTAAGTGTATTTTAGGATTACAAGTCTTTACTAGTTACACTTGAGAGCATTGTTCCTCATTTAGCCTTAATTAATCACTAAGTCATTTTCAATATCAATTATTGTTCTAGTGACATTGGCTTAAGTGTGTTGGTACTCGATGATCATACTAAGGATGTATAGATAAGATTTAAGATCACAAGTTATTATTTAACACTTATGTGTTAAGCCTAATCTTGGTTAATTTGTCATTAAGATGTCATTAGGTGTAATTAACCATAATTAGTGTTTTTATGACCAAAACTCAATTGAGTATGGAGAAGGCATCTATTCTAAGAATGTTGAGAAAGGTTTCATGAATTATAGATGTCGGGAACTAGTCAAACTTTATTTGGTCAAGATTGGTAACAGAGAAAACTGCGGTCGCACTGCGGTTGACCGTGGTGGCGACCGTGCAACTTGTTTTCATAAAACTGCTTTTCAATTCAGTTTGGGGTTCTGTGGCTGGGTGTGCGGTCGACCGTACCTTGATCGTGTATTGAGCTAATCTTTTAATTTCATTCTTTAAGCTATGTTTGACTTGGTCGTTTGCAAGATAAAGTATGGATTAGTGACCTTGCGTGTTTTATGTTAAGATGTCGGTCATCACTTATGCATATGTATGTGTCATCATCAAACATATTCTTTGGTAAATCATACTTAAGTTTGTTGTTTAGTTCATTAACCAACATTCTCCCCCTTTTCGATGATGACAAATATACAAGTGATGAGGGACATTTTGCTATAAATACGGAAGTGTTAACAATTACTTATATCCATCTTTCTTCCCCCTTTATCGAAGCAAAAAGGTTATCTCCCCCTAGAACAAAGCTCGCCCTTAGAGCAAAGCTCCCCCTTAAATTGTGCACGTTGGAAAACATATAATAAAACATAACAAGTACACATTTTATTCAAAGCAAGCATGAAACATAGTTATGCATATATGAAAATATGCATGGAGGGTACAACAATGACTTTTATCCTAATATGCTTGAAAGCAGCTCTTTATGGAATTAAGCATGGGTGATGATGCATGAGGGAGATGTGAAGTTCAGTACGTTGAGATGCTTGAACGGAGCGTCAAACGGCGAACATAAGGATAGGGTTGCATAGGATCTTGTTTAAGATCTTGCATTCTGAAAGCCATTATGTAGGCAAGATTTACTTGTATGGACTTGGTTAAGCACCACATGTAGTGACCCGAACTTTTCCATGTTTATATATATTAATTGACATTGATATTTACATGATTAAATGTTTTCAACATGTTAAGCAATCAAACTTGTTAAGACTTGATTAATTGAAATATGTTTCATATAGACAATTGACCACCCAAGTTGACCGGTGATTCACGAACGTTAAAACTTGTAAAAACTATATGATGACATATATATGGATATATATATAGTTAACATGATAATATGATAAGTAAACATATCATTAAATATATTAACAATGAACTACATATGTAAAAACAAGACTACTAACTTAATGATTTTTAAACGAGACATATATGTAACGATTATCGTTGTAAAGACATTTAATGTATATATATCATATTAAGAGATATTCATACATGATAATATCATGATAATATAATAATTTAAAATCTCATTTGATATTATAAACATTGGGTTAACAACATTTAACAAGATCGTTAACCTAAAGGTTTCAAAACAACACTTACATGTAACGACTAACGATGACTTAACGACTCAGTTAAAATGTATATACATGTAGTGTTTTAATATGTATTTATACACTTTTTAAAGACTTCAATACACTTATCAAAATACTTCTACTTAACAAAAATGCTCACAATTACATCCTCGTTCAGTTTCATCAACAATTCTACTCGTATGCACACGTATTCGTACTCGTACAATACACAGCTTTTAGATGTATGTACTATTGGTATATACACTCCAATGATCAGCTCTTAGTAGCCCATGTGAGTCACCTAACATATGTGGGAACCATCATTTGGCAACTAGCATGAAATATCTCATAAAATTACAAAAATATGAGTAATCATTCATGACTTATTTACATGGAAACAAAATTACATATCCTTTATATCTAATCCATACACCAACGACCAAAAACACCTACAAACACTTTCATTCTTCAATTTTATTCATCTAATTGATCTCTCTCAAGTTCTATCTTCAAGTTCTAAGTGTTCTTCATAAATTCTACAAGTTCTAGTTACATAAAATCAAGAATACTTTCAAGTTTGCTAGCTCACTTCCAATCTTGTAAGGTGATCATCCAACCTCAAGAAATCTTTATTTCTTACAGTAGGTTATCATTCTAATACAAGGTAATAATCATATTCAAACTTTGGTTCAATTTCTATAACTATAACAATCTTATTTCAAGTGATGATCTTACTTGAACTTGTTTTCGTGTCATGATTCTGCTTCAAGAACTTCGAGCCATCCAAGGATCTGTTGAAGCTAGATCCATTTTTCTCTTTTCCTGTAGGTTTATCCAAGGAACTTAAGGTAGGAATGATGTTCATAACATCATTCGATTCATACATATAAAGCTATCTTATTCAAAGGTTTAAACTTGTAATCACTAGAACATAGTTTAGTTAATTCTAAACTTGTTCGCAAACAAAAGTTAATCCTTCTAACTTGACTTTTAAAATCAACTAAACACATGTTATATATCTATATGATATACTAACTTAATGATTTAAAAACTGGAAACATGAAAAACACCGTAAAATCGGATTTACGCCGTCGTAGTAACACCGCGGGCTGTTTTGGGTTAGTTAATTAAAAACTATGATAAACTTTGATTTAAAATTTGTTATTCTGAGAAAATGATTTTTATTATGAACATGAAACTATATCCAAAAATTATGGTTAAACTCAAAGTGGAAGTATGTTTTCTAAAATGGTCATCTAGACGTCGTTCTTTCGACTGAAATGACTACCTTTACAAAAACGACTTGTAACTTATTTTTCCGACTATAAACCTATACTTTTTCTATTTAGATTCATAAAATAGAGTTCAATATGAAACCATAGCAATTTGATTCACTCAAAACGGATTTAAAATGAAGAAGTTATGGGTAAAACAAGATTGGATAATTTTTCTCATTTTAGCTACGTGAAAATTGGTAACAAATCTATTCCAACCATAACTTAATCAACTTGTATTGTATATTACGTAATCTTGAGATACCATAGACACGTATACAATGTTTCGACCTATCATGTCGACACATCTATATATATTTCGGAACAACCATAGACACTCTATATGTGAATGTTGGAGTTAGCTATACAGGGTTGAGGTTGATTCCAAAATATATATAGTTTGAGTTGTGATCAATACTGAGATACGTATACACTGGGTCGTGGATTGATTCAAGATAATATTTATCGATTTATTTCTGTACATCTAACTGTGGACAACTAGTTGTAGGTTACTAACGAGGACAGCTGACTTAATAAACTTAAAACATCAAAATATATTAAAAGTGTTATAAATATATTTTGAACATACTTTGATATATATGTATATATTGTTATAGGTTCGTGAATCAACCAGTGGCCAAGTCTTACTTCCCGACGAAGTAAAAATCTGTGAAAGTGAGTTATAGTCCCACTTTTAAAATCTAATATTTTTGGGATGAGAATACATGCAGGTTTTATAAATGATTTACAAAATAGACACAAGTACGTGAAACTACATTCTATGGTTGAATTATCGAAATTGAATATGCCCCTTTTTATTAAGTCTGGTAATCTAAGAATTAGGGAACAGACACCCTAATTGACGCGAATCCTAAAGATAGATCTATTGGGCCTAACAAACCCCATCCAAAGTACCGGATGCTTTAGTACTTCGAAATTTATATCATATCCGAAGGGTGTCCCGGAATGATGGGGATATTCTTATATATGCATCTTGTTAATGTCGGTTACCAGGTGTTCACCATATGAATGATTTTTATCTCTATGTATGGGATGTATATTGAAATATGAAATCTTGTGGTCTATTGTTACAATTTGATATATATAGGTTAAACCTATAACTCACCAACATTTTTGTTGACGTTTAAAGCATGTTTATTCTCAGGTGAATACTAAGAGCTTCCGCTGTTGCATACTAAAATAAGGACAAGATTTGGAGTCCATGTTTGTATGATACTGTGTAAAAACTGCATTCAAGAAAATGATTTCGATGTAACATATTTGTATTGTAAACCATTATGTAATGGTCGTGTGTAAACAGGATATTTTAGATTATCATTATTTGATAATCTACGTAAAGCTTTTTAAACCTTTATTTATGAAATAAAGGTTATGGTTTGTTTTAAAAATGAATGCAGTCTTTGAAAAACGTCTCATATAGAGGTCAAAACCTCGCAACGAAATCAATTAATATGGAACGTTTTTAATCAATAAGAACGGGACATTTCAGTTGGTATCAGAGCGTTGGTCTTTGAGAACCAGAATTTTGCATTAGTGTATCTTATCGAGTTTGTTAGGATGCATTAGTGAGTCTGGACTTCGACCGTGTTTACTTGAAAAATGATTGCTTAACAAATTTTGTTGGAAACTATATATTTTTAACATGTGAATATTATGTGATATATTAATCTCTTAACGCGTTTGATATTATGTGATAGATGTCTACCTCTAGAACAAGTCCCATTGACTCACCTAATAATAATGAAGAGTCAAATGTAAATTGGAATGATTCGTGGACTGATTCACAAGTTCCCAAAGAGGAACCGGAAGAAGAGTCGAAACCGGAAGAAGAATCGGAACCGGAAGAAGAATCGGAACCGGATGAAGAAATAGAACCGGTGGGGGAAATAATAAAATGGTTAAGTAAAAGAAAATCCTCAACCAACCGACCAAGGTTAATTATGGTCAATGGTGTTTCCGCCAAGGAAGCAAAATATTGGGAGGATTACCAATTCTCCGATGAATCGGATTCCGACGAAAATTCCGATGATGTTATAGAAATTACCCCAACTGAATTTAAAAAGGCAAAAGAAAATAATAAGGGAAAGGGCATAAAAATAGAGAAATCTAATTCCAACCCCGATGAACTTTATATGTATCGTCAACCCCCGAAGTCCTTAAGTTGTAACAATGACCCGGGAACCTCTAAACCACCAGGTTTTTCTAAACCAATGTGGAAAACGACGGCTTGTATTAGGGGAACATCATATATCCCTAGAAACTTGGCAAAACGAACCAAAACTGAAGAAGAAGAAACAAGCGAGTCGGAATAAGATAGTTGTATTCGTGTGGTGTAATATATGTAATATAGTGTGCTTATGCTTTATGATATATGTAAAAATTGCTTGTATTAATAAGTATTTTTTTTATGAATCTAACTCTTGTCTATTTTACAGTATAAAAACACAAAATAGATAGACAACCCAATATTTTAAGAGACCTACCTGGAGACATGATTGATGAAATCTTGTCTAGAGTCAGTCAGAATTCTTCGGCACAACTATTTAAGGCGAGATCAGTTTGTAAGACATTCGAAGAACGTTCCAAGAATGCCTTGGTTTATAAAAGGCTTTCGTTCGAAAGATGGGGGATATCACATTGGGAAATCCATAAGTTACGATGTGTTTACTTTGATGCATATATTGCGGGGAACCCAAATGCTATTTTACGCAATGGGTTAAGAAATTATTTTGACTCAATATATCCGAATATTGGACTTCGTGATTTAGAAAAAGCGGCTAACATGCAACATAAAGAAGCATGTTATGCTTACGGATTAGTAATGTTCGCTTCTCACCAAAGTGAGAACAAGAACATCGGGCTACAACTATTAAACAAAATGTTCCCACAAGTGACGGAGTCGGTAATTGGGGTAAGAAATGAGGTTTTTAGATTGTTACGGGACTGTTGGACATTACGTAACCCTCGTCCCTTTGACGACGTTACAACACGCTGTCTTATCAACGGCCATAACGGTTATGTTCCACAAGACCAAGGATGGGAAGTAATCCTAGTAAAACCAGAATGCATGACTTGTTTCTGGACGTATGAATTACGTGTCTTTATTGCCTTTGCTGAACGACTTGTGTACTAGCTAGAATTATCTTCACAACCATCTTGTATCAAATTTATTGTGTGCTATATTTCTTGCTATATGTAAAATAAGCGGTATTGTAAGTTTGTAAAATATTGTGTAAAAGTTTGAACTCGAAATATTATTATAATCAGTTTTTCATATAGAATTGTAGTAGTTGAATTGTATATTAGCTACTAAGTATGAACTTAACGGGTAGGTACTACCCGAATTTAAACTTATAAAACGCTAATATGAAGAAAAAGCTTTTATAAATGAGTTCATATTATGCTACGAAATACTATTAACTACTCTTAATATTCTGTATGATTAACTTGTTCCATTTGACTATTTTGAAGGAAATGGCACCGACTACTCGACACACCGTGAATATGAATGAAGAGGAATTCCGTACTTTTCTAGCTTCAAACATAGCCGCAGTACAGGCTGCGCTACATACCAACAATAACCTTGGATCTAGCAGTACAGGAAATCATGTAGGATGCACCTACAAAGAATTCACTGCCTGCAAACCTTTGGAATTTGATGGAACCGAAGGACCGATCGGATTGAAACGGTGGACCGAGAAGGTCGAATTGGTGTTTGCCATAAGTAAGTGTACTGAAGAGGACAAAGTGAAGTACGCTACGCATACCTTCACAGGTTCTGCGTTAACATGGTGGAATACCTATCTAGAGCAAGTGGGACAAGACGCTGCGTACGCACTACCGTGGTCAGCATTCAAGCACTTGATGAACGAGAAGTACCGTCCCAGAACCGAGGTCAATAAGCTCAAGACAGAACTTAGAGGGTTACGAACCCAAGGATTTGATATTACCACGTACGAAAGACGATTCACAGAATTATGCCTATTGTGTCCGGGAGCATTCGAAGATGAGGAAGAGAAGATCGACGCGTTTGTGAAAGGATTACCGGAAATAATCCAAGAAGATATAAGTTCACACGAGCCCGCCTCCATACAACAGGCATGTAGAATGGCTCACAAACTAGTGAACCAGATTGAAGAAAGAATTAAAGAACAGACTGCTGAAGAGGCCAATGTGAAGCAAGTCAAAAGAAAGTGGGAGGAAAACGGTGATAAGAATCACCAATACAACAACAACATCAATTACAATAATAATCGCAACAATTATCCCAACAATCGCAACATCAATCGCAACTGCAACAAACGGCCCAACAACAACAACAACAACAACAACAACAACAGCAACTACAACAATCATCCCAACAACAATAATAACCGCAACAACAACAACAACAACAATCAGAAGCAGCTATGCCAAAGGTGTGAAAAGTATCACTCGGGGTTCTGCACCAAATTTTGCAACAAGTGTAAAAGAAATGGTCATAGCGCGGCGAAGTATGAGGTCTACGGACCAGGGGTTATTAGAACGAAAGGAACAAATGGTGTCGGAACGAGTAATGGCGGAGCAAGTAGTGTCGGAGCAAGTTATGCCAATGTAGTTTGTTATAAATGTGGAAAACCGGGTCACATTATTAGAAATTGCCCAAACCAGGAGAACACGAATGGACAAGGCCGCGGAAGAGTTTTCAATATTAATGCGGTAGAGGCACAGGAAGACCCGAAGCTTGTTACGGGTACGTTTCTTATTGACAATAAATCTGCTTACGTTTTATTTGATTCGGGTGCGGATAGAAGCTATATGAGTAGAGATTTTTGTGCTAAATTAAGTTGTCCATTGACGCCTTTGGATAGTAAATTTTTACTCGAATTAGCAAATGGTAAATTAATTTCAGCAGATAATATATGTCGGAATCGAGAAATTAAACTGGTTAGCGAAACATTTAAGATTGATTTGATACCAGTAGAGTTAGGGAGTTTTGATGTGATAATCGGTATGGACTGGTTGAAAGAAGTGAAAGCAGAGATCGTTTGTTACAAAAATGCAATTCGCATTATACGAGAAAAAGGAAAACCCTTAATGGTGTACGGAGAAAAGGGCAACACGAAGCTACATCTTATTAGTAATTTGAAGGCACAAAAACTAATAAGAAAAGGTTGCTATGCTGTTCTAGCACACGTCGAGAAAGTACAAACTGAAGAAAAGAGCATCAATGATGTTCCCATTGCAAAAGAATATCCCGATGTATTTCCGAAAGAATTACCGGGATTACCCCCACATCGATCCGTTGAATTTCAAATAGATCTTGTACCAGGAGCTGCACCAATAGCTCGTGCTCCTTACAGACTCGCACCCAGCGAGATGAAAGAACTGCAAAGCCAATTACAAGAACTTTTAGAGCGTGGTTTCATTCGACCAAGCACATCACCGTGGGGAGCTCCTGTTTTGTTTGTCAAGAAGAAAGATGGTACATTCAGGTTGTGTATCGACTACCGAGAGTTGAACAAACTTACCATCAAGAACCGCTACCCACTACCGAGAATCGATGACTTATTTGATCAACTACAAGGCTCGTCTGTTTATTCAAAGATTGACTTACGTTCCGGGTATCATCAAATGCGGGTGAAAGAAGATGATATTCCAAAGACTGCTTTCAGAACACGTTACGGTCATTACAAGTTTATGGTCATGCCGTTTGGTTTAACTAATGCACCAGCTGTGTTCATGGACCTTATGAACCGAGTGTGTGGACCATACCTTGACAAGTTTGTCATTATTTTCATTGATGACATACTTATTTACTCAAAGAATGACCAAGAACACGGTGAACATTTGAGAAAGGTGTTAGAAGTATTGAGGAAGGAAGAATTGTACGCTAAGTTTTCAAAGTGTGCATTTTGGTTGGAAGAAGTTCAATTCCTCGGTCACATAGTGAACAAAGAAGGTATTAAGGTGGATCCGGCAAAGATAGAAACTGTTGAAAAGTGAGAAACCCCGAAAACTCCGAAACACATACGCCAGTTTTTAGGACTAGCTGGTTACTACAGAAGGTTCATCCAAGACTTTTCCAGAATAGCAAAACCCTTGACTGCATTAACGCATAAAGGGAAGAAATTTGAATGGAAGGATAAACAAGAGAAAGCGTTTCAGTTATTGAAGAAAAAGCTAACTACGGCACCTATATTGTCATTGCCTGAAGGGAATGATGATTTTGTGATTTATTGTGACGCATCAAAGCAAGGTCTCGGTTGTGTATTAATGCAACGAACGAAGGTGATTGCTTATGCCTCTAGACAATTGAAGATTCACGAGCAAAATTATATGACGCATGATTTGGAATTAGGCGCGGTTGTTTTTGCATTAAAGACTTGGAGGCACTACTTATATGGGGTCAAAAGTATTATATATACCGACCATAAAAGTCTTCAACACATATTTAATCAGAAACAACTGAATATGAGGCAGCGTAGGTGGATTGAATTGTTGAATGATTACGACTTTGAGATTCGTTACCACCCGGGGAAGGCAAATGTGGTAGCCGATGCCTTGAGCAGGAAGGACAGAGAACCCATTCGAGTAAAATCTATGAATATAATGATTCATAATAACCTTACTACTCAAATAAATGAGGCGCAACAAGGAGTTTTAAAAGAGGGAAATTTAAAGGATGAAATACCTAAAGGATCGGAGAAGCATCTTAATATTCGGGAAAACGGAACCCGGTATAGGGCTGAAAGGATTTGGGTACCAAAATTTGGAGATATGAGAGAAATCGTACTTAGAGAATCTCATAAAACCAGATACTCAATACATCCTGGAACGGGGAAAATGTACAAGGATCTCAAGAAACATTTTTGGTGGCCGGGTATGAAAGCCGATGTTGCTAAATACGTAGGAGAATGTTTGACGTGTTCTAAGGTCAAAGCTGAGCATCAGAAACCATCAGGTCTACTTCAACAACCCGAAATCCCGGAATGGAAATGGGAAAACATTACCATGGATTTCATCACTAAATTGCCAAGGACTGCAAGTGGTTTTGATACTATTTGGGTAATAGTTGATCGTATCACCAAATCAGCACACTTCCTGCCAATAAGAGAAGATGACAAGATGGAGAAGTTAGCACAACTGTATTTGAAGGAAGTCGTCTCCAGACATGGAATACCAATCTCTATTATCTCTGATAGGGATGGCAGATTTATTTCAAGATTCTGGCAGACATTACAGCAAGCATTAGGAACTCGTCTAGACATGAGTACTGCCTATCATCCACAAACTGATGGGCAGAGCGAAAGGACGATACAAACGCTTGAAGACATGCTACGAGCATGTGTTATTGATTTTGGAAACAGTTGGGATCGACATCTACCGTTAGCAAAATTTTCCTACAACAACAGCTACCATTCAAGCATTGAGATGGCACCGTTTGAAGCACTTTATGGTAGAAAGTGCAGGTCTCTGATTTGTTGAAGTGAAGTGGGGGATAGACAGATTACGGGTCCGGAGATTATACTAGAAACTACCGAGAAGATCATCCAAATTCAACAACGGTTGAAAACCGCCCAAAGTCGACAAAAGAGCTACACTGACATTAAAAGAAAAGATATAGAATTTGAAATTGGAGAGATGGTCATGCTTAAAGTTGCACCTTGGAAAGGCGTTGTTCGATTTGGTAAACGAGGGAAATTAAATCCAAGGTATATTGGACCATTCAAGATTATTGATCGTGTCGGACCAGTAGCTTACCGACTTGAGTTACCTCAACAACTCGCGACTGTACATAACACTTTCCACGTCTCGAATTTGAAGAAATGTTTTGCTAAAGAAGATCTCACTATTCCGTTAGATGAAATCCAAATCAACGAAAAACTTCAATTCATCGAAGAACCCGTCGAAATAGTGGATCGTGAGGTTAAAAGACTTAAACAAGATACCAATTGTTAAGGTTCGATGGAATGCTCGTAGAGGACCCGAGTTCACCTGGGAGCGTGAAGATCAGATGAAGAAGAAATACCCGCATCTATTTCCAGAAGATTCGTCAACACCTTCAACAGCTTAAAATTTTGGGACGAAATTTATTTAACAGGTAGGTACTGTAGTGACCCGAACTTTTCCATGTTTATATATATTAATTGAGATTGATATTTACATGATTAAATGTTTCCAACATGTTAAGCAATCAAACTTGTTAAGACTTGATTAATTGAAATATGTTTCATATAGACAATTGACCACCCAAGTTGACCGGTGATTCACGAACGTTAAAACTTGTAAGAACTATATGATGACATATATATGGATATATATATAGTTAACATGATACTATGATAAGTAAACATATCATTAAGTATATTAACAATGAACTACATATGTAAAAACAAGACTACTAACTTAATGATTTTTAAACGAGACATATACGTAACGATTATCGTTGTAAAGACATTTAATGTATATATATCATATTAAGAGATATTCATACATGATAATATCATGATAATATAATAATTTAAAATCTCATTTGATATTATAAACATTGGGTTAACAACATTTAACAAGATCGTTAACCTAAAGGTTTCAAAACAACACTTACATGTAACGACTAACGATGACTTAACGACTCAGTTAAAATGTATATACATGTAGTGTTTTAATATGTATTTATACACTTTTTAAAGACTTCAATACACTTATCAAAATACTTCTACTTAACAAAAATGCTTACAATTACATCCTCGTTCAGTTTCATCAACAATTCTACTCGTATGCACCCGTATTCGTACTCATACAATACACAGCTTTTAGATGTATGTACTATTGGTATATACACTCCAATGATTAGCTCTTAGCAGCCCATGTGAGTCACCTAACACATGTGGGAACCATCATTTAGCAACTAGCATGAAATATCTCATAAAATTACAAAAATATGAGTAATCATTCATGACTTATTTACATGGAAACAAAATTACATATCCTTTATATCTAATCCATACACCAACGACCAAAAACACCTACAAACACTTTCATTCTTCAA
Organism: Rutidosis leptorrhynchoides; assembly: GCF_046630445.1. Lineage (NCBI taxonomy): Eukaryota > Viridiplantae > Streptophyta > Magnoliopsida > Asterales > Asteraceae > Rutidosis > Rutidosis leptorrhynchoides. Next base: position 131,398,668 of record NC_092341.1, read on the forward strand.
TTTTATTCATCTAATTGATCTCTCTCAAGTTCTATCTTCAAGTTCTAAGTGTTCTTCATAAATTCTACAAGTTCTAGTTACATAAAATCAAGAATACTTTCAAGTTTGCTAGCTCACTTCCAATCTTGTAAGGTGATCATCCAACCTCAAGAAATCTTTGTTTCTTACAGTAGGTTATCATTCTAATACAAGGTAATAATCATATTCAAACTTTGGTTCAATTTCTATAACTATAACAATCTTATTTCAAGTGATGATCTTACTTGAACTTGTTTTCGTGTCATGATTCTGCTTCAAGAACTTCGAGCCATCCAAGGATCCGTTGAAGCTAGATCTATTTTTCCCTTTTCCTGTAGGTTTATCCAAGGAACTTAAGGTAGTAATGATGTTCATAACATCATTCGATTCATACATATAAAGCTATCTTATTCGAAGGTTTAAACTTGTAATCACTAGAACATAGTTTAGTTAATTCTAAACTTGTTCGCAAACAAAAGTTAATCCTTCTAACTTGACTTTTAAAATCAACTAAACACATGTTATATATCTATATGATATGCTAACTTAATGATTTAAAACCTGGAAACACGAAAAACACCGTAAAATCGGATTTAAGCCGTCGTAGTAACACCGCGGGCTGTTTTGGGTTAGTTAATTAAAAACTATGATAAACTTTGATTTAAAAGTTGTTATTCTGAGAAAATGATTTTTATTATGAACATGAAACTATATCCAAAAACTATGGTTAAACTCAAAGTGGAAGTATGTTTTCTAAAATGGTCATCTAGACGTCGTTCTTTCGACTAAAATGACTACCTTTACAAAAACGACTTGTAACTTATTTTTTCGACTATAAACCTATACTTTTTCTATTTAGATTCATAAAATAGATTTCAATATGAAACCATAGCAATTTGATTCACTCAAAACGGATTTAAAATGAAGAAGTTATGGGTAAAACAAGTTTGGATAATTTTTCTCATTTTAGCTACGTGAAAATTGGTAACAAATCTATTCCAACCATAACTTAATCAACTTGTATTGTATATTACGTAATCTTGAGATACCATAGACACGTATACAATGTTTCGACCTATCATGTCGACACATCTATATATATTTCGGAACAACCATAGACACTCTATATGTGAATGTTGGAGTTAGCTATACAGGGTTGAGGTTGATTCCAAAATATATATAGTTTGAGTTGTGATCAATACTGAGATACGTATACACTGGGTCGTGGATTGATTCAAGATAATATTTATCGATTTATTTATGTACATCTAACTGTGGACAACTAGTTGTAGGTTACTAACGAGGACAGCTGACTTAATAAACTTAAAACATCAAAATATATTAAAAGTGTTATAAATATATTTTGAACATGCTTTGATATATATGTATATATTGTTATAGGTTCGTGAATCAACCAGTGGCCAAGTCTTACTTCCCGACGAAGTAAAAATCTGTGAAAGTGAGTTATAGTCTCACTTTTAAAATCTAATATTTTTGGGTTGAGAATACATGCAGGTTTTATAAATGATTTACAAAATAGACACAAGTACGTGAAACTACATTCTATGGTTGAATTATCGAAATTGAATATGCCCCTTTTTATTAAGTCTTGTAATCTAAGAATTAGGGAACAGACACCCTAATTGACGCGAATCCTAAAGATAGATCTATTGGGCCTAACAAACCCCATCCAAAGTACCGGATGCTTTAGTAATTCGAAATTTATATCATATCCGAAGGGTGTCCCGGAATGATGGGGATATTCTTATATATGCATCTTGTTAATGTCGGTTACCAGGTGTTCACCATATGAATGATTTTTATCTCTATGTATGGGATGTATATTGAAATATGAAATCTTGTGGTCTATTGTTACGATTTGATATATATAGGTTAAACCTATAACTCACCAACATTTTTGTTGACGTTTAAAGCATGTTTATTCTCAGGTGAATACTAAGAGCTTCCGCTGTTGCATACTAAAATAAGGACAAGATTTGGAGTCCATGTTTGTATGATACTGTGTAAAAACTGCATTCAAGAAAATGATTTCGATGTAACATATTTGTATTGTAAACCATTATGTAATGGTCGTGTGTAAACAGAATATTTTAGATTATCATTATTTGATAATCTACGTACAGCTTTTTAAACCTTTATTTATGAAATAAAGGTTATGGTTTGTTTTAAAAATGAATGCAGTCTTTGAAAAACGTCTCATATAGAGGTCAAAACCTCGCAATGAAATCAATTAATATGGAACGTTTTTAATCAATAAGAACGGGACATTTCACCACATGAGTCCAAGTTCAGTCATGGATACTTTATCATCATCTTCTTTTCTGAAGAAGATGTTGTGACTTATGATCATTTTGCATGTCCCATACTCTGGTCGAATGTCATTGTCAAAAACTCCTTCTTGACAGAGAGTACTTAGTTTTAGTTGTGGATCAATGAAGAGTGAGGTTAGTGCTCTTCTTGGAATGAACCTGGGAAGGAGTTGTTGATGTGTGCGAGGTGGGGTACGGAATACTATATATTTTTAATACGAAATACGTTACAAATTATACAATTTTTATTATTTATTTACAGATGGGATATACCTAAACCTTGCTACAACACTATAGGCAGTGTACCTAATCGTAGAGTAGTATAGTTTTTAGTAAGTCTGGTTCGTTCCACAGGAAGACGACTTATTTTACACTATATTTTTAAACAATTATATTTGTACAAAATATATTATATATAGTAATAATATATAAAAGGGGGTTTACCGTTTAATGACCGGTTTGTCGATTTTATATTTTAAGCGAAGAGTAAAGTAAATGACAATAATTAAAGTGTGTAAAATAAATAACAATAATTAAAATAACAAAAAAAATAAAAGTACGAGGAAATATGAAATAAAATATATTATGCTTATTTAAACTTCCGTACTCATGATGTTTGACGTTTTGATTTTTATTTATTACCCTGGGTTAATTGTCCTTTGTCCTGTATTATTCGATAAGTCCATCTGGTTTTGTCCATAATAGTCCATCGGTTATAATTATAAAGTGCGAGGGTCTTCGCTAAATTAACCTTATACCCGAAGTCAAATATTCCAACTAATTGGGGATTTAAACCGTAATAAGGTCTTAATACTTTGTTTAATGATAACACCAGGTTATCGACTGCATGTAATCCAAAGTTTTAATACTTTATTAACAATTACACCAATTACCCTTGTATGTAATCCACCCCTGTTTTAATGAGTCCATTGATTATTAATCCATTCCCCGTGTTCGGTAAAATGAACAATTATTGGTATATATAGATATCCCGCCTACCGTACTCGATCAAGCGTATGTGGTTATATATAACTACGTCAAATTGTAAATATCTATATTAATCAAATATAAAGTCCATTAATAACCCATAGTCTCATTTCCACAAGTGTCGTTCTTTTGTCCAAACCCCAATTATGTTCCAAAGCCCAATAACCCCGTCTTTATATTTAGCCCAACATCATGATTACTTCGGCTCAAATAAGCATAATAATAAATTAAGTATGAGACATTAATTTAAAAGGGAGAACATAGCTTACATTGATTATTTATCGCGTAGTGTTACACGGACAGAACTTCGACTTCAAAACCCATAAAATAACCGTTACAATACCCAAACTAATCTAATATAAAACTAAAATATTATATATATATATATATATATATATATATATATATATATATATATATATATATATGTATATATATATATATTAAAAAGAGGGAGTATATATATTTTGGTGTGTTCTCTCGGCTGAATTCGATGGCTTTTATAGGCTATTTCTGAAACCGACAGCTCCGCGAGTGTGGAGTTTTTACCCTTTACAGCTCCGCGAGTGCGGAGCTTCAGATTCCAGCTCACCAAATTTTGGATCCTAGCTTTGTCGACATATTTATTATATATATATATATATATATATATATATATATATATATATATATATATATATATATATATATATATATATATATATATATATATATATATATATATATAATATATAAATAATTTATATAATTATTTATATATTATATTTTATTCTTGTGCATAGTTGACTTGTAATTTTAGGTCCGTTGCGTCGTGCATTTACGCCCGGTTTATGTCCCGGTTCCGGATTTTCGAACTTCCTTTCGTACGCGTAGATATCTTGTACTTTGCGTTTCGCGGCTTGTACTCTTGTAATTTTTAGACGTTTCTCATCAATAATTTGAACCACTTGAATTGTATCTTGTACATTTGAGCTTTTTGGACGTTTGCATCTTCAAATCGTCATTTTCGCCTTTTGTCTTCGCACTTATTTATTTAAACGAATATTACATAAAAATAGAACAATTGCAACTAAAAGCTTTACATATTGAAAGGATATTGCTACTAAATATATGTTCATTTGGAGCACTATCAAATATCCCCACACTTGAACGTTGCTTATCCTCAAGCAATACAGAACTTGAAATTAAATCACACTTCACTCGAATCAATTTTTTTATTCTCACACTTTATACATCAGTGATTTTGATATGGCGGTATAAACAATGATAGTAACAATGTGGTTTACAGTCCCACATGACTATGAAAATTTAGATCCTTTAAGGAAATTGGATCTTTATGAGAACAATTGATCTTTTGAAAATTCATTCTAGCTTTTACCCTAGATAAGTTTTCTGATTTGACCCTTCACTGGTGTTTGCAAATTATTTTTGTGGATTTTGTGGGTTTCAGATTTGAAAATTTTAGCTCAAAACTTATGGTTTTGTGTCACCCACTTGCTAACCTTGTATTGGGAAAGCAACAAGTCTAGTATACTTGCTCCGTATATTACCTTTCGGTAAACTACCATCCGGTTGTAAAGGAAAGCGTTGAACAAGCAACTGTTAAGGCAATGTCCCGTGACATGCTTTTAATTATGGTCTATATCGTGTCGGATGCAATTACTATCCTTTGTAGGAGCAATAGTAAAGATCACCCTATAGTTTTTCGGTCTGGCACAAGGTCCTGTCTTCGACGATGCTATGCAACCAACGTTCTTACGGTTGACACCCGAATTGGTTCAGGTGACCTAATGAATTCCGGTGAATTCTTAGAATTTTACGTTCAATGGTAATGAACGCATTGAAAATAGGTTTTCAGAAAACAAATCGGTTTTAATTTGATCAAAATATTTTCTTGTTAAAGCTCGAGTTTAGATATCATCGAATTTCATGAGTTTATAATTCTCAATCGTTAAAGTCAATCTCAAGGATTGAGTAATATCAGGCTTAAAAGCTGATTTTTAATCTTTAAGGAGATTATCCTTTCTGGGGGTCTGATTCATTAGTCTTATCAAGCTAATTTGCACGGCGCCCTCTCCATTTTACGAGATAGATCCTCTCATGGTTAGGATAAGTCTGACCACTTGGCGACCCTGTTTGATGCTGAGGTCCGTGGATTTCCTTCTGATTTTAGTGATGACTTTTCTAAATTTTTCGTCAACCTACAGCTGGTCTGGATGACAACTTCTTGACCTAAATCAAGAAGCGCGTGTCTTTTTAGGAAGACTTTAATTCCTTTTAATGATAGAATTGATTCATCGTGTAGATCCATCTTTCTTTCAAATATATTACAGTAAACCGGGTAAAACAGTTAATTTAGTCTAAAACAAAAGCACCTGCAATAAACTTTACAGAAACATGTGATAGATAGTTTTTAATTGAATAACTTGGTACATTCTCCCCACACTTGGCTTTTTTCATGCGTCTTTTTATATCTTAATAAGTAAATTCAAGCGTTTTAGTTGTTTATCAATTTATGTCCTTTTCGAGGTAACGATAATTTCGGCATTAACACCTAGTTTTATCGTTCATAAATATGTATAAACATGATTTTGAATTCATTTAGTTGAAAATTTTTCAAATTTTCATAAAATTTAGAAAATAAACCAAGTATAAACCCGAGAGAATTTATAACCCTTCCCCACACTTGAGATCATGCAATGCCCTCATTTGCATGAAATTTGACTATAATTATAAATTCATGAGGGTGATTAGTGTAGAAAAGTGATTAAGAATACCCAGTTTGTAATTTCAAAGCTCGTCGAATGATAGATGGTGCACCTCATCGTTCATTCCTTCTTGTTTTATCACATATGTTTTTTTTCAAAAACGGCTGCTTTTCTGAACTGTTTACTAATATTTGAAAATGCGTCTTTTACCCTAATCGTGCATTTTTATTAACGAGTTATGCACTAACCCGAACCCCTAATTTAACGTTAAGTGGGGTTAGACTTCCCCACACTTAGCTGACGACATGTGAAGTCGGTAGAATAAGTTCCAAGAATTAAAATAGTGAGCCAGTTATTTACATCTCGGGTGGTGTATAATATATCAATGGGTTTAAAGTTTAGACCCACCCGACCGTCACTACTTAATTCTTTTCTAAGTGTAGCTTTTAGTAAATGGATATGTCTCTTTTCTGGTTCTTGATCAAATGGATCGATATACACTGACATACATATTATAGGGTGGACAATTCCTAACATTTCCTTCCGTTCATTCTCGGGATCAAAGGTTTCACCTCTATTACCTAATTGGGTGAAATCCGAGGTGTCATTATCTATTACAGCTCGTAGTTCATCTTCGGTAGATGACTCGTCTATTGAGAATATTGGGTTGGAAGGTTGTGGAATGGTGAATTTCGGGATCGAAGTAGATTCTTCTTCATTAACGGTACTTATCGGTCCCACCATTTTGGTCTCGGGGGTAAAATTTTCAACGTTATCGTTTTCCCAAGAGTACCAATTTGTCACCCTTACTTCTTCTTCATCCATTGATGGATCGATGATTTCGTCGGTAGAGGCTAATGTGTTGATATGTTGTGAAATTGGTAAAACTGAATAAAAAGTATCATCGGAATAATTGGTGATTTCGGAGCTCTCGAATTCAACAAAATTCGATGATATGAGATTTTCTTGCATAATACTCCTCAGATCAACAGGTGTATAATCTGATAGAGTTTCAGCTTGCCTTTTTACAAACTCTCTCATTTGTTCATTTTGAGCATCAAGTTCTTCGAGTTTGATTTTCATATAATCTAAAGAATTTTCAAACACATAATTTTCCTCATCCTCTGGTTGTTGAGTTTGGATATATTCTTGGGAATAATCCCAATTTGAATTGTATTCTTCATAATCATTCCATTCAGGTTCCATGGGTGCGTAATTTTCCATAGGAACATAATAATAACATTCCCATGTTGAATGATAATCTCCACAGATTTCACAGCCAGTTATTGTTTCGTCATTCGTGAGCCAAGATTGACCGAACGAATTTTCATCAACACCCGTTTGAGAGTATTGATTTCGTATGTCATAAAGAGTTTCCAAAATATTTTCAAGATTTTCCATACTACACTTATTACCAAATTTTAGCTACAATGTGGTGCATTTACTAATTATCCTATTAGTTATAAAATAAAATAAAATAAATTATATGAGTTATCAAATTAATAGACTTTTCTGATTTTACCCACGTTTCGAATAGCCAATAGATGCAGCAGGTAGCCAGGACCCTTTAAATCGGAAGCCCACAACTCGCCACTAACAAAACCAACTATTACTACGAACCAGAAAATTTGGATGTCTATCAATTTAACTGCTTAAAATAATTTTTCGTTTTAAAATTTTAGAGAAGAAATAGAAAAAATTCTAAGTCCTAAAAACTAGAGCGTCGAGAAAAAAGAAAGAAAAAGAGCACGTCGAAAAACGTCGAAAAATAAAAGGTCGAAAAATAAAAATAAGAAAATAAAGCGTCGAAACTTAGTATTCAAAAAACTAAATATTAAAAGTTATGTCTAAAGGTATTAAAGCTTAAAAGGAATTCTATATCCAAAACGGCAATAACTTAAAAAGTACTGAAATTTTAAAATGGCGTCGCAAAATTCTAAAGCACCTAAATCTTAGTCTAAAGAAAAGGCACTTAAGGGATTTTACGGCAATGTCTTAAAAGCTAAAAATATAAGTAACTACGGCAAAATACTAGTCTTAAAACTAATTACGAACGATAAATATAAAAATTACGAATTAAGCGATATAAATATACAATTTATAAAAAGAAACTAAAAATGATAAAATTACAATTTTTATAAAAATATTATTTTTATATTATTATTATATAAAAATATTAATCTATAAATTTAATAATAATATTAAAACTTAATATTACTAATTATATATTAAAACTAGAAAATTAAATAAACAAACTCTAATTAATAACAATAATTTAATTAAACCCTAAAAATTAAATAATAAATACAAATTTAACCGAAATTCGTAATTAATGCAGCTAGGGTTGACCTATCAGACGACTCCGCGAGTGCGGTCTGCTGGTGCTAGAAAAGCTCCGCGAGTGCGGAGTTAACTGTGCAGGCTCAAACTGGTTCGGCAGGTTCAGTTTTTTTTTTTTTTTAACTTTTATATTGTTTTTCTAAAAATTATATATAAATATATTTATAAAAATATAAATTAAAAATATAGCGTTTCGCCGAGTCCCCGGCAGCGGCGCCAAAAACTTGATGTGTGCGAGGTGGGGTACGAAATACTATATATTTTTAATACGAAATACGTTACAAATTACACAAGTTTTAATTATTTATTTACAGACGAGATATACCTAAACCTTGCTACAACACTACAGGCAGTGTACCTAATCGTAGAGTAGTATAGTTTTTAGTAAGTCCGGTTCGTTCCACAGGGAGACGACTTATTTTACACTATATTTTTAAACAATTATATTTGTATAAAATATATTATATATAGTAATAATATATAAAAGGGGGTTTACCGTTTAATGACCGGTTTGTCGATTTTATATTTTAAGTGAAGAGTTAAGTAAATGACAATAATTAAAGTGCGTAAAATAAATAACAATAATTAAAATAACAAAAAAAATAAAAGTACGAGGAAATATGAAATAAAATATATTATGCTTATTTAAACTTCCGTACTCATGACGTTTGACGTTTTGATTTTTATTTATTACCCTGGGTTAATTGTCCTTTGTCCTGGATTATTCGATAAGTCCATCTGGTTTTGTCCATAATAGTCCATCGGTCATAATTATAAAGTGTGAGGGTCTTCGCCAAATTAACCTTATACCCGAAGTCAAATATTCCAACTAATTGGGGATTTAAACCGTAATAAGGTCTTAATACTTTGTTTAATGATTACACCAGGTTATCGACTGCGTGTAATCCAAGGTTTTAATACTTTATTAACAATTACACCAATTACCCTTGTATGTAATCCACCCCTCTTTTAATGAGTCCATTGATTATTAATCCACTCCCCGTGTCCGGTAAAATGAACAATTATTGGTATATATAGATATCCCGCCTACCGTACCCGATCAAGAGTATGTGGTTATATATAACTACGTCAAATTGTAAATCTCTATATTAATCAAATATAAAGTCCATTAATAACCTATAGTCTCATTTCCACAAGTGTCGTTCTTTTGTCCAAACCCCAATTATGGTCCAAAGCCCAATAACCTCGTCTTAATATTTAGCCCAACATCATGATTACTTCGGCTCAAATAAGCATAATAATAACTTAAGTACGAGACATTAATTTAAAAAGGAGAACATAGCTTACATTGATTATTTATCGCGTAGTGTTACACAGACAGAACTTCGACTTCAAAACCCGTAAAATAACCGTTACAATACCCAAACTAATCTAATATAAAACTAAAATATATATATTATATATATATATATATATATATATATATATATATATATATATATATATATTATATACATTAAACAGAGGGAGTATATATATTTTGGTGTGTTCTCTCAGCTGAATTCGATGGCTTTTATAGGCCATTTTTGAAACCGACAGCTCCGCGAGTCCGGAGTTTTTACCCTTTACAGCTCCGCGAGTGCAGAGCTTCAGATTCCAGCTCACCAAATTTTGGATCCTAGCTTTGTCGACATATTTATTATATATATATATATATATATATATATATATATATATATATATATATATATATATATATATATATATATATATATATATATATATATATATATATATATATAATATATAAATAATTTATATAATTATTTATATATTATATTTTATTCTTGTGCATAGTTGACTTGTAATTTTAAGTCCGTTGCGTCACGCATTTACGCCCGGTTTATGTCCCGGTTTCGGATTTTCGAACGTCTTTCGTACGCGTAGATATCTTGTACTTTGCATTTTGCGGCTTATACTCCTGTAATTTTTAGACGTTTCTCATCAATAATTTGAACCACTTGAATTGTATCTTGTACATTTGAGTTCTTTGGATGTTTGCGTCTTCAAATCGTCGTTTTCGCCTTTTGTCTTCGCACTTATTTATTTAAACGAATATTACATAAAATATAACAATTGCAACTAAAAGCTTTACATATTGGAAGGATATTGCTACTAAATATATGTTCATTTGGAGCACTATCAGTTGTATATGATTTTTCGTATCATAGAACTCAGCTCCTTTTGTTGGCACTCTAAGGATGTAGCCAAATCGCTTAAGTGTCATCACATGGTGTTGATCAAGCAGAGTGAAATTTACCCTTCGGTCAGAGGTAAATTCAAATTTTGAATAGAATTGCTTGATACGCGAAGGAAATGTGTAGGTTTTGAGTGAAAGAAATGATCCTCATCCAATTTTGTCAAACTCACTTTGAAAAGTAGGATAGTCATAGAATACTTCATGTTCTTCTTGGATGTGTCTTGAATCATCTTGAGTGTTCTTTTTTTCATCACATGGAAGTTTGTTGAGAACTTTTATCATTTTGAGATTTGAGTGATGTTTGGAATTTGAGAAGATAAAGGGTTTTGAAGAGCTCATTGCTTTGGGGTGCAAGATGTTCTTTGAGAATTCTCAATTTAAAGAATCTTGAGTAAAGGGTTTCCATCCATTTTGAGTAATTGTTTTGTTCAAGAATTTTAAAGTTGGAGTTAAATTTGATTGCTTTTGGATATTGTTTGTAAGATAGTGATATTGATTTTCTATTGGTGTGCATTTAATGAAACTTGAATGAATTACAGTCAATCTGCGGTCACCGTCACGGTCAGCCATGGCTACGGCCGCATGTTATCTGCAACACATTTTCAGTTATTTTAATCTTTCATATTTTTTGAGTAAGATTAAGACATTACAGTATTCAAATGCATTATGTCTGCATTAAACCATGGAGTCATAGAATAATCGTCTTACACATTCCACAACCTAATTATTCTACTTCAAGAATTTCTTAGATTGATGCACTCGAATTTTCGTCCTCCGTATCACTTGTCTTGCAAGTTAACTTCTTCATAACCCCTTTCATTATCTTCACGATTTCTGACTCCTTCTTGAGATTCTTGATTTGTTCCTTGTAGATTTTGTCCATCTTTGCCATCACTCTTAATTCTTGAATTTGTTCATCAGCTTCTTCGTCTTCACTGTCAGGTATCACAATATTTTCTCTACTGGTCCCTGCTTCATTTGTCGTTCTTTTTCATTTTCGGGTGGTTACTTCTAAGGTTTTTGGTCCTTTGGATATGGCAAGTGTAGGTTGATGGAAGTTATCACTTGTGACACCCAAATAATCAAACACTTTATTGAGATGTAGTCCGTAGGGTAATGCACGAGTGGTTTCCGTAACAGTTCCATTCATCCTTGATGCAATTAGATTGGCCATGTTTACTTTGATGTCATTTTCTAAGCACCACATCAGAGCAAATTGAGTGGCATGAACATTTGAGTGATTACCGGATTTGCAATAGATATTGTGGATGATGATTTTGTTCCAGGTGTCATACTCATGACAAAGGTGTTTTCCTTGTACACTAGATTTCTCAATTTCAGCTCTTCGAGCATCATCCTTGCACAATGTATCGATTACAGGATTTTTGTCTGAAATGAAGTCAGGAAGATTCGAAAGATCATGTTGCCTATTGTAAAATTTTTCTCCCTCAATGGGAACATCCAGCATGATCCCGAAATCCTTGAGTGAATAACGATAATTAACGCCCAGAAGATTGAAGAATACTTCATCATTCACAAAATTGAAGTTAGCATAAAATTCTCGAATGAGTGAGGGATAGATAGGACCGTTTAGAGTGAGAAAGGATTTCTATTTGAGTTTTTCGTACTGCCTTACTAGTTCAGGCATTTCAGTGTGAGCAACTCTTCTCCCTTCAGCAATTTTTCTGTCTGTCAAAAATTCAACGTTGTAGGCAATTCTCTCTTTAAGATCAGATGGTGGATCGTATGAGTTTTTTCTTTTGCTATAACGGTCTTGCCTTTTCCTCTCGCCATTTTCTACACAATGATACTTCAAATTAATTCAAAGTGTATAATTCAATTGTAGGCAATAAGTTTTGCAAACTTTGATTATCATCAATACTTAGATGTTTTGATGTTAATATTCTTCGTATTTTCACTCTTCATTAGTGTCAATGAGTTTGCAATTAGATTAAGATTTTCACAAAGTTCATATGTGTTCTAGACTTTTGAAATCATCATCAACACATGTTTTGACATCCAACATTATTACACTCAATTTGCAACAATGTCATTTATATCATATGAACAATGATTCTATGAAAATCTAACCTAGATGTATAATGAACCCTAGAATTGATCAATGTTAAATTGATGCATAGATAGGTACTACTACAATCATTTCCAAGTTGTTCTTCAAGAACAATTTTGATTGTTTGCATCAATTTAAGTTTTGATTCATTCTAGTTAGAGCTTCTTCATAACCCTAATTCATCATACAAACACAATTGAATGATAGGAAAGCAACAATTAATCATACCGAAAGTAGGAATTGAGATTGAAGGAATGAGCGTTCTTCTTCGTGCGGTCAATCTCCTCAGCCGTGTGCAAAGTGCATGTGTTTTGAAGTGAGTGAGAGTGAAGTAAAAGTAAGGGTTTTATATAATTTAAAAACAGAATCAGACCACGCACGGTCAAAGCACGGTCGACAGTGGTGTTAGTCGTGCAGGAATTTTCACACGTACAGGATAGGAGTCTGTGGTCGAGTATACGGTCAGCCGTGATGCTGCCGTGGATTCTTCTGATCACCAATTTCTTCACTACTTCTTTCTTTGAGCGCGTTTTGATGATTCTTAGGTTCTATAGAATACTTGAGGACAAGTTTTCTTTTTCTTCATCTAATTGATCTCTCTCAAGTTCTATCTTCAAGTTCTAAGTGTTCTTCATAAATTCCAAAAGTTCTAGTTTCATAAAATCAAGAATACTTCCAAGATTGCAAGTTTACTTCCAAGTTTTCTAAATCCATTCCAAGTAATCATCCAAGATCAAGAAACCTTTGTTACTTACAGTAGGTTATCTTTCTAATACAAGGTATTAATCATATTCAAACTTTAATTCAATTTCTATAACTATAACAATCTTATTTTGAGTGGAAATCTTACTTGAAATTGTTTTCGTGTCATGATTTTGCTTCAAGAACTTTCAATCTATCCAAGGATCCTTTGAAACTAGATCTATTTTTCTCATTTCCAGTAGGTTTATCCAAGGAACTTGAGGTAGTAATGATTTTCATAACATCATTCGATTCATACATATAAAGCTATCTTATTCGAAGGTTTAAACTTGTAATCACTAGAACATAGTTTAGTTAATTCTAAACTTGTTCGCAAATAAAAGTTAATCCTTCTAATTTGACTTTTAAAATCAACTAAACACATGTTCTATATCTATATGATATGCTAACTTAATGATTTAAAACCTGGAAACACGAAAAACACCGTAAAACCGGATTTACGCCGTCATAGTAACACCGCGGGCTATTTTGGGTTAGTTAATTAAAAACTATGATAAACTTTGATTTAAAAGTTGTTATTCTGGGAAAATGATTTTTATTATGAACATGAAACTATATCCAAAAATTATGGTTAAACTCAAAGTGGAAGTATATTTTCTAAAATGCTCATCTAGACGTCGTTCTTTCGACTGAAATGACTACCTTTACAAAAACGACTTGTAACTTATTTTTCTGACTATAAACCTATAATTTTTCTGTTTAGATTCATAAAATAGAGTTCAATATGAAACCATACCAATTTGATTCACTCAAAACGGATTTAAAATGAAGAAGTTATGGGTAAAACAAGATTGGATAATTTTTCTCATTTTAGCTACGTGAAAATTGGTAACAAATCTATTCCAACCATAACTTAATCAACTTGTATTGTATATTATGTAATCTTGAGATACCATAGACACGTATACAATGTTTCGACCTATCATGTCGACACATCTATATATATTTCGGAACAACCATAGACACTCTATATGTGAATGTTGGAGTTAGCTATACAGGGTTGAGGTTGATTCCAAAATATATATAGTTTGAGTTGTGATCAATACTGAGATACGTATACACTGGGTCGTGGATTGATTCAAGATAATATTTATCGATTTATTTCTGTACATCTAACTGTGGACAACTAGTTGTAGGTTACTAACGAGGACAGCTGACTTAATAAACTTAAAATATCAAAATATATTAAAAGTGTTGTAAATATATTTTGAACATACTTTGATATATATGTATATATTGTTATAGGTTCGTGAATCAACCAGTGGCCAAGTCTTACTTCCCGATGAAGTAAAAATCTGTGAAAGTGAGTTATAGTCCCACTTTTAAAATCTAATATTTTTGGGATGAGAATACATGCAGGTTTTATAAATGATTTACAAAATAGACACAAGTACGTGAAACTACATTCTATGGTTGAATTATCAAAATCGAATATGCCCCTTTTTATTAAGTCTGGTAATCTAAGAATTAGGGACCAGACATCCTAATTGACACGAATCCTAAAGATAGATCTATTGGGCCTAACAAACCACATCCAAAGTACCGGATGCTTTAGTACTTCGAAATTTATATCATATCCGAAGGGTGTCCCGGAATGATGGGGATATTCTTAAATATGCATCTTGTTAATGTCGGTTACCAGGTGTTCACCATATGAATGATTTTTATCTCTATGTATGGGATGTGTATTGAAATATGAAATCTTGTGGTCTATTATTATGATTTGATAATATATAGGTTAAACCTATAACTCACCAATATTTTTGTTGACGTTTTAAGCATGTTTATTCTCAGGTGATTATTAAGAGATTCCGCTGTCGCATACTTAAATAAGGACGAGATTTGGAGTCCATGCTTGTATGATATTGTGTAAAAACTGCATTCAAGAAACTTATTTCGTTGTAACATATTTGTATTGTAAACCATTATGTAATGGTCGCATGTAAACAGGATATTTTAGATTATCATTATTTGATAATCTACGTAAAGCTTTTTAAACCTTTATTGATGAAATAAAGGTTATGGTTTGTTTTAAAATGAATGCAGTCTTTGAAAAACGTCTCATATAGAGGTCAAAACCTCGCAACGAAATCAATTAATATGGAACGTTTTTAATTAATAAGAACGGGACATTTCAGTTGGTATCAGAGCGTTGGTCTTAGAGAACCAGAAAATTTGCATTAGTGCGTCTTATCGAGTTTGTTAGGATGCATTAGTAAGTCTGGACTTCGACCGTGTTTTCTTTAAAAATGATTGCTTAACATTTTTGTTGGAAACTATATATTATTAACATGTATATATTATGTGATATATTAATCTCTTAACATGTTTGATATTGTGTGATAGATGTCTACCTCTAGCACAAATCCCATTGACTCACCTAATAATAATGAAGAGTCGAATATATATTGGACTGATTCACAAGTTCCCGAAGAAGAACCGGAAGAAGAATCAGAACCGGAAGAAGAATCAGAACCGGAAGAGGAGGAACCGGAGGAGGAAATAGAACCGGTGGGGGAAATAATAAAACGGTTAAGTAAAAGAAAATCCTCAACCAACCGACCAAGGTTAATTATGGTCAATGGTGTTTCCTCCAAGGAAGCAAAATATAGGGAGGATTATCAATTCTCCGATGAATCGAATTCCGACGAGAATTCCGATGATGTTATAGAAATTACCCCAAATGAATTTAAAAAAGCAAAAGAAAATAATAAGGGAAAGAGCATAAAAATAGAGAAATCTAATTCCAACCCCGATGAACTTTATATGTATCGTCAACCCCCGAAGCCCTTAGTTGTAACAATGACGCGGGAACCTCTAAACCACCAGGTTTTTCTAAACCGTTGTGGAAAACGACAGCTCGTATTAGGGGAACATCATATATCCCTAGAAACTTGGCAAAACGAACCAAAATCAAAGAATAAGAAACGAGCGAGTCGGAATAAGATAGTTGTATTCGTGTGGTGTAATATATGTAATATAGTGTGCTTATGCTTTATGATATATGTAAAAATTGCTTGTATTAATAAGTATTTTTTTATGAATCTAACTCTTGTCTATTTTACAGTATAAAAACACAAAATGGAAAGACAACCCAATATTTTAAGAGACCTACCCGGAGACATGATTGATGAAATCTTGTCTAGAGTCGGTCAGAATTCTTCGGCACAACTATTTACGGCGAAATCAGTTTGTAAGACATTCGAAGAACGTTCCAAGAATGTCTTGGTTTATAAGAGACTTTCGTTTGAAAGATGGGGGATATCACATTGGGAAACCCATAAGTTACGATGTGTTTACTTTGACGCATATATTGCGGGGAACCCAAATGCTATTTTACGCAACGGGTTAAGAAATTATTTTGACTCGATGTATCCGAATATAGGACTTCATGATTTAGAAAAAGCGGCTAACATGCAACATAAAGAAGCATGCTATACTTACGGGTTAGTAATGTTCGCTTCTCACCAACGTGAGAAAAAGAACATCGGGCTACAACTATTAAACAAAACGTTCCCACAAGTGACGGAGTCGGTAATTGGGGTAAGAAATGAGGTTTTTAGGTTATTACGAGACTGTTGGTCATTACGTAACCCTCGTTCCTTTGACGACGTTACAACACGCTGTCTTATCAACGGCCATAACGGTTATGTTCCACAAGACTAAGGATGGGAAGTAGTCCTAGTAAAACCAGAATGCATGACTTATTTCTGGACGTATGAATTACGTGTCTTTATTGCCTTTGCTGAACGACTTGTGTACTAGCTAGAATTATCTTCACAACTATCTTGTATCAAAGTTATTGTGTGCTATATTTCATGCTTTATGTAAAATAAGCGGTATTGTAAGTTTGTAAAATATTGTATAAAAGTTTGAACGCGAAATATTATTATAATCAGTTTTTCATATAGAATTGTAGTAGTTGAATTGTATATTAGCTACTAAGTATGAACTTAACGGGTAGGTACTACCCGAATTTAAACTTATAAAATGCTAATATGAAGAAAAAGCTTTTATAAATGAGTTCATATTATGCTACGAAATACTATTAACTACTCTTAATATTCTGTATGATTAACTTGTTCCATTTGACTATTTTGAAGGAAATAGCACCGACTACTCGACACACCGTGAATATGAATGAAGAGGAATTTCTTACTTTTCTAGCTTCAAACATAGCCGCAGTACAGGCTGCGCAACATTCCAACAATAACCTTGGATCTAGCAGTACAGGAAATCGTGTAGGATGCACCTACAAAGAATTCACTGCCTGTAAACCTTTGGAATTTGATGGAACCGAAGGACCGATCAGATTGAAACGGTGGACCGAGAAGGTCGAATCGGTGTTTGCCATAAGTAAGTGTACTGAAGAGGACAAATTGAAGTACGCTACCCATACCTTCACAGGTTCTGCGTTAACATGGTGGAATACCTATCTAGAGCAAGTGGGACAAGGTGATGCGTACGCACTACCGTGGTCAGCATTCAAGCACTTGATGAATGAGAAGTACCGTCCCAGAACCGAGGTCAATAAGCTCAAGACAGAACTTAGAGGGTTACGAACCCAAGGATTTGATATTACCACGTACGAAAGACGATTCACAGAATTGTGCCTATTGTGTCCGGGAGCGTTCGAAGATGAGGAAGAGAAGATCGACACGTTTGTGAAAGGATTACCGGAAAGAATCCAAGAAGATATAAGTTCACATGAGCCCGCCTCCATACAACAGGCATGTAGAATGGCTCACAAACTAGTGAACCAGATTGAGGAAATAATTAAAGAACAGACGGCTGAAGAGGCCAATGTGAAGCAAGTCAAAAGAAAGTGGGAGGAAAACGGTGATAAGAATCACCAATACAACAACAACAGCAATTATAATAATAATCGCAACAATTATCCCAACAATCGCAACATCAATCGCAACTACAACAAACGGCCCAACAACAACAACAACAACAACAACAACTACAACAACTACAACAATCATCCCAACAACAACAACAACCGCAACAACAACAACAACAACAACAATCAGAAGCAGCTATGCCAAAGGTGTGAAAAGTATCACTCGGAGTTCTGCACCAAATTTTGCAACAAGTGTAAAAGAAATGGTCATAGCGCGGCGAAGTGTGAGGTCTACGGACTAGGGGTTAACAGAACGAAAGGAACAAATGGTGTCGGAACGAGTAATGGCGGAGCAAGTAGTGTCGGAGCAAGTTATGCCAATGTAGTTTATTATAAATGTGGAAAACCGGGCCACATTATTAGAAATTGCCCGAACCAGGAGAACACGAATGTACAAGGCCGCGGAAGAGTTTTCAATATTAATGCGGCAGAGGCACAGGAAGACCCGGAGCTTGTTACGGGTACGTTTCTTATTGACAATAAATCTGCTTACGTTTTATTTGATTCGGGTGCGAATAGAAGCTATATGAGTAGAGATTTTTGTGCTAAATTAAGTTGCCCATTGACGCCTTTGGATAGTAAATTTTTACTCGAATTAGCAAATGGTAAATTAATTTCAGCAGATAATATATGTCGGAATCGAGAAATTAAACTGGTTAGCGAAACGTTTAAGATTGACTTGATACCAGTAGAGTTAGGGAGTTTTGATGTGATAATCGGTATGGACTGGTTGAGAGAAGTGAAAGCAGAGATCGTTTGTTACAAAAATACAATTCGCATTATACGAGAAAAAGAAAAACCCTTAATGGTGTACGGAGAAAAGAGCAACGCAAAGTTAAATCTTATTAGTAACCTGAAGGCACAAAAACTAATAAGAAAAGGTTGCTATGCTGTTCTAGCACACGTCGAGAAAGTACAAACTGAAGAAAAGAGCATCAATGATGTTCCCGTCGCAAAAGAATTTCCCGATGTATTTCTGAAAGAATTACCGGGATTACCCCCACATCGATCTGCTGAATTTCAAATAGATCTTGTACCAGGAGCTGCACCAATAGCTCGTGCTCCTTACAGACTCGCCCCCAGCGAGATGAAAGAACTGCAAAGCCAACTGCAAGAACTATTAGAACGTGGTTTCATTCGACCAAGCACATCACCATGGGGAGCTCCTGTTTTGTTTGTCAAGAAGAAGGATGGTACATTTAGGTTGTGTATTGACTACAGAGAGTTGAACAAACTTACCATCAAAAACCGTTATCCACTGCCGAGAATTGATGACTTATTTGATCAACTACAAGGCTCGTCGGTTTATTCGAAGATCGATTTACGTTCTGGATATCATCAAATGCGAGTAAAGGAGGATGATATTCCAAAAATTGCTTTTAGGACGCATTATGGTCATTACGAGTTTATGGTTATGCTGTTTGGATTGACTAATGCACCAGCTGTGTTCATGGACCTTATGAACCGAGTGTGTGGGCCATATCTTGACAAGTTTGTCATTGTTTTCATCGATGACATACATATTTACTCAAAGAATGATCAAGAGCACGAAGAACATTTGAGAAAAGTGCTAGAAGTATTGAGGAAAGAAAAACTGTACGCTAAGTTTTCAAAGTGTGCATTTTGGTTGGAAGAAGTTCAATTCCTCGGTCACATAGTGAACAAAGAAGGTATCCAGGTGGACCCGGCAAAGATCGAAACCGTTGAAAAGTGGGAAACCCCAAAAACTCCGAAGCATATACGTCAATTTTTAGGATTGGCTGGTTACTACAGAAGATTCATCCAAGATTTCTCCAAAATAGCAAAACCCTTGACTGTATTAACGCATAAAGGGAAGAAATTTGAATGGAAGGATGAACAAGAGAAGGCGTTTCAATTATTGAAGAAAAAGCTAACTAAGGCACCTATATTATCATTGCCTGAAGGGAATGATGATTTTATGATTTATTGTGACACATCAAAGCAAGGTCTCGGTTGTGTATTAATGCAACAGATGAAGGTGATTGCTTATGCGTCTAGACAATTGAAGATTCACGAGCAAAATTATACGACGCATGATTTGGAATTAGGCGCGGTTGTTTTTGCATTAAAGACTTGGAGGCACTACTTATATGGGGTCAAAAGTATTATATATACCGACCACAAAAGTCTTCAACACATATTTAATCAGAAACAACTGAATATGAGGCAGCGTAGGTGGATTGAATTGTTGAATGATTACGACTTTGAGATTCGTTACCACCCGGGAAAGGCAAATGTGGTAGCCGACGCCTTGAGCAGAAAGGACAGAGAACCTATTCGAGTAAAATCTATGAATATAATGATTCACACTAACCTTACTACTCAAATAAAGGAGGCGCAACAAGGAGTTTTAAAAGAGGGAAATTTAAAGGATGAAATACCCAAAGGATCGGAGAAGCATCTTAATATTCGGGAAACGGAACCCGGTATAGGACTGAAAGAATTTGGGTACCAAAATTTGGAGATATGAGAGAAATGGTACTTAGAGAAGCTCATAAAACCAGATACTCAATACATCCTGGAATGGGGAAGATGTACAAGGATCTTAAGAAACATTTTTGGTGGCCAGGTATGAAAGCCGATATTGCTAAATATGTAGGAGAATGTTTGACATGTTTTAAGGTCAAAGCTGAACATCAGAAACCATCAGGTCTACTACAACAACCTGAAATCCCGGAATGGAAATGGGAAAACATTACCATGGATTTCATTACTAAATTGCCAAGGACTGCAAGTGGTTATGATACTATTTGGGTAATAGTTGATCGTCTCACCAAGTCAGCACACTTCCTGCCAATAAGAGAAGATGACAAGATGGAGAAGTTAGCACGACTGTATTTGAAGGAAGTCGTCTCCAGACATGGAATACCAATCTCAATTATCTCTGATAGGGATGGCAGATTTATTTCAAGATTCTGGCAGACATTACAGCAAGCATTGGGAACTCGTCTAGACATGATTACTGCCTATCATCCACAAATTGATGGGCAGAGCGAAAGGACGATACAAACGCTTGAAGACATGCTACGAGCTTGTGTTATTGATTTCGGAAACAGTTGGGATCGACATCTACCGTTAGCAGAATTTTCCTACAACAACAGCTACCATTCAAGCATTGAGATGGCGCCGTTTGAAGCACTTTATGGTAGAAAGTGTAGGTCTCCGATTTATTGGAGTAAAGTGGGGGATAGACAGATTACGGGTCCTGAGATAATACGAGAAACTACCGAGAAAATCATCCAAATTCAACAAAGATTGAAAACCGCCCAGAGTCGACAAAAGAGCTACGCGGACAGTAAAAGAAAAGATATAGAGTTTGAAATTGGAGAAATGGTCATGCTTAAGGTTTCACCTTGGAAAGGCGTTGTTCGATTTGGTAAACGGGGGAAACTAAATCCAAGGTACATTGGACCATTCAAGATTATAGATCGTGTCGGACCAGTAGCTTACCAACTGGAGCTACCTCAACAACTCGCGGCTGTACATAACACTTTCCACGTCTCAAATTTGAAGAAATGTTTTGCTAAAGAAGATCTCACTATTCCGTTGGACGAAATCCAAATCAATGAAAAACTTCAATTCATTGAAGAACCCGTCGAAATAATGGATCGTGGGGTTAAGAGACTTAAACAAAACAAGATACCGATTGTTAAGGTTCGATAGAATGCTCGTAGAGGACCCGAGTTCACCTGGGAGCATGAAGATCAGATGAAGAATAAATACCCGCATTTATTTCCAGAAGATACGTCAACACCTCCAACTGCTTAAAATTTCGGGACGAAATTTATTTAACGGGTAGGTACTGTAGTGACCCGAACTTTTCCATGTTTATATATATATTAAATGAAATTGTTATTTACATGATTAAGTGTTTCCAACATGTTAAGCAATTAAACTTGTTAAGACTTGATTAATTGAAATAGGTTTCATATAGACAATTGACTACCCAAGTTGACCGGTGATTCACGAACGT
The DNA here is from genome assembly GCF_046630445.1 of Rutidosis leptorrhynchoides. Taxonomy (NCBI): domain Eukaryota; kingdom Viridiplantae; phylum Streptophyta; class Magnoliopsida; order Asterales; family Asteraceae; genus Rutidosis; species Rutidosis leptorrhynchoides. The sequence goes on from NC_092341.1 coordinate 131,421,005, forward strand.
TAAAACTTGTAAAAACTATACGATGACATATATATGGTTATATATATAGTTAACATGATTTTATTATAAGTATGTATCTCATTAGGTATTTTAACAATGAGTTATATACATAAAAATGAGACTATTAATTTAAGAAACTCGAAAACGATATATATAACGATTATCGTTATAACAACGTCTTACTAGGTACATATGAATCATATTAAGATATTGATACACTTGGTTAATTATGTTAAATGATAAGTAAATATATTATTAAGTGTATTAACAATGAAATACATATGTAAAAATAAGACTACTAACTTAATGATTTCGAAACGAGACATATATGTAACGATTATCGTTGTAACGACATTTAACTGTATATATATCATACTAAGATATATTATATATCATAATATCATGATAATATAACAATTTAACATCTCATTTGTTATAATAAATAATGGGTTAACAACATTCAACAAGATCGTTAACCTAAAGGTTTCAAAACAACGTTTACATGTAACGACTAACGATGACTTAACGACTCAGTTAAAATGTATATACATGTAGTGTTTTAATATGTATTCATACACTTTTGAAAGACTTCAAGACACTTATCAAAATACTTCTACTTAACAAAAGTGCTTACAATTACATCCTCGTTCAGTTTCATCAACAATTCTACTCGTATGCACCCGTATTCGTACTCGTACAATACACAACTTTTAGATATATGTACTATTGGTATATACACTCCAATCATCAGCTCTTAGCAGCCCATCTGAGTCACTTAACACAAGTGGGAACCATCATTTGGAAACTAGCACAAAATATCTCATAAAATTACAAAAATATGAGTAATCATTCATGACTTATTTACATGAAAACAAAATTACATATCCTTTATATCTAATCCATACACCAACGACCAAAAACACCTACAAACACTTTCATTCTTCAATTTTCTTCATCTAATTGATCTCTCTCAAGTTCTATCTTCAAGTTCTAAGTGTTCTTCATAAATTCCAAAAGTTCTAGTTTCATAAAATCAAGAATACTTCCAAGATTGCAAGTTTACTTCCAAGTTTTCTAAATCCATTCCAAGTAATCATCCAAGATCAAGAAACCTTTGTTACTTATAGTAGGTTATCTTTCTAATACAATGTATTAATCATATTCAAACTTTAATTCAATTTCTATAACTATAACAATCTTATTTTGAGTGGAAATCTTACTTGAAATTGTTTTCGTGTCATGATTCTGCTTCAAGAACTTTCAATCTATCCAAGGATCCTTTGAAACTAGATCTATTTTTCTCATTTCCAGTAGGTTTATCCAAGGAACTTGAGGTAGTAATGATGTTCATAACATCATTCGATTCATACATATAAAGCTATCTTATTCGAAGGTTTAAACTTGTAATCACTAGAACATAGTTTAGTTAATTCTAAACTTGTTCGCAAATAAAAGTTAATCCTTCTAATTTGACTTTTAAAATCAATTAAACACATGTTCTATATCTATATGATATGCTAACTTAATGATTTAAAACCTGGAAACACGAAAAACACCGTAAAACCGGATTTACGCCGTCATAGTAACACCGCGGGCTATTTTGGGTTAGTTAATTAAAAACTATGATAAACTTTGATTTAAAAGTTGTTATTCTGGGAAAATAATTTTTATTATGAACATGAAACTATATCCAAAAATTATGGTTAAACTCAAAGTGGAAGTATATTTTCTAAAATGGTCATCTAGACGTCGTTCTTTCGACTGAAATGACTACCTTTACAAAAACGACTTGTAACTTATTTTTCCGACTATAAACCTATACTTTTTCTGTTTAGATTCATAAAATAGAGTTCAATATGAAACCATAGCAATTTGATTCACTCAAAACGGATTTAAAATGAAGAAGTTATGGGTAAAACAAGATTGGATAATTTTTCTCATTTTAGCTACGTGAAAATTGGTAACAAATCTATTCCAACCATAACTTAATCAACTTGTATTGTATATTATGTAATCTTGAGATACCATAGACACGTATACAATGTTTCAACCTATCATGTCGACACATCTATATATATTTCGGAACAATCATAGACACTCTATATGTGAATGTTGGAGTTAGCTATACAGGGTTGAGGTTGATTCCAAAATATATATAGTTTGAGTTGTGATCAATACTGAGATACGTATACACTGGATCATGGATTGATTCAAGATAATATTTATCGATTTATTTCTGTACATCTAACTGTGGACAACTAGTTGTAGGTTACTAACGAGGACAGCTGACTTAATAAACTTAAAACATCAAAATATATTAAAAGTGTTGTAAATATATTTTGAACATACTTTGATATATATGTATATATTGTTATAGGTTCGTGAATCAACCAGTGGCCAAGCCTTACTTCCCGACGAAGTAAAAATCTGTGAAAGTGAGTTATAGTCCCACTTTTAAAATCTAATATTTTTGGGATGAGAATACATGCAGGTTTTATAAATGATTTACAAAATAGACACAAGTACGTGAAACTACATTCTATGGTTGAATTATCGAAATCGAATATGCCCCTTTTTATTAAGTCTGGTAATCTAAGAATTAGGGAACAGACACCCTAATTGACGCGAATCCTAAAGAAAGATCTATTGGGCCTAACAAACCCCATCCAAAGTACCGGATGCTTTAGTACTTCGAAATTTATATCATATCCGAAGGGTGTCCCGGAATGATGGGGATATTCTTAAATATGCATCTTGTTAATGCCGGTTACCAGGTGTTCACCATATGAATGATTTTTATCTCTATGTATGGGATATGTATTGAAATATGAAATCTTGTGGTCTATTATTATGATTTGATAATATATAGGTTAAACCTATAACTCACCAACATTTTTGTTGACGTTTTAAGCATGTTTATTCTCAGGTGATTATTAAGAACTTCCGCTGTCGCATACTTAAATAAGAACGAGATTTGGAGTCCATGCTTGTATGATATTGTGTAAAAACTGCATTCAAGAAACTTATTTCGTTGTAACATATTTGTATTGTAAACCATTATGTAATGGTCGCGTGTAAACAGGATATTTTAGATTATCATTATTTAATAATCTACGTAAAGCTTTTTAAACCTTTATTGATGAAATAAAGGTTATGGTTTGTTTTAAAATGAATGAAGTCTTTGAAAAACGTCTCATATAGAGGTCAAAACCTCGCAACGAAATCAATTAATATGGAACGTTTTTAATTAATAAGAACGGGACATTTCAAAACGCATCAATCTATTATTTAGCATGCAATACATAGTTTCACATAAACACACAATCCTAATGCAAGTAAGATTCCTTCACTAATCATTTTTCAAAAATAAATTTGCATTTGTGAGAAAAACCTTTCATTAATACAAAGTCTTTTTGAGAAGGTTATTCTCATTAGCATTTTGATCATTGATTTTGATTGATTTTAAGATTACCCAATCCTTGACTTATCCCTACCATTGAATTGCTAGCTTGGTCCATTTTTTCCATGTTCTCAATTTTCCTAATAATAGACAATGGACTTTGATTACACGATTTGTGTTTGCTAGAGTCGTGACACTACTCATTTCATGTTTACCTCTTGATGAATCACAAATAATCATTCTTTTAAATTTTCTTTTCAACGCATTGTTTTCATCAATTAAGGTTTTGTTAAGTTGTCTAACATTGTGTAATTCTTTTTCTAAAAGTTTTACTTTGTCACGACTACTATCATACACAAATTTAATAGTCTTGTAATCATCTAACAATTCTTCATAATTAGAAGGATAGAATACATGTACCTCATTGCAATCCATGCTTGAGACATCATCTTCTTTGAACGGAGATTCAACCTCTTCCTCACTTTGACCATCTTGATCCAAATCATTCCAAGAACTCATGAGACAAAAGTCTTCATTTCCATTTAACCCATTTGCTTGAGAGTCACCAAGCTTCTCCAAATCCTTCCCTATTCATTTACCCTTTAAACTCCTAGAGTTTTCTTCTTCTTGAGAACATAGTAAATCCCAACATTCCTTTTCACTTTCACATGAAATTATCTTTAATCTTTCTTCACTAGGAAGAATTCCATGAAGTAGTGAAATTGCATTAATTTGTTTTAAAACCTCATTGTTATGAAATGTTGACTTCACTAGTCTCGAACTAGCTTGTGGAACAAAGTCTCCTACTTTGATTATTCTCCACAAGTAGTATTCCTTAGATTTGAGATAAGCCTCAAATCTTAATTTCCACACATCAATATCCATCTTATCAAAGATTGGTGCTTCTTTCACCAATTCCAAGTATCCCATAGTTTGAGTTGATCCGAGAATCGTTGACTTAAGTTTTTGCACGAAACGAATTTTGACACTTTCAAAAACGTTTATGGAGCAATTATTTGAGCAACCGCTCTAATACCAATTGTAAGTAACTAGAGGGGGGTGAATAGTTACTTGATATGTTTTTAACACTTTTTCGATTGATCACCAAATTCGATTAACTTTGATCAACCAATTCAACTCAAACTTAATGTGTGTAGTGTATATGTTCAAAATGATAAATGAAGTAATATAAAGAACATAGACACAAGGATTTATAGTGGTTCGGGTGGATGTTAACTAATCCACCTTAATCCACTCCCTGATTACACTAATCGGGATTTGTTGCTTCACTAAGCACTTTTCTCCAAACCCGGTGGAGATCCGATTTACAAGTCTTCAACTTCTTTGGTAGACAGCAAACCTAATATTTCTATCCCTTTGAAAGATCAACTCCAACCTAGATCAACTTGTCTTCACCTTGGACAAGTATTAATCTCCAAATAAGATTAATCAACTTCATAAGTCCCTTTAAGGAAGTAGATCACTAAGCTAGCATATGCTTCTACTAATTGACTGATGTTATGCGAGGTGTATATGAAATAGCTTTATTTTTACTAGGAAATACTATTAAATACGGTACAATTTTACACAAGATATTTATTTATTTATAGAATGGATATAATTAAACCTTGCTATAACACTTATAGGAAGTGTACCTAATCGTACAGTAGTGTAGTTTTTAGTAAGTCCGGTTCGTCCACAGGGAATCTTTTAAACAAAGCTTAACGCTATATTTGTTTTACTTTATAAAAATACAAATATATATATAAGTAATATTATTATTATAAAGGGGGGTTTTTACCGTTTAATTACCGGTTTGTCGATTTTTAAAACTTTAGTCGCAGTTAAAACCTAATGTAAAATATTAAAAATAAATACAAGACTTAATTTAAAGCGTAAAGTAAATAACGATAATGAAATTGCGATAAATAAAATTGTGATAAAATAAACTTGCGATAATTAAAAAGTACGATAATTAAAAGTGCAATTAAATACAATAACAATAAATAAAAGTGCGATAATTAGAAATGCAATTAAATATAAAATAAAGGAAATTAAATATGAAATAAAATAATTATGCTTATTTAAACTTCCGTAATCATGATGTTTGACGTATTGATTTTAGTTTTATGCCCATGGGTTAATTGTCCTTTGTCCTGGATTATTCAATATGTCTGTCTGGTTTTTGTCCATAACAGTCCATCAGTCATAAATATAAAGTGCGAGTATCCTCGTCAAATTATCCTTATACCCGAAGTCAAATATTCCAACTAATTGGGGACTTAAACTGTAACAAGCTTTTAATACTTTGTTATCAATTATGCCAAGTGTCCTTGTACATAATTTCACCCCTGTTTTAATAATTCTAGTGGCTATTAATCCATTCCCGTGTCCGGTTAAATGAACGATTATTCGTACATATAAATACCCCGCCCATTGTGTCCGATCGAGTGTATATGGTTATTTATAGGGACGTCCAATTGTAAATCTTTATATTAAAATTAACAAACTATCATTCAGTTAAAAAAATATAAAGCCCATTAATATCCCATTGTCTAATTTCCACAAGTGTCGTTCTTTTGTCCAAACCCCAATTATGGTACAAAGCCCAATTACCCAATTTTAGTATTTTTAGCCCAACATCATGATTACTTCGTTTTAAATAAGCATAATAATAACTTAGCTACGAGACATTAATATAAAAAGGTTGAACATAACTTACAATGATTAAAAATAGCGTAGCGTTACACGGACAGAATTTCGACTTACACCCTTACAACATTCGCTAACATACCCTTATTATTAGAAATTAAAATTAAAATTAAAATTAAAAAAAAAAATATATATATATATATATATATATATATATATATATATATATATATATATATATATATATATATATATATATATATATATATATATATATATATATATATATATATATACGTTTATAGAGAGATTGATAAAAGGATATTTTTTTACGATCAAAATGCGTTGGCTTTTATAGGCATTTTCAGAATTTGGGGCTCCGCGAGTCGTGGTATTTTTGCCCTTCAAACTCCGCAAGTCGCGGAGTTTGATTTTACAGCTCATCCCTTTTTGGATCTTCTTTACCGACGGTTTTAATATATAAATATAATATATATATATATATATATATATATATATATATATATATATATATATATATATATATAATTTATATAATTAATTATATATTATATTATATTTATATACATAGTTAACTTGTAATTTTTAGTCCGTTGCATCGAGCGTTGAGAGTTGACTCTGGTCCCGGTTCCGGATTTTCGAACGTCCTTGCGTATAATTTAATATCTTGTACTTTGCATTTTGAATCTTGTACTCTTGTAATTCTGAGACGTTTCTTATCAATAATTGGAACCTCTTTGATTGTATTTTGTACTTTTGAGCTTTTTGGTCGTTTGCGTCTTCAATTCGTCGAATCTATCTTTTGTCTTCACCTTTTATTATTTAAACGAATATCACTTGTAAATAGAACAATTGCAACTAAAAGCTTGTCTTTCTTGAGGAATAATGCTATGAAATATATGTTCGTTTTTAGCATTATCAAATATTCCCACACTTGAGGCGTTGCTTGTCCTCAAGCAATATAGTCTTGAAATACTAGAATCACTTCTTTATTCTTCACACTTTGTACATCAGTGATTTCTATACGGCGGTATAAACAATGGTAGTAACGATGTGGTTTATAGTCTCACATGACTATAAAAATTTAGATCCATTAAGGAAATTGGATCTTTATGAAAACATTTGATCTTTTGAAAATTCATTCTAGCTTTTACCCTAGCTAAGTTTTCCAGAATAACCCTTCACCGGTGTTTGCAAAATATTTTTGTGGGTTTGGTGGGTTTCAGATTTGAAAATTTTAGCTCAAAACTTGTGGTTTTGTGTTACCCACTTGCTAACCTTGTATTAGGAAAGCAACACGTCCAGTATACTTGCCCCGTATATTACCTTTCGGTAAACTACCGTCCGGTTGTAAAGGAAAGCGTTGAACAAGCAACTGTTAAGGCAATGTTCCCTGACATACTTTTAATTATGGTCTATAACGTGTCGGACGCAATTACTATCCTTTGTAGGAGCAATAGTAAAGCTCACCCTTATAATTTTTCGGTCTGGCACAAGGTCCTGTCTTTGACCATGCTATGCAACCACCGTTCTTACGGTTGACACCTGATTTGGTTCAGGTAACTTAATGAATTCCAGGTGAATTCCTAGGATTTTACGTTCAATGGTAATGAACGCATTGAAAATAGGTTTTCAGAAAACAAATCAGTTTGAAATTTTGATCAAAATATTTTCTCATTCAAGCTCGAGTTTAGATATCATTGAATTCCATGAGTTTGTAATTCTTAATCTTTAAGGTCAATCTCTAGGATTGAGTAATATCAGTCTTAAAAGCTGATTTTTGATCTTTAAGGAGATTATCCTTTCTGGGGATCTGATTCATTAGTCTTATCAAGCTAATTTGCACGGTGCCCCCCATTCTACGAGATAAATCCTTCTCATGGTTAGGATAAATCTGACCACTTGACGAACCTGTTTTATGCTGAGGTCCGTGGATTTCCTGCTGATTTTAGAGATGACTTTTCTAGGTTTTTCGTCAACCTACAGCTGGTCTGAACGACAACTTCATGACCTAAATCAAGAAGCGTGTTTCTTTTTTGGAAGACTTTACTTCCTTTTAATGATGGAATTGATTCATCGTGTAGATCCATCTTTCTTACAGTAAATCGGGTAAAACTTTTTAGTTTAGTCCAAAGCAAAAGTATTTTCAGTTATTTGTTACAGAAATATGTGATATATGTTTAAAATAACTTGGTAAATTTTCCCACACTTGGCTTTTATTTTCCTTTTTATTGTCCTCTATTCCATTTTAAATGAATTTTAACATTTTGGTTTGTTTCTCAATTTATGTCCTTTCCAAGGTAACAATAATTTCGGTGTTAACACCTAGTTTTATCGCTCATAAATATGTATAAACATGATTTTGAGTTCATTTAATTGAAAATTTTAAAAAATTTTACTAGAATTGGGTAGTCAGTATATAAGACTAGGGCTGTTCTTTATTATCAGATAGCACTAGATTCTAATACAACTACTGCTTTACTAGTATTTTTAATGGTAACCAAGTGTTTAAGTTAAAAAATTTTAAAAATCCGAAAGAATTTAACCCCTTCCCACACTTAAGATCTTGCAATGCCCTCATTTGCAAGAAATCAGTAACAATTTAAATTATTGAGGGTGATTGATGTGGTAGCGGAGTGGTATAAAATACTATTAAATTTTACAAGGAAATACTATTAAATACGATACAATTTTACACAAGATATTTATTTATTTATAGAATGGATATACTTAAACCTTGCTACAACACTTATAGGCAGTGTACCTAATCGTACAGTAGTGTAGTTTTTAGTAAGTCCGGTTCGTTCCACAGGGAATCTTTTTTAAGCAAAGCTCAACGCTATATTAATTTACTTTTATAAAAATACAAACATATATAAGTAATATTATTATTATAAAGGGGGGTTTTTACCGTTTAATGACCAGTTTGTCGATTTTAAAACTTTAGTCGCAGTTAAAACCAAATGTAAAATATTAAAAATAAATACAAGACTTAAATTAAAGCATGAAGTAAATAACGATAAATGAAATTGCGAATAATAAAAGTATGATAAAATAAACTTGCGATAATTAAAAAGTAAGATAATTAAAAGTGCAATTAAATACAATAACAATAAATAAAAATGCGATAATTAGAAGTGCAATTAAATATAAAATAAAGGAAATTAAATATGAAATAAAAGAATTATGCTTATTTAAACTTCCGTAATCATGATGTTTGACGTGTTGATTTTAGTTTTATGCTCATTGGTTAATTGTCCTTTGTCCTGGATTATTTAATATGTCCGTCAGGTTTTTGTCCATAACAGTCCATCAGTCATAAATATAAAGTGCGAGTGTCCTCGTCAAATTATTCTTATACCCGAAGTTAAATATTCCAACTAATTGGGGATTCGAATTGTAACAAGGTTTTAATACTTTGTTTAATGAATACACCAGGTTATCAACTGCGTATAAACCAAGGTTTTACTACTTTGTTAGCAATTACACCAATTACCCTTGAATGTAATTTCACCCTTGTTTTAATTATTCTAGTGGCTATTAATCCATTCCCGTGTCCGGTTAAATGAACAATTATTCGTACATATAAATACCCCGCCCATCGTGTCCGATCGAGTGTATATGGTAATTTATAGGGACGCCCAATTGTAAATCTTTATATTAACATTAACAAACTATCATTTAGTTAAACAAATATAAAGCCCATTAATAGCCCATAGTCTAATTTCCACAAGTGTCGTTCTTTTGTCCAAACCCCAATTATGGTACAAAGCCCAATTACCCAATTTTAGTAATTAGCCCAACATCATGATTACTTCGTTTTAAATAAGCATAATAATAACTTAGCTACGAGACATTAATATAAAAAGGTTGAACATAACTTACAATGATTAAAAATAGCGTAGCGTTACACGGACAGAATTTCGACTTACACCCTTACAACATTCGCTAACATACCCTTATTATTAGAATTATAATTAAAATTAAAATATAAATTATATATATATATTTTACGTATATATGAGAGAAGAAGAAAAAGATTATATTTTACGATCAGAATGCGCGAGCTTTATAGGGGGTTTCTGAATTTGGGGCTCCGCGACTCGCGGCATTTTTGCCTTCAAACTCCGCGAGTCGCGGAGATTGAAATCACAGCTCACAACTTTGGAGTCTTTCTCTGCCGACGGTTTTTATTTATAAATATAATATATATATAATTAATATAATTAATTATATATTATATTATATTTATATACATAGTTAACTTGTAATTTTTAGTCCGTTGCGTCGAGCGTTGAGAGTTGACTCTGGTCCCGGTTCCGGATTTTCGAACGTCATTGCGTACAATTTAATATCTTGTACTTTGCGTTTTGAATCTTGTACTCTTGTAATTTCGAGACGTTTCTTATCAATAATTGGAACCTCTTTGATTGTCTTTTGTACTTTTGAGCTTTTTGGTCGTTTGCGTCTTCAATTCGTCGAATCTGTCTTTTGTCTTCACCTTTTATTATTTAAACGAATATCACTTGTGAATAGAACAATTTCAACTAAAAGCTTGTCTTTCTTGAGGAATAATGCTATGAAATATATGTTCGTTTTTAGCATTATCAAATATTCCCACACTTGAGCGTTGCTTGTCCTCAAGCAATATCGTCTTAAAATACTAGAATCACTTCTTTATTCTTCACACTTTGTACATCAGTGATTTTTATACGGTGGTATAAATAATGGTAGTAACGATATGGTTTACAGTCCCACATGACTATAAAAATTTAGATCCATTAAGGAAATTGGATCTTTATGAAAACATTTGATCTTTTGAAATCTAGTTTTTACCCTAGATAAGTTTTTCGGAATAACCCTTTACCGGTGTTTGCAAAATATTTTTGTGGGTTTGGTGGGTTTCAGATTTGAAAATTTTAGCTCAAAACTTATGGTTTTGTGTCACCCACTTGCTAACCTTGTATTTGAAAAGCAACACGTCCAGTTCACTTGTCCCGTATATTACCTTTCGGTAAACTACCGTCCGGTTGTAAAGGAAAGCGTTGAACAAGCAACTGTTAAGGCTATGTCCCCTGACATGCTTTTAATTATGGTCTATAACGTGTCGAACGCAATTACTATCCTTGGTAGGAGCAATAGTAAAGCTCACCCTTATGATTTTTCGGTCTGGCACAAGGTCCTGTCTTTGACCATGCTATGCAACCACCGTTCTTACGGTTGACACCCGATTTAGTTCAGGTGACCTAATGAATTCCAGGTGAATTCCTAGGATTTTAAGTTCAACGGTAATGAACGCATTGAAAATAGGGTTTTCAAAAAACAAATCGGTTTGTAATTTTGATCAAAATATTTTCTCGTTCAAGCTCGAGTTTAGATATCATTGAATTCCATGATTTGTAATTCTCAATCTTTAAGGTCAATCTCTAGGATTGAGTAATATCAGTCTTAAAAGCTGATTTTTAATCATTAAGGAGATTATCCTTTCTGGGGATCTGATTCATTAGTCTTGTCCAGCTAATTTGCATGGTGCCCCCCCATTGTACGAGATAAATCCTTCTCATGGTTAGGATAAATCTGACCACTTGGCGACCCTGTTTAATGCTGAGGTTCGTGGATTTCCTGCTGATTTTAGTGATGACTTTTCTAGATTTTTCGTCAACCTACAGCTGGTCTGGATGGCAACTTCATGACCTAATTCAAAAAGCGCGTGTCTTTTTCGGAAGACTTTACTTCCTTTTAATGATGGAATTGATTCATCGTGTAGATCCATCTCTTCTTTTCTTTCATCGGGTAAAACAGTTTAGTTTAGTCCAAAGCAAAAGTATTTTCAGTTATTTGTTACAGATATATGTGACATATGTTTAAGATAACTTGGTAAATTTTCCCACACTTGGCTTTTATTTTCCTTTTTATCGTCCTCTATTCCATTTTAAATGAATTTTAACATTTTGGTTTGTTTATCAATTTATGTCCTTTTTGAGGTAACAATAATTTCGGTGTTAAAACCTAGTTTTATCGTTCATAAATATGTATAAACATGATTTTTAGTTCATTTAATTGAAAATTTTGAAAAATTTTACTAGAATTGGGTAGTCAGTATATAAGACCAGGGCTGTTCTTTATTATCAGAGAGCACTAGATTCTAATACAACTACTGCTTTACTAGTATTTTTAATGGTAACCAAGTGTATAAAGTAAAAAATTTTAAAATCCGAAAGAATTTAACCCCTTCCCACACCTAAGATCTTGCAATGCCCTCATTTGCAAGAAATCAGGAATAATTTAAATTATTGAGGGTGATTTGTGTGAAAATGATTAAATTTTTACCAAAGTTTCCAAATATATTGGCGTTTGTTTGCTGAATGATAAATGGTGCACATCATTTGTTCATTCCGTCTTGTTGTTATTTCACATATATTTTGCATCTTGTCGTCAAAATTAGTTGCTTTTGCTGAACTTAATGCCAGTCTTTGAAAATGCGTTGTTTTACCCTGTTGTGTACATAAGATAAACTGCAAACATATATACATATTTTTGAAGTTTGGTATTTTACCCCACATTCAAAAATTATTAAAATCTAAGAATAAAAGTTAGAAAATTATAAAAACTATTACAATATTAACAAAAGTATTAAACGTATCAATCATTACAAAATAAAAAAAAATAAGTATACTAGGGATGATACTGGTACCAATAGGGGTTCCAGGCATAACCATAGGTGCTATAGAATGCTTCGGCGGGTCATACGTAGGATACGGTGGCTGCATCTCTATAGACCAGGGAGGGAAGATGGGTTTCGGTGTAGGAATATAGTTTCTACCTATATGTTGGCAATGAGCTATGATTTGGTTCTGATGAACTTGCCAATCTTCAAATGCTCTCTGTCTAGCATTTTCGTATTCCTGAGAAGCTATAAACCTTTGCATTTCTTGCATCTCATTCCCCCCTCCTACATTACCTTGCTGTTGGTTTCTCTCCACCTGTGGATGTCTACCATGGTTTTGTACTGCGGCGTTATTTCGCCTCTTCAAAACTTTCGCACCATGGTATACATTTAAACCTATAGTATCGCGGGGTTCCGGTTCTTCTACTAATAATCCCCCCCGACTTATATCCACACCGAGATATTCACCAATCAAAGTAATAAAAATACCACCTCCTATTATGCTATGCGGTCTCATCCCCCGAACCATAGCTGATAAATAATAACCCACACAATACGGTATACTTACAGCGCTTTGTGGGTCTCGAATACACATATGGTAAAACAAATCCTGTTCATTTACTTTTTCCTTGTTCTTACCCCTTTGTGTAATCGAATTAGCTAAAAACCTATGTATCACTCTTAATTCGGCTCTATCTATATCCAAATAAGAGTAATTTCCCCCTTTGAAACGGTGATGGCTTGTCATTTGACTCCACACACCGTGTGTATCAAAATTTTCATCTATCTTTCTACCGTTTAGTATCAACCCTCTACAATCGGCAGATGCTAACTCCTCAGGCGTATATATACATAAAGCCTGAGCCATGTCCAGTAAAGACATGTGGCGCATCGAACCGCCTAACAAAAATCTAATAAAAGAACGATCGGTTAAACTAGCTACCCGATCATTCAACTCTATACTACATAACAATTCTTCACACCAAACTTTATATAAAGGTCTACGCATGGTGAATAAACGTACCCAGTCATTAAAAGAAGAATTACCATACCTCTGTACAAGTAATTCTCTAATTGGCCCGGCCAATTCTACAGCTTCTAAGGGTCCCCATTCTATGACCCTCGGTACCTCAACAACCTTAGAATGAAGAGTATGCAAACCCCTTTGATATTTTGGATAATCTATCCAAAGTCTGTCAAATCTCAGGTTCGGGTGCAATTCTTCCAAGTGCATATCAGAAAAGGTCATGACTGGATGAGGTATATCCTGCTTGTAGTAGTTATCCACCTCCTGTTGTTCCACATTCTTAGCAGGAGCATTGCGGGCTTGGGATGAAGATTCACCCCTTTCAGTCTGCAAAACACATCAAACACAATTTTTTGTGCATCCAAATATGCATTAGTGTCAGCAAAATCATCAATCAAAATAATTACAATGACATGATCAATTTATATCAAACTTAAGCTTATTTTCATATTTTCATCAAATCTACACTTTTTCAAATAAGCATATACGAAAATGTTCGCCAAGTTCATAAGCATTCAACTCAAATAACATGTCAAAATAATCATCACTAGCAATTAAACAGGTCTTAAATGGCATTATCTTTCAAAAATCAAGTTCATGAATTTTAGACTTGAAAAAGTCCACTTTAATTCTCAAAATCATGTTTAGGCTCAAAGTTTGGATCATTTAACTACCTAAACATGTTACACTACTTAATTTAGCAACAATTCATGACAAAAATCGGCCATAACCTGTTTATATCAAAAAGCCCCAAATTGCTCAAGAACACAAACCCTAGATTATTCAAAATTTGAAGTTTAAGGCTTCTAATCATGTTAAACAGCATCAATCTAGGTTATACAAGCATAATACATAAACAATTTAAGCCTAATTACACTAAAAAGCATCAAAATCAAATTGGGAAAAAAATTGCTCAAGAACACCAAATTTCGGATTAAATGGTGTTTAGGTGTAGAAATTTACCGTTTTTCTTGAGTAATTCTTAGATAGCATCCTTCTCAACATGATTTTAGTAAAAGATTTGGTGATTAACGGTTAAAAATTGTGATTTTGGGGGTTTTTTTCGGGTTTTTGCGTGCAGTTTTTCGCAGTATGTTTTTGTTTTGGGGTTGGGACTGATCTGTTCCAGCTCTTTATTTTTTTCTGATTTTTCGTAACTCCGCGACTCGCGGTGAATAACCCTTCAAACTTCGCGAGTCGCGGAGTTTGATATTTTTTTTTTTTTTTTTAATCAATAACTTATGAAACAATTAAGTACTTAATTTTAAAATTTTGTTTCCCTTGTTATTTAGGACGAGGTCGTTTCGGATCGATGTCCTAGTCCGTCCCTCGACAAAATTTTAAAATTTGTCTTTTTGTAGCGATTGTTTTAAAAGCTAAGATTTTTGGGGTTTTTTTTAATGTTTTTGGCATACTTTAATTCAATGAGATTAAAAATAATGATAATAAAAGTTCTCGTCCCTCTCTCGGGTAAAGCAATTTCGGTTCAAAGACCTAGTCTTCAACTTACGACGAATTTTAAAAATCATATTTTTAACTTAATGAGATAAAGTAAATTTTTGTTTTTAAATTCACACAACTTAAATATAAAATTTAAAATTAATATTAAAAATTCACACCAAACTTAAAATTTGAAATGCATAAAATTAAAAATTCATATTTTAAAAATTAAAAATTCACACCAAACTTAATTTAAAAATTCATATTATAAATTCATACCAAACTTATATTAATTTTTCAAATATTTACAATTTTAAATATATTGTTTTTACAAAGTTTACAATATTAATTTAAGATTTAAATATTAATTATAAAAACATGGTAAAAATAAAATTAAAAATCTTTTTGGCTTTTTATCCCACTTTAATCAATCAAATATTATCAAAAATATGCGCCCCTCTTTTCGGTAAAGTAATTTCGGTTCCAAGACCTAATTTAACTCATGACGAATTTTTGAAATATTTTGAGTTGATTGTTTAAAGATATTTATACCTTAAGAATAAACGTTAAATTTCGCAGTGATGTAATAAATTTTTGAATGATATCAATAATTTCGGTCGCCAAACCTAATTTTATTCAATACCAATTTAATACTTTTTAGCGAACAAATTAGCGTTTATTATCAAAAGGTTAAAAATAAAAATAAAAATAAAAACTGTACAGACATACCTGTGGAATAGATTTCTTAGTTATATGATCTATCCCATTCATAAGATAGTCGGTTTAATTGGTTTTCCATGGCTACAAAGGCGTAACCTCGAGCATTCAGTGTCTTTTCTTCTAAACATATGAACGGTCCGTCTCTGCATAAAGTAACAAATTCGGTATTTGAATAGGTTTGATTATTTGAACATTTACCTCCATGTGACCATTTTCCGCATTTGTGACATCTTTCTAGGTGTCGTGCTCTTCTTTTCGCTACGGATTTTGATTTTCCTTTACCAAATTGTAACTTATTATCTTCGCATCTGGATTCTTTTCTAACTCCGTCCATTCTTTCTCTGATTACTGATACTATTTCACTTGGTAGTATGTCATTATTTCTTTTAGTGATCAAAGCGTGTAGCATTAGACCATGGTTTAGTTCACAGGCAGTCTTCATTTTGTAAAAACCTAAAAAAATAAAAATTCAGAATGGGGGAAGAAGACTAGTTCTTTAGGGTCTGCTAGGGAAAGACCATTCGGGTTCCATTTTCGAGAACTACACGAAAACAGACAATCTAACTCTATCAAAAATACATATTATCCTTTAAAGACTTGATTCTCCCCACACTTAGTTAGCTGTGGTGTCGAAATTGTGATTAACTTCGTTGTCGACTTCCATCGGACCATGTATGTAATGTTTAACTCTGTGACCATTAACTTTATATTCAATCCCATTTGAATTTATCAATTCTATCGTTCCGTATGGGAAAACTCTTTTGACTATGAATGGTCCAGACCATCTTGATTTCAATTTTCCTGGAAATAGCTTGAATCGTGAATTGAAAAGAAGAACTCTGTCTCCTTCTTTAAATTCTTTTGAACTTCTGATTCTTTTATCATGCCATTTCTTCGTTCTTTCTTTATAGATTAACGAATTTTCGTATGCTTCATGTCTTAATTCTTCTAATTCGTTTAGTTGACTTAATCGTAGACGTCCGGCTTCATGTAAATCAAGATTACATGTTTTCAAAGCCCAAAATGCTTTGTGTTCAATTTCTACTGGAAGATGACATGCTTTTCCATAAACAAGTCTAAAAGGTGTGGTTCCAATTGGAGTTTTGTAGGCTGTTCTAAAAGCCCAGAGTGCATCCTCCAATTTAATGGACCATTCCTTCGGATTTGATCCTACGGTTTTCTCTAGAATACGTTTTAAAGCTCGGTTGGTATTTTCAACTTGTCTACTTGTTTGTGGATGATATGCGGTGGAGATTTTATGAGTTACTCCATATCTTTTAAAAACTTTCTCAAGTTGATTATTACAGAAATGAGTACCCCGATCACTTATTAAAGCTTTCGGTGTTCCAAACCTTGCAAAAAGACGTTTTAAAAAGTTGACTACAACTCGTGCATCGTTAGTTGGGAGATCTTGTGCTTCCGCCCATTTAGATACATAATCAATGGCTACGAGTATATATAGATTATTATGACATTTTGGAAATGGACCCATAAAGTCAATACCCCAAATGTCAAATACTTCACATACTTGGATGACATTTTGTGGCATTTCATCACGTTGACTTATTTTTCCGGCCCTTTGACATGCATCACAGGATTTGCAAAGAAGGTGTGCGTCTTTGTAAATTGTTGGCCAATAGAATCCAGCATCATAAACTTTTCTTGCTGTTAGTTGAGGCCCATAATGCCCTCCTGTTGGTCCTGTGTGACAATGGTTTAATATTTTACTAGCTTCATCTCCAAATACACATCGGCGTATTATTCCATCGGGACAACTTTTAAACAGATGTGGATTTTCCCAAAAATAGTGTTTTATATCACTGAAGAATTTCTTTCGTCTTTGGTACGATAATCCTTTTTCAAGGAATCCACAAACTAAGTAGTTTGCATAGTCTGCAAACCATGGGATTTCTTTATAATCTATCTTCAATAGATATTCATCAGGAAAGTTGTCTTGTATAGCTGATTCATTCAGAACTTCTAATTCGGGATTTTCAAGACGAGAAAGATGATCAGCGGCGAGATTTTCTGCTCCTCTTTTATCTCGGATTTCAATATCAAACTCTTGTAAGAGTAAGATCCAACGGATTAATCTTGGTTTAGCATCTTGTTTTGAAAATAGGTATCTAAGAGCAGAATGGTCGGTATAGACCACCGTTTTTGCTAGAACGAGATATGATCGAAATTTGTCAAAAGCAAAGACAATAGCAAGGAGTTCTTTTTCAGTAGTTGTATAGTTCGTTTGTGCTCCTTGTAATGTCTTACTAGCATAATATATAGGTTGAAATCGTTTTTCAATCCTTTGTCCTAAAACGGCTCCCATTGCAAAATCACTTGCATCGCACATTAGTTCAAATGGTAGATTCCAATTTGGTGTTATCATAATCGGCGCATTAGTTAGTTTTTCTTTAAGAATATTAAAAGATTTGATACACTCATCTGAAAATATGAATGGAGCATCTTTTTCTAGGAGTTTATTCATAGGAGTGGCAATTTTAGAAAAATCTTTTATGAAACGTCGGTAAAAACCGACATGCCCTAGAAAACTCCTAACTCCTCTAACATTGGTGGGATGTGGAAGTTTAGCAATTACATCTACTTTAGCTCTATCCACTTCAATTCCTTCTTTTGAAATTTTATGTCCAAGAACGATGCCTTCTTTAACCATGAAATGGCATTTCTCCCAATTAAGTACTAGATTTGATTTTTCGCATCTAATTAGCATTCGTTCCAGATTAACTAGACATGATTTAAATGTATCACCGAAGACTGAAAAGTCATCCATGAAAACTTCCATGCATTCTTCTATCATGTCGTGAAAAATCGCCATCATACACCTTTGAAAGGTTGCAGGGGCGTTGCAAAGTCCAAATGGCATGCATTTGTAAGCAAAAGTACCATAAGGGCACGTGAATGTGGTTTTCTCTTGATCCTCGGGTGCTATTGGAATTTGAAAATATCCGGAAAATCCATCTAGAAAACAATAGTAACTATTTCCGGCTAATCTTTCCAACATTTGATCTATGAAAGGTAAGGGAAAGTGATCTTTTCTGGTGGCGTCATTTAATTTTCTATAATCAATACATACACGCCATCCTGTTACAGTCCTAGTAGGAATAAGCTCATTTTTCTCATTTGTGATGACAGTCATGCCACCCTTCTTAGGCACGCATTGAACTGGGCTTACCCATGGACTATCAGAGATTGGATAAATTAAACCTGCATCTAGCAGTTTAATAATCTCTTTCTTAACTACATCTTGCATATTAGGATTTAGTCTTCGTTGGCGTTGCACATACGTTTTATGACCTTCTTCCATAAGGATTTTATGTGTGCAATACGAAGGACTTATTCCTTTAATATCATGAATCTTCCATGCAATGGCTGGTTTATGAGCTTTCAACACAGAAATGAGTTGTGATTTCTCATTTTCAGTAAGAGAAGATGATATTATTACAGGTAATTCAGATTCACCATGTAAATAAGCGTATTCCAAATGGTTTGGAAGTGGCTTTAACTCTAATTTTGGAGGTTCTTCTATCGATGATTTGTATCGATATCTGTCTTCTTCTTTTAGCATTTGAATTTCTTCTGTTGTTGGTTCATATCCGTTAGCTATAAGTGTAGCTAACATTTCAGCTTCATCAATTGGTTCATTACCTTCTCCTAAAGAACATTCTCCTGTTCCTTGTAATTCTGGAAATTCTTCTAATAATTCTGCATGTGCATCTATAGTTTGAATATAATAACATGTATCATCTGCAGATTGCGGTTGTTGCATTGCTCTATCAACTGAAAAGGTAACACTCTCATCCTCTATACTTAGGGTGAATTTCTTACCGAACACGTCTATCATTGCTTTAGCCGTGTTTAAGAATGGTCTTCCTAATATGAGAGGAACTTGAGAATCTTCTTCCATGTCCAAAACAACAAAATCTACTGGAAATACTAAAGTACCAACTTTAACTAGCATGTTCTCCATTATCCCTCTAGGATATTTTATTGATCTATCGGCTAGTTGTATGCTTATTCTGGTTGGTTTCAATTCTCCAAGGTCTAGTTTAGTGTATAGTGAATACGGCATTAGATTTATACTAGCACCTAAGTCTGCCAATGCTTCTATTGAACTAAGACTACCCAGAAAACATGGAATTGTGAAACTTCCTGGATCAGATAGTTTTTCTGGTATCTTATTCAACAGCACTGCTGAACAATTAGCATTCATAGTAAC
Organism: Rutidosis leptorrhynchoides; assembly: GCF_046630445.1. Classification (NCBI taxonomy): domain Eukaryota; kingdom Viridiplantae; phylum Streptophyta; class Magnoliopsida; order Asterales; family Asteraceae; genus Rutidosis; species Rutidosis leptorrhynchoides. Next base: position 131,441,163 of record NC_092341.1, read on the forward strand.
AGCCGAGAGTTCTTCCATTTTCTTTCTATTTGAGATTAGATCTTTCAAGAATTTAGCATATCTAGGCATTCCTGAAATCACATCAATGAAAGGAAGATTTACATTTATCTGTTTAAACATATCCAAGAATTTGGATTGCTCGGCTTCAAGTTTCTCTTTCTTCATTTTACTCGGATAAGGAAGTGGTGGTTGGTATGGTTTAACATAAGGTTTATCCTTAACTGTGTTATCTTCATTAACCTTTTCAACTACCGGTTCTTTTTCCTTATCTTGATCAGGTTGTGGTTTTTGTGGAGTAGGAATGGCTTCATCAGAAGTTACAGGTATTTCATGTGGTTTAAGTGTTGTGCCACTTCTTGTGGTAATGGCTTTAGCTGTTTCACTCCGGGGGTTAGCATTTGTATCACTAGGTAGACTTCCCGGTTTTCTTTCACCTATTAACCTTGCTAGGTTACTCACTTCTTATTCCAGATTTTGAATAGAAGCTTGTTGATTTCTAAATGCTTGAGCATTTTGTTCATTGGTTTGTTTCTGAGATGTGAAAAACTGCGTTTGAGTTTCAACTAGCTTCGTCATCATATCTTCTAAATTCGGCTTTTTATCATCGGTTTGTTGTGGTGGCTTGTTTTGAAAATTAGGTCTTTGCTGATTGTAAGTATTATTGGATACTTGTTGATTGCTAGGACCTTGTTGGTTGTTGTATGGAATATTTCTGTTATAATTCTGGTTTTGATTGTAAATCGGTCTTGGCGGTTGATAATTATTCTGATAATTATTTCCAGGCCTTTGGTTTATGTATGAAATATTCTCTCTTTGTTCCATTGTTAATTCAATACTGAGACAATCTTTTGTCAAATGTGGTCCTCCACACTGCTCACAACTAATTCGTATTGAGTGAATATCTTTAGTCATCTTTTCCATTCGTCTCTCCACAGCATCTATCTTTGCGGAAATGGAATCTAAGTCATGGCTAGAATCGGCTCTAGCTGCTTTAGATGATCTAACGATATCTTTTTCTTGGTGCCACTCATGTGAGTGGGAAGCAGTATTATCAATAATTTTGTAAGCATCAGTTTCGGTTTTCTTCATAATAGAACCACCAGCTGCTATATCTATGTCTTTTCTTGTAGTGATGTCGCATCCTTGGTAGAATATTTGTACTATTTGACAGGTGTCTAAACCATGTTGCGGACATCCTCTTAACAACTTTCCATATCTTGTCCATGCCTCATATAGAGTTTCATTTGGTTTCTGTGTAAACGTAACAATTTCTGCTTGAAGTCTTACGGCTTTAGATGCAGGAAAGAATTGTTTAAGAAATTTGTCAACTAAAACGTCCCATGTATCAATCGCCCCTTCAGGTAACGATTCCAACCAATCTTTGGCTTCTCCCTTTAAAGTCCAGGGAAATAACATGAGATATATCTGTTCATCCTCAACTTCTCGGATTTTAAATAGTGTGCAGATCCTATTAAAGGTACGTAGATGTTCATTTGGATCTTCCTTCGGCGCACCACTAAATTGGCATTGATTAGTCACCATGTGTAGAATTTGTCCTTTGATTTCATAATCTGGCGCATTAATGTCTGGATGAGTAATTGCGTGACCTTGGCCAGTGCGTTTAGCTCTCATTCGGTCTTCCATACTTAAAGGTTCCAGATTCTCCATAATTGAATTTGTTGAATCGGTATCACTAGATGATTCTGATTTAATGGTTCGTTCCTCAACAATCTCTGTTTGAATGATTGGTGGCTCCGGAGGAAAGTTTAATGGTTCAGGATCTACGAACCGTTCCTGAATATTTTCCGGATTCTCAATTGTGAGGTCGGGTTCAAAAAATGGATTATCAGAAATTTGAACTGGAGTACTTGGTCGACTGGATGACGATTCTAAAGAAAAATCAACGGCGGTAATATTTGCTAAATGTCTTGATCTAGTTACAGGTGGTGAACGTACAAAAGGTGGTGAACGTCTTGCTCGGTGCATTCACTGAATATCCTATTAATTTTAAAAAGGAAAGAAAAATTATAATAAGTTATCCAATCAATAGACTTTTCTGATTTTGCCCACGTTTCGAATAGCCAAAAGATGCAGCAGAGGGGCAGGATTCGTTTGGTCTCAATATAATTGAGGACTGTTTGGCTCTAATAACCCGGTCCACGTACAAATCCAACTATTACTACGAACCAGAAAATTTTGATGTCTATTAATTTGACCACTTAAAATAAATTTTCGTAATTTTAAGAAATTTAGATAAGAAGTAGAATAAAAATCTATGTCCTAAAAACTAGAATAGCGAGAAATAAGAAAGAAAAAGAGTTCGTCGGAAAAAGGTTGAAAAAGAAAAATGGTTGAAAAAATAAAAGGTGACGGAAAAATAAAAGAAACTTATAAAACTTAAAAATACTTGACTAACCTAACCTTATTACTACAACTAACTTAAAATTATAATCGCAAATTGATATTACTAATTGGAATGATAATTGATACATAGGTAAAAGTCGTCTAAAAATATTAAAGCTTACAGGAAAAACTATATCCCAAATGGAAATAACTTAAAAAGAAACTAAAACTTAAAAAGGCGTCGCAAAATTCTAAAGCACCTAAATCTTAGTCTAAAGAAAAAGCACTTAAGGAATTCTACGGCAAAGCCTAAAAATCTAGGAGTAAAAATAACTATAGCAAAAACTAAGTTTAAAATTAAATATGAGCGAAAAATACAAATATTACGTTAAAACGATTGAAAAGGGACAAAATATAAAAATATACAAAAAGTTGTAAAAAGTACAATTTTTATAAAAATATTATTTTTATATTATTTATTTTATTAAACTATTAATTTTACAATTTAATTAAACTTAATAAACTAAAATATAAATTAAATAAAACTTAAATTAAACTAAAACTAATTATAATAATAATAATAATTAGGGTTTATAATAATAATTAATTAATAATTACTCCGTGATTAATTGCAGTAGGGTTTCTGTCGGTGTCAGAATTACTCCGCGAGTCGCGGTATTTCAAACAACAAACCCCGCGAGTCGCGGGGTTTCAAAATTCAACCCTGGAACAGTTTAAAACTCGACGTTTTTTTTTTTTTTTCTGTTTTTATATTTTCTGTTTATATTATCTTATTAAAATATTTATGTAATCTAAATAAAACTTATCTTTAATAACTAAGATAAAAATAAAATACTTTATAACAATAAAAAAAATAGATTTATATATATATATATATATTTTCTTTTTTTTTCGGTTTTTTTTATTTATAAAATATATTTATAAAATAAATTAAATAAAACTCATATTTTTACAAAATAAAACTTATATTTATCAAACTCCTAAAAATATATAAATTTTTGTTTTTCTTTTTATATTTTCGAATAATTAAAACGTATTTTTACAAAAACGAATTTTAATAAAAGTTAACTAAAATTTTTTTTTTTATATTAGTGTTGCGCTTCCGGCTTTTAAGAGATTTCCCCGGCAGCGGCGCCAAAAATACTTGATGTGGTAGTGGAGTGGTATAAAATACTATTAAATTTTACAAGAAAATACTATTAAATACGATACAATTTTACACAAGATATTTATTTATTTATAGAATGGATATACTTAAACCTTGCTACAACACTTATAGGCAGTGTACCTAATCGTACAGTAGTGTAGTTTTTAGTAAGTCCGGTTCATTCCACAGGGAATCTTTTTTAAGCAAAGCTCAACGCTATATTAATTTACTTTTATAAAAATACAAACATATATAAGTAATATTATTATTATAAAGGGGGGTTTTTACCGTTTAATGACCGGTTTGTCGATTTTAAAACTTTAGTCGCAGTTAAAACCAAATGTAAAATATTAAAAATAAATACAAGACTTAAATTAAAGCATGAAGTAAATAACGATAAATGAAATTGCGAATAATAAAAGTACGATAAAATAAACTTGCGATAATTAAAAAGTAAGATAATTAAAAGTGCAATTAAATACAATAACAATAAATAAAAATGCGATAATTAGAAGTGCAATTAAATATAAAATAAAGGAAATTAAATATGAAATAAAAGAATTATGCTTATTTAAACTTCCGTAATCATGATGTTTGACGTGTTGATTTTAGTTTTATGCTCATTGGTTAATTGTCCTTTGTCCTGGATTATTTAATATGTCCGTCTGGTTTTTGTCCATAACAGTCCATCAGTCATAAATATAAAGTGCGAGTGTCCTCGTCAAATTATTCTTATACCCGAAGTTAAATATTCCATCTAATTGGGGATTCGAATTGTAACAAGGTTTTAATACTTTGTTTAATGAATACACCAGGTTATCAACTGCGTGTAAACCAAGGTTTTACTACTTTGTTAGCAATTACACCAATTACCCTTGAATGTAATTTCACCCTTGTTTTAATTATTCTAGTGGCTATTAATCCATTCCCGTGTCCGGTTAAATGAACGATTATTCGTACATATAAATACCCCGCCCATCGTGTCCGATCGAGTGTATATGGTAATTTATAGGGACGCCCAATTGTAAATCTTTATATTAACATTAACAAACTATCATTTAGTTAAACAAATATAAAGCCCATTAATAGCCCATAGTCTAATTTCCACAAGTGTCGTTCTTTTGTCCAAACCCCAATTATGGTACAAAGCCCAATTACCCAATTTTAGTAATTAGCCCAACATCATGATTACTTCGTTTTAAATAAGCATAATAATAACTTAGCTACGAGACATTAATATAAAAAGGTTGAACATAACTTACAATGATTAAAAATAGCGTAGCGTTACACGGACAGAATTTCGACTTACACCCTTACAACATTCGCTAACATACCCTTATTATTAGAATTATAATTAAAATTAAAATTAAAATATAAATTATATATATATATTTTACGTATATATGAGAGAAGAAGAAAAAGATTATATTTTACGATCAGAATGCGCGAGCTTTATAGGGGGTTTCTGAATTTGGGGCTCCGCGACTCGCGGCATTTTTGCCTTCAAACTCCGCGAGTCGCGGAGATTGAAATCACAGCTCACAACTTTGGAGTCTTTCTCTGCCGACGGTTTTTATTTATAAATATAATATATATATATAATTAATATAATTAATTATATATTATATTATATTTATATACATAGTTAACTTGTAATTTTTAGTCCGTTGCGTCGAGCGTTGAGAGTTAACTCTGGTCCCGGTTCCGGATTTTCGAACGTCATTGCGTACAATTTAATATCTTGTACTTTGCGTTTTGAATCTTGTACTCTTGTAATTTCGAGACGTTTCTTATCAATAATTGGAACCTCTTTGATTGTCTTTTGTACTTTTGAGCTTTTTGGTCGTTTGCGTCTTCAATTCGTCGAATCTGTCTTTTGTTTTCACCTTTTATTATTTAAACGAATATCACTTGTGAATAGAACAATTTCAACTAAAAGCTTGTCTTTCTTGAGGAATAATGCTATGAAATATATGTTCGTTTTTAGCATTATCAGTGATTAGCGTAGAAAAATGATTAAATTTTACCAAAGTTTCCAAACATATTGGCGTTTTTTTTTAATAATCTTTAACTTACAAAACAATTAAGTAATTAATTTTAAAATTTTGTTTCCCTTGTTATTTAGGACGAGGTCGTTTCGGAACGATATCCTAGTCCGTCCCTCGACAAAATTTTAAAATTTGACAATTTAAAGCGCGGTTTTAAAAGCAAAGATTTTTGGGTTTTTTTTTAAATGTTTTTGGCATACTTTAATTCAATAAGATTAAAAATAATGATAATAAAAGTTCTCGTCCCTCCTTCGGGTAAAGCAATTTCGGTTCAAAGACCTAGTCTTCAACTCACGACGAATTTTAAAAATCATATTTTTAACTTAGCGAAATAAAGTAAATTTTTATTTTTAAATTCACACCAAACTTAAATTTAAAATGCATAAAATTAAAAATTCATATTTTTTTAAAAATTAAAAATTCACACCAAACTTATATTATATTTTTTTTTATACATACAAACTTATATTAAAAATATCAATTTTTCAAATATTTACAATTTTAAATATATTAATTTTAAAAATTGTACAATATTAATTTAATATTTATATATTAATTTTAAAAACATGGTAAAAATAAAATTAAAATTTTTTTTGGTCTTTTATCCAACTTTAATCAATCAAATATTATCAAAAATATATGCCCCTCTTTTCGGTAAAGTAATTTCGATTCCATGACCTAATTTAACTCATGACGAATTTTTGAAATATTTTGGGTTGATTGATTAAAGATATTTATACCTTAAGAATAAATGTTAAATTTCGCAGTGATGTAATAAATTTTTGTATGATATCAATAATTTCGGTCGCAAGACCTAATTTTATTGAATACCAATTTAATACTTTATAGCGAACAAATTTGCGTTTATTATCAAAAGGTTAAAAAAATAAAAATAAAAATAAAAACTGTACAGACTTACCTGTGAGATAGTATTTCTTAATGATATGCTCTAGCCCACTCATAAGATAGTCGGACTAATTGTGTTAGGTCTCTAGAAAGAGCTAACTATATCCCTTAGATTGTAAGGGAGGTGTTCTATAGATGAGGGCTATATATAGAACACCAAGCCTCCCTTAATCACTAACATTAGCCACTGATTTGTAATGTATTCAAGAGAGCCGTGGAATATAGTTGACTAGTTTGACTAATGCTCTCTACATTCATGTGGTTAATTGTTCACATTCATGGTATTCATGAGATCTAGGATCCTACAATTGGTATTAGAGCTTAGGCCTTCATCACATGAAGGAGATCTCTATGAATATTCATGAATGTTTTCCCTCTACCTTCAAACCTTCAAACACCAAATACATACATCTTCAACCTACTTTCAACCAAATCTTCAAACCTTCATCATCTTCATCATGAAGATATGAAGATCTTCAAATTTTTTCAAAAGAATTTCGGAAATTTTTTTCGAAACCGAATATCATTTACCGAGTTTACACCGAACCTTATTTAAATCACAATCTAAAACACAAATTACCGAATCTCATTTTCGGTTTCTAAATTGAATCTCACCGAAACTTATTCGAATTTCCAAAACAAATTCACAAATTACAAACACATATCCTTTCATGTCATTTTCAAAATTCAGATTACACGATTACTCAAAATCAATTATTCATATTCTATACCTACTTTGCTACAGTTCCTATTCGATACTCATATTCATCATTTACAAATATTTCAAATCATCCGATAATGAATCTCATCATCTAATAAATGCAAATTCGTGATCCTTATCAGCAACTTAACTCGCGTACATCATCATTTTAGATCAACATCAACAAATTCATGACGAATCAGATCGTGTTCTTCATTATATGAAAACGTTAACCGATTTGAGCTCCGGACTGATTCGTCATGATTTGAGAAAAAGTAAAAATGTAGATCTCTTCATCTTCATCTCGTGAACGTGTGTGCAAAATCTCAGGATCTAATTCATAAAACCGTACATGAATTCGAAAGTCAAAGTTCAACGAAAAAAGTCAACTGATTTGATTCTGCTCAAATTCGAAATATATGTGTTGTTTCAGAGGCAGATGATGATGATCGAGTATTTGTGGATCGATTTCGAGCATCTTTCATGTTTACTTCATCATCTACAAGTGATTAGATCTCAAATTCACAATTCATGTTCATGCTTCAAAAGCGACTACTGTTCATTACTTAATTTGGCTTTCTAATGAAGTTTTGCAATGATATGCTTCACAAAATTGTTTAATCGCCACTCAGTGAAGCTAATGGAAACAAACTTCAGGCTTATTTGCATAAAATTTGAGATTCATGATTTTTTTTTTTTTGAAGATGACAGTTACGACTTCTTGATGAATCATATTCGGTATTAGATTTTGCTTCGGTATGCATCTGATTCGGTTTCAGTGATTATTTCTGTATTGGTTTGATCTAATTCGGTATATGATTTTCATTATGATTCGGTATTGATTAAATTTGGTATGTGCTTTGGTATGGATGCGATGATCATGATATTCGGTATTCCTTGATGATGATGATTCGGTATGGATCTGAAATATTCTTCTGATTCGGTACAGTAATAGTAATTTGGCTATGTGATCTCATTGGGCCTACCGAATCTAATTTAGGCCCAATATCATACTTCATTCAATTGTTACCGAATCTAGTTAGCACATTCACAGTCCACTTACCAAATCTTATGTGAAGTTTACAAGATCAGTCCCTGATAAGTTTCTGACTTTTGCAAGCACAGTCCAACTACCGAATCTGGCTACGAAATTGACAGTTTTGGCCCCTAACTTTTGACAGAATTTTCAGGCCTAGTCCTTTACCAAATCTGGACCTCCAAAGCATATTTTTTCACTATTTTCGAGGCTCGAATTCACGCGGCTTTTCTCATACGCGTTATTTTCAATATTTTGGGTATTTGCCGAGCACGTCAACCATTTTAAACAATGAAGCTCTTATTTCATGCGAGCATCATTGTGGGGGAGATATGTATATGGTTGATGTGCATGTGACTTCAATACGCGTACGGTATTGGACTCGTACTTCAAAGTGACAAAGTTAAAGCGTTACTTCTTTGACGAGTGAGCACGCGAAACCGAAAGAGACTTCCATATCCTTGGGGGAGTACATGAGACGTTAGGAACTTCGAAAGAGCCAACGATCTATACGCTTTATGTGATGATCATGTGTTTGATTGAAATCAAACTTGATTGGCCGTGCCCCATATACTTTGAAGGGGGAGTTTCTCAAAGTTTTTCGAGCTTACTAATCAAGGAAAGTGTTGAGGGGGAGTTGAGTTCTTCATCAACATAAAGTGATGCTTCGATGAATGTTAAGAGAATGTGCATTCCGCTGTGCAAACTCAAAGACCATTGAAGGTAGAAGAACTCCAAGTTTCAAAGATCTACTTCAACGGCCGTACAAGATTCGAGGGGGAGTTAGTTAGAAATAGTTTATTCTTTCTTATTGTAATTTTGTATGCATTTTACCTAGTGAGCAATCTTTGAGAAATAGTTATCTCTTAGGGGGAGATTGTTAGGTCTCTAGAAAGAGCTAACTATATCCCTTAGATTGTAAGGGAGGTGTTCTATAGATGAGGGCTATATATAGAACACCAAGCCTCCCTTAATCACTAACATTAGCCACTGATTTGTAATGTATTCAAGAGAGCCGTGGAATATAGTTGACTAGTTTGACTAATGCTCTCTACATTCATGTGGTTAATTGTTCACATTCATGGTATTCATGAGATCTAGGATCCTACAAATTGATTTTCCATGGCTACATAGGCGTAACCTCGAGCATTTAATGTTTTTTCTTCTAAACATATGAACGGTCCATCTCTGCATAAAGTAACAAATTCGGTGTTTGAATAAGTTTGATTATTTGAACATTTACCTTCGTGTGACCATTTTCCGCATTTGTGACATCTTTCAAGGTGTCGTGCTCTTCTTTTCGCTGCGGATTTTGATTTTCCTTTATCAAATTGTAACTTATTATCTTCGCATCTGGATTCTTTTCTTATTCCGTCCAATTTACCTCTGATTAATGATACTATTTCACTTGGAAGTGTGTCATTATTACGTTTAGTGATCAAAGCGTGTAGCATTAGACCATGGTTTAGTTCACAGGAAGTCTTCATTTCGTAAAAATCTAAAAAAATAAAAATTCAGAATGGGGGAAGAAGACAAGTTCTTTAGGGTCTGCTAGGGAAAGACCATTCGGGTTCCATTTTCGAGAACTACACAAAAACAGAAAATCTAACTCTAACAGAAATACATATTATCCTTTAAAGACTTGATTCTCCCCACACTTAGTTAGCTGTGGTATCGAAATTGTAATTAACTTCGTTGTCAACTTCCATCGGACTATCTATGTAATGTTTAACTCTGTGACCATTAACTTTAAATTCAATCCCATTTGAATTTATTAATTCTATCGTTCCGTATGGGAAAACTCTTTTGACTATGAATGGTCCAGACCATCTTGATTTCAATTTTCCAGCAAATAGCTTGAATCGTGAATTAAAAAGAAGAAATCTATCTCCTTCTTTAAATTCTTTTGAACTTCTGATTCTTTTATCATGCCATTTCTTCGTTCTTTCCTTATAGATTAACGAATTTTCGTATGCTTCATATCTTAATTCTTCTAATTCGTTTAATTGACTTAACCGTAGACATCCAGCTTCATGTAAATCAAGATTACATGTCTTCAAAGCCCAAAATGCTTTGTGTTTAATTTCTACTGGAAGATGACATGCTTTTCCATAAACGAGTCTAAAAGGTGTGGTTCCAATTGGAGTTTTGTAGGTTGTTCTAAAAGCCCAGAGTGCATCCTCCAATTTAATGGACCATTCCTTCGGATTTGTTCCTACGGTTTTCTCTAGAATACGTTTTAAAGCTCGGTTGGTATTTTCAACTTGTCCACTCGTCTGTGGATGATAAGCGGTGGAGATTTTATGAGTTACTCCATATATTTTAAGAAATTTCTCAAGTTGATTATTACAAAAATGAGTACCCCGATCACTTATTAAAGCTTTCGGTGTTCCAAACCTTGCAAAAAGACGTTTTAAAAAGTTGACTACAACTCGTGCATCGTTAGTTGGGAGAGCTTGTGCTTCCGCCCATTTAGATACATAATCAATGGCAACGAGAATGTAGAGATTATTATGAGATTTTGGAAATGGACCCATAAAGTCAATACCCCAAATGTCAAATACTTCACATACTTGAATGACATTTTGTGGCATTTCATCACGTTGACTTATTTTTCCGGCCCTTTGACAAGCATCACAGGATTTGCAAAGAAGGTGTGCGTCTTTGTAAATTGTAGGCCAATAGAATCCATCATCATAAACTTTTCTTGCTGTGAGTTGAGGCCCATAATGCCCTCCTGTTGGTCCTGTGTGACAATGGTTTAAGATTTGATTGGCTTCTTCTCCGAATACACATCGGCGTATTATTCCATCGGGACAACTTTTAAACAGATGTAGATCTTCCCAAAAATAGTGTTTTATATCACTGAAGAATTTCTTTCGTTTTTAGTACGACAATCCTTTTTCAAGGAATCCACATACTAAGTAGTTTGCATAGTCTGCAAACCATGGAATTTCATTATAATCTATCTTCAATAGATATTCATCAGGAAAGTTGTCTTGTATGGCCGATTCATTTAGAACTTCTAATTCAGGATTTTCAAGACGAGAAAGATGATCAGCGGCGAGATTTTCTGCTCCTCTTTTATCTCGGATTTCAATATCGAATTCTTGTAAGAGTAAGATCCAACAGATTAATCTTGGTTTGGCATCTTGTTTCGAAAATAGGTATCTAAGAGCAGAATGGTCGGTATAGACCACCGTTTTAGCTAGAACGAGATATGAACGAAATTTGTCAAAAGCAAAGACAATAGCAAGGAGTTCTTTTTCAGTAGTTGTATAATTCGTTTGTGCTCCTTGTAACGTCTTACTAGCATAATATATAGGTTGAAATTGTTTTTCAATCCTTTGTCCTAAAACGGCTCCCATTGCAAAATCACTTGCATCGCACATAAGTTCAAACGGTAGATTCCAATTTGGAGTTATCATGATCGGCGCATTAGTGAGTTTCTCTTTAATAATATTAAAAGATTTGATACATTCATCTGAAAATATGAATGGAGCATCCTTTTCTAGAAGTTTATTCATAGGAGTGGCAATTTTAGAAAAATCTTTTATGAAACGTCGGTAAAAACCGGCATGCCCTAGAAAACTCCTAACTCCTCTAACATTGGTGGGATGTGGAAGTTTAGCAATTACATCTACTTTAGCTCTATCCACTTCAATTCCTTCTTTTGAAATTTTATGTCCAAGAACGATTCCTTCTTTAACCATGAAATGGCATTTCTCCCAATTAAGAACTAGATTTGATTGTTCACATCTAATAAGCATTCGTTCAAGATTAGCTAGACATGATTCAAAAGTATCACCGAAGACTGAAAAGTCATCCATGAAAACTTCCATGCATTCTTCTATCATGTCGTGAAAAATCGCCATCATGCACCTTTGAAAGGTTGCAGGGGCGTTGCAAAGTCCAAGTGTCATGCCTTTGTAAGCAAAAGTACCATAAGGGCACATGAATGTGGTTTTCTCTTGGTCTTCGGGTGCTATTGGAATTTGAAAATATCCGGAAAAACCATCTAGAAAACAATAGTAACTGTTTCCGTCTAACCTTTCCAACATTTGATCAATGAAAGGTAAGGGAAAGTGATCTTTTCTGGTGGCGTCATTTAATTTTCTATAATCAATACATACACGCCATCCTGTTACAGTCCTAGTAGGAATAAGCTCATTTTTCTCATTTGTGATGACAGTCATGCCACCCTTCTTAGGTACGCATTGAACTGGGCTTACCCATGGACTATCAGAAATTGGATAAATTAAACCTGCATCAAGCAGTTTAATAATTTCTTTCTTAACAACATCTTGCATATTAGGATTTAGTCTTCGTTGGCGTTGCACATACGTTTTATGACCTTCTTCCATAAGGATTTTATGTGTGCAATATGAAGGACTAATTCCTTTAATATCATGAATTTTTCATGCAATAGCTGGTTTATGAGCTTTCAACATAGAAATGAGTTGTGATTTTTCATTTTCAGTAAGAGAAGACGATATTATTACAGGTAATTCAGATTCACCATGTAAATAAGCATATTCCAAATGGTTTGGAAGTGGCTTTAACTCTAATGTCGGAGGTTCTTCTATCGATGATTTGTATCGATATCTGTCTTCTTCTTTTAGCATTTGAATTTCTTCTGTTGTTAGTTCATATCCATTAGCCATTAGTGTAGCTAACATTTCAATTTCATCAATTGGTTCAGTTCCTTCTCCTAAAGAACATTCTCCCGTTCCTTGTAATTCTGGAAATTCTTCTAACAATTCTGCATGTGAATCTATAGTTTGAATATAATAACATGTATCATTTGCAGATTGTGGTTGTTGCATTTCTCTATCAACTGAAAAGGTAACACTCTCGTCCTCTATACTTAGGGTCAGTTTCTTACCGAACACGTCTATCATTGCTTTAGCCGTGTTTAAGAATGGTCTTCCTAATATGAGAGGAACTTGAGAATCTTCTTCCATGTCCAGAACAACAAAATCTACTGGAAATACTAAAGTACCAACTTTAACTAGCATGTTCTCCATTATCCCTCTAGGATATTTTATTAATCGATCGGCTAGTTGTATACTTATTCTTGTTGGTTTCAATTCTCCAAGGTCTAGTTTAGTGTATAGTGAATACGGCATTAAATTTATACTAGCACCTAAATCTGCCAATGCTTCTATTGAACTAAGACTACCCAGAAAACATGGAATTGTGAAACTTCCTGGATCAGATAGTTTTTCTGGTATCTTATTCAACAGCACTGCAGAACAATTAGCATTCATAGTAACAGCCGAGAGTTCTTCCATTTTCTTTCTATTTGTGATTAGATCTTTCAAGAATTTCTCAAATCTAGGCATTCCTGAAATTACATCAATGAAAGGAAGATTTACATTTATCTGTTTAAACATATCCAAGAATTTGGATTGCTCGGCTTCAAGTTTCTCTTTTTTTATTTTACTCGGGTAAGGAAGTGGTGGTTGGTATGGTTTAACATAAGGTTTAGCCTTAACTGTGTTATCTTCATTAACCTTTTCAACTACCGGTTCTTTTTCCTTATCTTGTTCAGGTTGTGGTTCTTGTGGAGTAGGAATAGCTTCATCAGAAGTTACAGGTATTTCAGGTGGTTTTAGTGTAATACCACTTCTTGTGGTAATGGCTTTAGCTGTTTCATTCCGGGGGTTAGCATTTGTATCACTAGGTAGACTTCCCGATTTTCTTTCACCTATTAACATTGCTAGGTTACTTACTTCTTGTTCCAAATTTTGAATAGAAGCTTGTTGATTTCTAAATGCTTGAGCATTTTATTCATTGGTTTGTTTCTGAGATGTGAAAAACTGCGTTTGAGTTTCAACTAGCTTCGTCATCATATCTTCTAAATTTGGCTTTTTATCATCGGTTTGTGGTGGTTTGTTTTGAAAATTAGGTCTTTGCTGATTGTAAGTATTGTTGGATACTTGTTGATTACTAGGACCTTGTTGGTTGTTGTATGGAACATTTCAGTTATAATTCTGGTTTTAATTGTAGATTGGTCTTGCCGGTTGATAATTATTCTGATAATTATTTCCAGGCCTTTGGTTTATGTATGAAATATTCTCTCTTTGTTCCATTGTTAGTTCAATACTGAGACAATCTTTTGTCAAATGTGGTTCTCCACACTACTCACAACTAATTCGTATTGAGTGAATATCTTTAGTCATCTTTTCCATTCGTCTCTCGACAGCGTTTATCTTTGCGGAAATGGAATCTAAGTCATGGCTAGAATCGGCTCTAGCTGCTTTAGATCATCTAACGATATCTTTTTCTTGGTGCCACTCATGTGAGTGGGAAGCAGTGTTATCAATAACTTTGTAAGCATCAGTTTCTGTTTTCTTCATAATGGAACCACCAGCTGCTCTGTCTATGTCTTTCCTTGTAGTGATGTCGCATCCTTGGTAGAATATTTGTACTATTTGACAAGTGTCTAAACCATGTTGCGGACATCCTCTTAATAACTTTTCAAATCTTGTACATGCCTCATATAGAGTTTCATTTGGTTTCTGTGTGAACGTAACAATTTCTCCTTGAAGTCTTACGGCTTTAGATGCCGGAAAGAATTGTTTAAGAAATTTTTCAACTAAAATGTCCCATGTATCGATCGCCCCTTCAGGTAACGATTCCAACCAATCTTTGTTTTCTCCCTTTAAAGTCCAGGGAAATAACATGAGATATATCTGTTCATCCTCAACTTCTCTTATTTTAAATAGAGTACAGATCCTATTAAAAGTACGAAGATGTTCATTTGGATCTTCCTTCGACGCACCACTAAATTGGCATTGATTAGTCACCATGTGTAGAATTTGTCCTTTGATTTCATAATCTGGCGCATTAATGTCTGGATGAGTAATTGCGTGACCTTGGTCAGTGCGTTTAGCTCTCATTCGGTCTTCCATACTTAAAGGTTCCAGATTTTCCATGATTGAATTTATTGAATCTGAATCACTAGAGGATTCTGATTTAATGGCTCGTTCCTCAACAATCTCTGTTTGAATGATTGGTGGTTCCGGAGGAAAAATTAATGGTTCAGGATCTATGAATCGTCCCTGAATATTCTCCGGATTCTCAATTGTGAGGTCGGGTTCAAAAAATGGATTATCGGAAATTTGAATTGGAGTACTTGGTCGACTGGATGACGATTCTAAAGAAAAATCAACGGCGACAATATTTGCTAGATGTCTTGATCTGGTTACAGGTGGTGAACGTACAAAAGGTGGTGAACGTCTTGCTCGGTGCATTCACTGAATATCCTATTAGTTTTTAAAAGGAAAGAAAAATTATATAAGTTATCCAATTAATAGACTTTTCTGATTTTGCCCACGTTTCGAATAGCCAAAAGATGCAACAGAGGGGCAGGATTCGTTTGGTCTCGATATAATTGAGTACTGTTTGGCTCCAATAACCCGGTCCACGTACAAATCTAACTATTACTACGAACCAGAAAATTTTGATGTCTATCAATTTAACCACTTCAAATAAACTTTTGTAATTTAAAGAAATTTAGAGAAGAAGTAGAATAAAAATTCTAAGTCCTAAAAACTAGAATGATGAGAAATAAGAAAGAAAAAGAGCGCGTCGGAAAAGGTCGAAAAAGAAAAGGGTTGAAAAATAAAAGGCGTCGAAAAATAAGAAAGAAAAAGAGTGACTTATAAAACTTTAAAACACTCGACTAACCCAACCTTATTACTATCACTAACTTAAAATTAAAATTGCAAATTGAGATTACTAATTGGAGTGATAATTGATACATAGGTAAAAGGCGTCGAAAAATAAAAATAAGAAAGTAGCGCGTCGAAACTTAAAAAGGAACTAAAAACTAAGAATTAAAAGTTGCGTCTAAAAATATTAAAGCTTAAAAGAAATACTATATCCCAAATGGCAATATCTTAAAAAGGTACTAAAACTTAAAAAAAACGTCGCAAAATTCTAAAGCACCTAAATTTTAGTCGAAAGAAAAAGCACTTAAGGGAATTTACGGCAAAGCCTAAAAATCTAGAAGTAAAAATAATTATGGCAAAAACTATAACTTAAAACTAATTACGAGCGAAAAATACAAATATTACGAATAAACAAATAAAAAGATACAAAATATAAAAATAAACTTAAAGTTGTAAAAAGTACAATTTTTATAAAAATATTATTTTTATATTATTTGTTTTATAAAACTATTACTTTTATATATATAAATAAAACTAATTAAAATTAATTATTACAAATTAATTAAAACTTAAACTAAATAATAAATTAATTAACTAATTTAGGGTTTATTAATAATAATAATTAATAATACTACGTAATTAATGCGATTAGGGTTTCTGGTCGTGTCAGGGTGGCTCCGCGAGTTGCGGTACACCTGGCAACAAACTCCGCGAGTCGCGGAGGTTAAAATTTTAAATGCACAAATATCGTTCGACAGGTTCTGTAGTTTTTTTAAATTATATTTTATATATTTTTCTGTTTTTAATAATTATGTAAATTATAATAAATAAAAACTTATATTTTAAAAAAAATAGAAATACTTTATAATTTTATAAATAAAAATCTTAAAAATAGATTTATATATTTTTTTCTTTTCCGGTTTTTAAATTTTTATATATTTTTTAATATTTAAAATGTATTTTTACAAAAACTAAATAAAACTTAATAAAAATTCTCTTTTTTTTATGTGTGTGGCGTTTCGCTTCGTCGTTCCCCGGCAGCGGCGCCAAAAATACTTGATGTTATGCGAGGTGTATATGAAATAGCTTTATTTTTACTAGGAAATACTATTAAATACGGTACAATTTTACACAAGATATTTATTTATTTATAGAATGGATATACTTAAACCTTGCTACAACACTTATAGGCAGTGTACCTAATCGTACAGTAGTGTAGTTTTTAGTAAGTCCGGTTCGTCCACAGTGAATCTTTTAAACAAAGCTTAATGCTATATTAGTTTTACTTTATAAAAATACAAATATATATATAAGTAATATTATTATTATAAAGGGGGGTTTTTACCGTTTAATGACCGGTTTGTCGCTTTTTAAAACTTTAGTCGCAGTTAAAACCTAATGTAAAATATCAAAAATAAATACAAGACTTAATTTAAAGCGTAAAGTAAATAACGATAATGAAATTGCGATAAATAAAATTGCGATAAAATAAACTTGCGATAATTAAAAAGTACGATAAATAAAAGTTCAATTAAATACAATAACAATAAATAAAAGTGCGATAATTAGAAGTGCAATTAAATATAAAATAAAGGAAATTAAATATGAAATAAAATAATTATGCTTATTTAAACTTCCGTAATCATGATGTTTGACGTGTTGATTTTAGTTTATGCCCATGGGTAAATTATCCTTTGTCCTGGATTATTCAATATGTCCGTCTGGTTTTTGTCCATAATAGTCCATCAGTCATAAATATAAAGTGCGAGTATCCTCGTCAAATTATCCTTATACCCGAAGTCAAATATTCCAACTAATTGGGGACTTAAACTGTAACAAGGTTTTAATACTTTGTTATCAATTATGCCAAGTGTCCTTGTACATAATTTCACCCCTGTTTTAATAATTCTAGTGGCCATTAATCAATTCCCGTGTCCGGTTAAATGAACAATTATTCGTACATATAAATACCCCGCCCATCGTGTCCGATCGAGTGTATATGGTTATTTATAGGGACGTCCAATTGTAAATCTTTATATTAAAATTAACAAACTATCATTTAGTTAAACAAATATAAAGCCCATTAATAGCCCATAGTCTAATTTCCACAAGTGTCGTTCTTTTGTCCAAACCCCAATTATGGTACAAAGCCCAATTACCCAATTTTAGTATTTTTAGCCCAACATCATGATTACTTCGTTTTAAATAAGCATAATAATAACTTAGCTACGATACATTAATATAAAAAGGTTGAACATAACTTACAATGATTAAAAATAGCGTAGCGTTACACGGACAGAATTTCGACTTACACCCTTACAACATTCGCTAACATACCCTTATTATTAGAAATTAAAATTAAAATTAAAATATAAATATAAATATAAATATAAATATATATATATATATATATATATATATATATATATATATATATATACGTTTATAGAGAGATTGATAAAAGGATATTTTTTTACGATCAAAATGCGTTGGCTTTTATAGGCAGTTTCAGAATTTGGGGCTCCGCGAGTCGCGGTATTTTTGCCCTTCAAACTCCGCAAGTTGCGGAGTTTGATTTTACAGCTCATCCCTTTTTGGATCTTCTTTGCCGACGGTTTTAATATATAAATATAATATATATATAATCTATATAATTAATTATATATTATATTATATTTATATACATAGTTAACTTGTAATTTTTAGTCCGTTGCGTCGAGCGTTGAGAGTTGACTCTGGTCCCGGTTCCGGATTTTCGAACGTCCTTGCGTACAATTTAATATCTTGTACTTTACGTTTTGAATCTTGTACTCTTGTAATTCTGAGACGTTTCTTATCAATAATTGGAACCTCTTTGATTGTATTTTGTACTTTTGAGCTTTTTGGTCGTTTGCATCTTCAATTCGTCGAATCTATCTTTTGTCTTCACCTTTTATTATTTAAACGAATATCACTTGTAAATAGAACAATTGCAACTAAAAGCTTGTCTTTCTTGAGGAATAATGCTATGAAATATATGTTCGTTTTTAGCATTATCATTGACATTACAAGACTTATACACTTTGTAATGATGATCCTAAGACAATACTAGGACGTACATTACACTAAGTAAACTCACAAGATTAATGATTTTGATTAGTAAGTTTACAACAATCAAATTCTATATCTATAAGATCATAGAATTTTCTCTTGCTTGATCACATTTGAGTAGTAGTTAGAGCCCTTGTGATCTCTGGAAATAAGCCTTTGAAATATTCAAGTGGGTCTACTTCAAATGCTCTTTAATGCTTGCCTTTTATAGTGGGATTCAAAAAGTAGCCGTTGACACACGGTTGCCTGCACGGTCGACCGTGGTTCGACCGTGCATGCTCCATTCCAAATTTAGTATCCGTTGTATAGCCGTTTGACTCTAATTTGAACACCACATTTTGGCACATTTACTCCTTCTAGCACCTGTAAAAGAAACTAAACATCCTATACAAGTACTATATGCATTAAGTGTGTGAGATTTGGTCTTATTGCATGAAAGTGACATAACACTCCATTAGTGGTAAACCCAACATTCTTGGAGAAGTGTCTTGATTGATATTTTGAAAAATCTCAGTTTGGTCAAGACTTAGTTAGTCACATTAATGTTTTTGGTTCAATTCTAAAGACTAGTCACTATGTCATTAACTTCATGTAACGACCCAACCCGTTATCCAACCGAATACGCAGCAATTTTTTTTTTTTTTTTTTTACAGTTAGGGTGCGCGGCACGCAGCCCTTAATCTGCGCGGCGCACACAAGGCCTTTCAGCCCGCTGTCCAAATTTTCCAATTTTCGTTTAAAGATTACCCACTTCCTGACACCTTTAGACGAAACGCTTTTCACAACGCATTAAAATAAGTAAAACTAACACGATTCAATAATAAAACAAGTTTTACGACATCGGGCCCACGTTGGCCGTTTTATGAAATACATACAAAATACGAGTTTCGACCATACGAGTTTAGTTTCCAAACAAAACTATGAGCATGATGTTTGGAGATAAACTACCCAATCCTAGGTCGAATCCAAAAGTAATCCATGCAAGCATTAAAAGGGGAAATCATCTAAATCCCGAACATACCCTTGCCAAATCCGCTTTCGTACCTAAAAATGTAAACAACGAGAGGGTAAGCTAATGCTTAGTGAATCCAATACTTATAAATATACATATGTAATTTACCTACACGCATCCACTTACAAATACCATGCAAACAAAATGCATAAACGAGCTAGCAACACCAAACGTACAACTAGCAACAACGTTAGTATATAAACCGCCGCAACAATATACTAAAATCACAACAATGCATAAACATAACAAACCGTTCCCCGCTATGGCACTACCGACTTGTAGACGACCGATAACGTCGAGTCTCACTCGTATGATGTCACCGACAGGGAAATTCTGACCAATTATTGTGACTATCTGCGGATGATATGTAATCAATGGGATTTATGGAAAGAACCCTCTTTCGTATGTATCATAAATAAATAGTCACTTATCGCTTGTTATTAATTACAAGATCTGATATATAAATAAGTAAGCACAAACGTGATGTCACATCATTGTAATTATGCATGTAAGCATTTTATGTGAACCTATTGATTAATTCAAATAAAGAAAGTGGTCTGGATAGCCACATGAATCAAAGAATGATACATTGGCCGTTTTCAAAAATCACGTGATATCCAATAACCTTGTAGGTAAATACTCTAAGCAAAAGTCACAACTACATATGGTAACAAAGTTTTCGCGTATACGCATGTAGATTTAATGAGGAATTGTTATCGAGATATTTGGAATTGATACATAGCTGATTCCATGTAAACTGCGCCCATATACCAACTGTTATAGAATATTCCTCGAATTCGGTTAAGGGGTCGAGACTCAAATTGTGACGACCCGAAAATTTCCAACCAAATTTAAACTTTTATCTTTATATCATTCCGACACGATAAGCAAATTCTGTAATGTTGAAATCTCAAAAACCTTGAACTATGTTTATGTAATCAATTACCCTTCGATTGCTCTCGACGATTCACGAACAATTATGTGTAAATAGATATGTATGAATATATACATATGTGTGATTATTAAATTAAGAAATATTAATGAAACATTAAACGTTTTATTAATATGAGAATAAGTTACAAAGTCTATTATATGGCTTGAGAACGTTAACAAAGTATTAGATATATAATACTTTACATGAACGTAATTATTTAGAAATATTTATCAACGGAATTAGAAGATAATATCAAATGATTGATTTGTCAGATACATTGTATGATTATGAGTCTATATTGTGAGGTCCATATTGATTTGAGAAATCGTTTCTTTTTAACGGTATTCGGAATAGATGGTAAAGTAATTTACATGAAAGAACAAAAGTGTCACGTCTCCTTTTAACGAATATAATTTTATAAATATTTAGAGCCACTTTTGACGAATTGTTACTGAGTCATTATGATAAGAATGAAGGTTTTAACGTTATCTTGAAATTTAGAATCTTTCTAGAAACCTTTTGACAAGTTATAAATAATAACGATCCATGAGGTAATTGAATATAAATAAATAACTTACAACGTGTAATTAAGAACGTGTTTGTATATGTTTCAAACTATTTAATAAATGATATTTGTATTCGATTAGTAACTAGAATATTTAACAAGTTAGAGTGAACGCTAGTACATAAATGATTCATACCAATTTATGTTATATTACGAAAACGATTGAAATACTTTTAGTTTTGAAAAACTAATTAATATATTATTAAATAAATCTTTTTATGAACAAATCATATTTTAAATAAAGATATATATATATATATATATATATATATATATATATATATATATATATATATATATATATATATATATGTATATATATATGTATATATATATATATGGTTATATATGTATGTATGTATGTATGTATGTATATATATATATATATATATATATATATATATATATATATATATATATATATATATATATATATATGTATTTTACAAAGTGATAAAAATAATATTAACTTAAAATGTTTGATTTAAAATATATATTTTATATAAACAACGAAACGTCGATTTTAAGAAGCAAATGACCATATCACTCAAATGTACAAGTTATATTTTAAATGATATAGTTTATCGATATTATAAGTCTAGTTAATAATAAAGGTACGTATCGCGTAAGGTAAAGTACTAGTTTTCTAAATGTACAAAAATGCGTTCGAGAAACCAAAAACGAGACTATAGTCATGTGACAACGTACAATTCGTTGGAACTAAAATTACGAGTTAACTATGTACGTAAATATAATATAATATATAATTAATTATATAAATTAAATATATTATAATATATATATATATATATATATATATATATATACATACATATACATATATATAAACCGTCGGCATCCATGAAATCATTGAGGGTGAGCTGGGACAGGTACCTCCACGATTGCGGAGGTGTTAGCCTACAAAGTACCGCGATTGCGGAGTTCATGGGTCCAGAAACGGGTCTATAAAACTCGAGTTTTTTGGCCGAAGTAATTCATCTATCTATCTCTCAATTACTCCGTAGTATATATTTATTTTATTTATATTATTATTATTATTATTAAGATTAATATTATTATTATTAATCGTATTTAGTAGTATTATTATTATTATCATTAGTATTGTACATAAAATACTACGACGAAGTCATGAGCAAGTTATTCAAAACGGGTTTTACGAGCGGGATAGAGCTAAGGAAATTATGGGTTATAGCTATGGAGGTTATGGGTATGGATCAGGGGTATGCTCGTGAGGTCAACCTAATATTTATCGTCTCCGTTGCGTCTACGTACCTTTCCTGCAATATTGAATCTCAATATTGATACGTGAGCATTCATAACTTAACTTTTACATATTATTAGTGTATCCATGACTAGTGCTCGAGTAGATATGATTATGCATGCATGTATGTTTAATTTAGTCGTTAGATAGTTTTGATGAATCATAAGTTAGTTACATATGTGGTTGAGAAAAGGTATATGATATGCATGTCGTTGGAAAGCTAGCGAAAAA
Source organism: Rutidosis leptorrhynchoides (assembly GCF_046630445.1). Lineage (NCBI taxonomy): Eukaryota > Viridiplantae > Streptophyta > Magnoliopsida > Asterales > Asteraceae > Rutidosis > Rutidosis leptorrhynchoides. The sequence goes on from NC_092341.1 coordinate 131,464,157, forward strand.
TTAAGAACTTTTCATTTAGATATCGAATGGTTTCGATGAACGGATTAGAAGTTATAGTCAATTGAATTTTTGTATTTTTATTAAAAATGATTATTATAATCGTCGTTATTATCGTCGTTATAGTTTCTATCTTATTATTATTATTATTATTATTATTATTATTATTATTATTATTATTATTATTATTATTATTATTATTATTATTATTATTATTATTATTATTATCATCATCATTATCAATAAAAGGTATTATCATTAAAAAATGTTATTTTTATTATTATTACTATCGTTATTATCGTTAAAATTATAATTAGTATTATTATTATTATTATCATTAAAATAGTTATTAGTATTATCATTAATATTATTATAATATTTATTATTATTATTATTATTATAATTAAAACTGATATTAGTAACACCTAATTATTTTGATTACTATTATTATCATTATAATGAACGCGATATAAAAGACGATTAAAAGCTATTAACAAATTCATTAGAAAATAATGAGTATGAGTATTATGATGAAATTAAAATATTGTAAGACATTAATTTAAGAGAAAAACATCGATTTTATTATTTTTATTATTATTAAAAGTATTATTAATATTAAAATTATCATTTTTACAAAAATTATCATTTTTAATAGAAATATCATTGTTACTATAAGATATCATTATTATTATCATTTTAGTTCTATTATTAATAAAAAATTATCATTTTATCATAATTAGTATCATTTTTAATAAATATAAATATTGTTATTTTTATTAGTAGAATAATAATAATTATTATTACAAAATAATACAACTTTTATTTATTATTGTTACTATCAATATTATTTTATCAAATAAATATGTGATACAAAAAAAATATTTTACTACATGTAATATAATTACATTAATAATACCTATCATTATATTTTTATGATATTAAAATGAACTTTATAAATTTTATTACTTAAAATATATAAAAGTATATTTTTATCATATATAAATCTTAAATATAAATTTTTATTAACAAATGACTTTTATTATTTACTCTAATAAAATCTGTTAAAAATATTTAAAAATATAAAACGACTATATTTAAATTATATAATAATCATGTATAAATTTTGGAAATCATTTTGAGTCAAATTGACTTTTGTTGACTTTTGCATATTTAGTCTCGAGCATTAGGATTGTGATACACTAAGACTTGACCTAAATTGTTAGACAAATACTGACCAACACATAAATATATATAATTAATATAGGTTCGTGAATCCGAGGCCAACCTTGCACTTGTTCAGTGCCATCATATGCATAATTGCTACGAAATACAATATTGTGAGTTTCATTACTCCCTTTTTAAATGCTTTCGCAATATATATTTTTGGGACTGAGAATACATGCGCTGTTTTATAACTGTTTTACTAAATGCTTTTGAGATACATATTTTTAAACTGAGAATACATGAACTGCTTCTATAAATATTTGACGAAATAGACACAAATATTCAAAACTACATTCTATGATAGAATTATTTGGATTCAGAGGTTCGATTTCTATAAAGATTGTATTATCAACCATCGGTGAGATGATTTCGTCATTTCACTACGCGTTAGCTACCGTTGTATTATATTGTGTTCGATTTTGTAGTTAGTAAAGAATGAGATGATTTTGTATTGCACTACGCACTAGCTACCGTTTTAACTACCCTTGGTGAGATGATTTTGCATTGCACTACGTACTAGCTACCGTTGTAAAATTATATTGTATTAACTACCACGGTGAGATGATTTTGTCATTGCACTACGCATTAGATACCGTTGGTGAGTTGTTTGAAAGGTTCTGGTGTTCTTCATATGAATGATTTTTACAGCAGTGAGCAGACCTGCACAGATTGTTTTCTAAATATGAATATCTTGTGGTCTATTAAAATATTGGAAATGAATATTTATGATAAACTAATGAACTCACCAACCTTTTAGTTGACACTTTATAGCATGTTTATTCTCAGGTATTAAAGAAATCTTCCGCTGTGCATTTACTCATTTTAGAGATATTACTTGGAGTCATTCATGACATATTTCAAAAGACATTGCATTCGAGTCGTTGAGTTCATCAAGAATATTATTAAGTCGTTTATAGTGGGATATGTTATGAAATGATATGCATGCCGTCAATTTTCGATGTAAAGAAAGTCTGCCTTTTGAAAACGAATGCAATGTTTGTAAAATGTATCATATAGAGGTCAAATACCTAGCGATGTAATCAACTATTGTGAAACGTTTATAATGTATATGAACGGGTCCTTTCACAAATTATTATTCAACGAATCGTATCGACCCTACTTTGGCAATTAATTCCAAAAAGATCAAAAAATCTTTTATAAGTAAACAGAATTTTACGGAATCCAAGCCATGTGTTAATTCATTGAACCAGCTTCCGTTTGTTCGTATGAATGTAAACAGTAAAAACTATACTTGACTCCCCCTTTTTTATGTCCTTTGAAAACACAAAGTATACCCGTCCGCTCTTTTTATTATCTATTGCACTCTGAAAACTAATTGCCGTAACAATTAAACATTAACAATGAAATTAATAATAATCGGAGCTTAATAAGACCTCACGATGTGAAAGGTACGATCAAACTTACAGGTATATAAGGTATGAACTGGTTTCCGTTTGACTGTGAGAGCATGATACATGTTGCATCTCTCATGGCTGCATTTACCCCATAGCTTAAATCTGAGACCCGATTCCTTCGATCACTAGACCTTATTATACACCGCTGAAATCATCATTCACACTCAAAAAGCAAGTAACTTCAATTCGTTGTGAAGATTTTAGGGTTTGTCTTTCCTCGGTTTAAGTCGATTCTACGCCGAGACAATACGGCCTTGACCGGAGGTGTCACAGCCCTCTCGTAGGCGTTGCCCGCCAGCTCGGAATTGTTGTGATTGTCCGAACTCCGAAGGTGTTGCGATCTGCCTGGAGGCGATGCGATATGCCCGTAAGCTTTGAAATGATCTGCGTGGAGCGTATTTACACCTCACTGTTTAATATCGGTAATATGTGAAAATAATGATATCATGCGCGCAAAAAGCTACATAACGATTGTGCAAATGGGAGCACAAAGAGGTGCACAGTATCGTGAAAACGTCTCACAAAGGACCGCACAAAGGGATGTGCAAGTAAGCGCACAAAGCATTCTGCTAATAACCGCGTACATCATTATGCAAATAGCCGCGTGAAGCACCGCACAAAGAATTGTGCGAAGAACCACGAACGTAAATGCGCAAAGAACCGCGCAAAGTACTACGGAAACACCTGTTAGTGGATACGCAAAGGACTGCACAAATTAGTTGTGAGGGCTGCTGCAAATCAGCAGCAAGGTTCCTACAAATCGCCGCAAAGGATGCACAAACGTTCGTGTAAAGCACGTGCATAAAACCGCGTGAATACACACACAAATTACCGCGCAAATATGAGAGCAAAGGCTTGTATAAGGTGTGCAAAAGACTGCACAAATGTTTAAACTCAAGAACTAAGTTTAGCACAACCAACAATATACTCAAAATTGAGTTTGACATATCCGCTTAAAGTTTAGAGATATAGTCGAAAATATCCTAACCTCTCTCTTTTAATAAAAGAAAGATTTTGGAGATACATGCAATTCGATAATTAGAGATATTTCAGCCTTGGTAAGATGCCAACTCATTTACCAATTTAAATCAGTTAACTATTTTTATATTATTTAACTAATCCCGGTAATCATATAAATAAATTATAAATTAATTAATTAATATAAAAAAGATACGGAGTATATTGGTAGCAGATTTCACGTGATATCTTAGTCCTTTGGAAGTTGTACCTTCAGATGTGAAGTTTGTACGTTTGACAATAACACGGAAGGACCAACTAAATCTACTCCGTATTTTCCTTTTTCGTACATGATATCGATATGAACAAAATTTTGGCAACTGAATTCCGTCCTCCAAAATACATGCATTCAATCGGTTCAATAAATATGTTACTCCATGACCTCGACCGCATGAAGATCGCGATGAAAATTCCAAAATAAACTCAACCGTTCGATTAATAGTCTACGAGAGAACCGCAAGTAATTCCGGTAGAAACGTTTTGGATAACCGAAAATTCCGGTGAGTCATTTGAATTGATTAATAATAATATGTTGGAAAATTAAACACCCAGCCATTGTGTCAAATACGTGCCCTTCGGATTTTGAAAACCAAAATCGAAACACCGTCACACGAATAAAGATGCACTTCGACATAATTACAGTATGGATATGCATCTATGATTACAAGACACAAATAAATCTTTAAAATCCATAACGATTTTGAAGGATTAATTTATTTGATATAATTAAACCCAAATAAATCTTTCAAAATCCAAAACGATTCCTGGACGAAAGTATTATTATAACAACCATGGATGTGAATTGCTTGGATGTCTATGAATTAGACGAGTATTATTATACTATTGATTGCTTAATATTAATAATAAAATCACCGACGTCACAAATATATTAGCATGTATGTTTCCATTCACAAGCAAACATATGATTATAATATTCTTTCATGCGCTGCCTTTCCAGATTTCAATCTATCAACAGCACACGAAATCCAACAGTAAATCGTTTTACAGATAATGAAATAAAAGAGAGACTTACAACCGTTCGAGGGAAAGAACGCAAGATATGTTGTTCTCTCAATGAAAGCACCACTTGATCAAGCATGTTTCCGCCTAGGGCTAGAAACATACTTTAGAGCAATAGAAGAGGGGTTTTTGGATTCAGCGACGTTAACCTCCGGTCCGGTTACCGTGATAACCCTAGCCGAGATGATGACCTCGGGAGGGTGGCTAAGGGCTGACCGCCGGCCGATGGACGGCACTCCGATTGGCGGCGAAGGGAAAAACCCTAACAAGAGTGGTAGGTAAAAACCCTAGGGAAAATAGAGAAGAATGTGTATAGATTGGGTACCCCAATTGCTTAGATTACCCCTCTATTTATAAGAGGGAATTAGGGTTTAGGAGAGAGAGACTTAATAGCGATCCATGGACCAAATCCAATTACTAGGTCCGATGGGTACCGCCCATCATCATTAATAAACGTAGAAATACGTTTTCACTTGATCCACTTAATCCATGCTCTCATTTAAGATGCGTCGTCAATTGTTTTTACGAATCGATAGTATTTTTGATTACTCAAACGAAACTACACTGAACACTTTGAATTTAGGAGAAAAAAAAAAAAAATGATTGCACTTGTAAAGTTCGTTAGGAGGGTTAATCTTTAACATGTAACCAACGTAACATTAAATCATACATCAACTTTGTTAGGAGGGTTAAATTCATAAGAGCCAACCTAACCATTTATCATTTCGAACACATGCCATATTGTTGAAAAGTTCTCGAAACTTCCCTAAATAACAACACTCATAACTAAAATCTAATCATTTTTTTGCCAAATTACACGTCGGGAACTAAGTTTGTAAAGATTTATAATGTCGGGCAAAACCAAAACAACAAGGAGTTAAGCCAATGAAAATTAATACGCAAAATAACAAGGAGTTAAGACAATGAAAACTAACACGTTTGTTAAAATTATAAAAAAATTATTATGTGGCTGCTGGGATTCGAGCCCAGGTCTCCACGGCCACAACGTGGAATTCTTACCACTAAACTACAGCCACTTATATTCACATTCACAGTTTATAACTTAAAATCTAAAAGATTGGTCAATAATGATATAAATTGCAACCATATCCTATCTGTGTCCGTAATAAAAAAAGGGAAACAATCTTGGTTCAAAGTATAATAAATAAGATCTATCGAATTTGGATTGGATGATATAGATTTTCTACGAAGCACCTCATATCAAACAAGACTAAAAACAAATGAATATTAATTAGCGAATGGCCTGACTGGGCTTTATTAGTCCATGGTGTAAAGATGATGATTGTACGAAGTAAGTATAATTATAATATCATTGTGTTGTTATTATTAGAGTTCAAGAAATTATTGAATATTGATTTTAAAAAATGTATAGATTATGGTGAATCATGTTAAAATGCGTTTCTAGTGACGGATCTTATTACACTAATCAACAAAATTGTGTAGTTACTTTAATTAAGCCATTAGTGAATAAAAAACTATTATAAATAAACATGTACAATAGAAGTTATTTTTATTGGCGGATCTTATTTCACAATGGCGGAACTACATTATAACTTAGGAGGGCCTTGGCCATCCCAAAAATTTGAGCCACTAGTATATATTTTATATTGCTTAAGAAGTAACAAAAGAAGTATACCTATTGGCCCTCCAAAAAAGTACACCAAATTTTTGAGAAGTCCATATTTATATAACCCGATCCATATCCAAAATAACTTGAACACTTTTTTCTTGGCTACACTATCGTTTTGGCTTCTTGTTGCAGTCTGCAAGCCGCAGAGGTACTTCTCGTTTACTGTTGTGCTAACTTGTTTATAATTTATATTTATAATATCATTTAATCAAAGAATATAAACACAAAATGGTAATTTACCGTTTTCAAATCTTCAGCAATAATCGACTTCGCAATAAGATGGTTGATGACTTTCTAGCAGAGAATTTTGTGGTTTGTATTGAACATGATATCACCTAAAAGTTTGATTCGCAATCTGTTAGCGATGATTTAAATATGCTTAAAGGTCGTCGAGCCGAGTTGTAATTTTTTCATCTTCATTAATATATGATGTATGACGATTACTTATTTTGAAAAGTAACACACTTGAAATTTTCGGATGTTTATTGTTTTAGCCCTCCTAATGAAAAACTTCAAGTTCCGCCACTGATTTCACTAATTTCTTCTTGAAATAAGTTTCATCTTTCGCTTTTTGAATGTGTTTCTTTTGGTATTATATAACACTTCATGAAAATTATACAAACGCTAAGTTATTTTGTTTACTTCCTTAAGTGTTAACGAGATCTTCCTTGAGAATTCAAACTCTTCGATGTCGGATCTTGGCTCTAAATTATGGCAAGCGGTTATTTGGTCGAGCGGATATCTCATAGGAGTAATCGGAATCAAAAGGTATTCAATCAAAAGTGTTGGAATACTCCATTGGCATTGTGAGAAATTCAAAAATAAAGACATTCGAATGGATTGCGAAAAAGTGCAAAGCGAAGACTATCGATTGACATTCATGGCTTCATAACCCTCGTTCCTTACTTACATAAATTTGTTACTTAACTACTTGTTAATTGGCATAGTGAGAGTTGTAGCATAGCTTGAGTTTCTAAATTGTTGAGTTGTTCCCTGGATGAATGAATTGTATCTGGGGGACTTTTATGTATTCAAACGTTGAGTTATATATATATATACAACAACAACAATACTCAATCCCACACTTGTAGGGTATGGGGGAGGTGAGACGTAGACAATCCTTCCTCTATCCTAGGACAAAGAGAAGTCATTTCACCACCCCGAGTGAAACACTCACAAGAGTAGAGAAAGTCCTTCCTCTCTATGTTCGACGGATAAAGAGATTGCTTGCAACGGACCTCCGGCCAAAAAAAAAAAAAAAAAAATTGCCAACACCATGAAAATGGTGGGACAAATTTCCATGGGTTTTAAAATGTTGCCTGGAATTCGATTTAGGCTCTAAGCGTCAGTCAAGTCGCCAATAAGTAGACGCTTGCTGATGGCTCCCGAAACAGCGTCGTAAAAAAAAAAAAAAAAAAAAAAAAAAAAAAAAAAAAAACCTACCTTAGAGTGTACTGCGGAGCACATGACGAATAAAGTAAAGCTGCACTAAATGAGAAATAAACATATATATCCACAAACAGATAAAATCACATCATAGCAAGCCAGTCTATAAAAATAAACATACAAACATACATAAAACCGTATCTACTCAAACCTACATAAACATACAAACGTACATTCATAGATATCCACATACACGCATACATACGGGAAAACCTACATACGCATACATAGATATAAAACATACAAACATACGAATATACATACCAACATACGGATATACATACAAACATACGAATATACATACAACCAAACATATAACAATACATACGTATAAACATACAAACGTACATAAATACATAAATACAATCATAGGCAAGCAGAAATGCGAAACAAGCGTACATACAAACAAACATACAGAAACCTGCGCACAAACTTAAATACATACATACAAACACGAACATCCATACATACACATTGAAACCCACATGTCCAAACTTACACCATCTATGCATGGGTCTAGGAAAAAAAAATAATAATAAAAAAAAAGGTCGCACAACAAAAAAAGCATACAAAAAAAAAAAAAACAACAAACCATCAAAGAGCAAGAACATAGTGAAAGAAGACACTCACACAGACCCACAAAACCACAAACACACAAACAAAACCAAACAACCTACTCATCTATTCTAATTCTAGTCCTCCACGCAACCCTATCAGAGGTCATGTCCTCGGTCAATAAGAGCTCCTTCAAGTCTATCTTTATCCTATCTTCCCACCTACGCGTAGGTCTACCCCTTCTTCGTACGCCGTCAACCGTAAGCGTCTCGACCCTCCTAACAGGGGCAGTAGGAGGTCGTCTTCTCACATGCCCAAACCATCGAAGCCGTTCTTCTCTAAGCTTGTCGATGATGCTTCTAACTTTCAGGTTCTCCCTAAAAACACTATTAGGAATCATATCTAACACTGTTTTACCACATGTCCACCTAAGCATCCTCATCTCTGCCACCTCCATCCTCCTCTCTTTTGCTTTCGTCATAGGCCAACACTCTGATCCGTATAACATGGCAGGTCTAATTGCCACCTTGAAGAATTTCCCTTTCAGCTTAAGGGGGATCTTCTTGTCGCATAAGACTCCAGTCGTTGCTCTCCACTTCACCCACCCTACCTTAATTCGGTGCGACACGTCTTCATCTATCCTCCCCGATTTGTGGAGCACCGAGCCCAGGTATCTAAACGAAATTTGTGGATGCAAGATCTGGTCTCCAATACAGATGTTCACTCCATCACTTTGTTCATCAACATTCCTATCAAAATCGCAACTAAGATATTCTGTCTTTTGTCTACTAATGTATAGACCATTACTTTCTAAGGCCACCTTCCATTGCTCCAGTCTTCTATTAAGCTCCTCCTTAGAGTCCGAAACGAGCACAATATCATCGGCAAAAATCAGGCACCAAGGGATGCGCTCTTGTATCCCTCGAGAAAGTTCATCAAGGATCAAAGCGAAAAGGAAAGGGCTAAGGGCCGATCCCTGGTGCAGGCCTACTTCTATTGGGAAAACTTCAGTATTTCCCACCGGTGTTCGAACACAAGACTTCGCCTCTTCGTACATATCCCTAATAACATTAATATACCTACTTGAGATACTTCTACCCTTAAGGGTCTTCCAAATCAAGTTTCGTGGTACGCAATCGTAGGCCTTTTCTAAGTCTAAAAAGACCATCTCTAGGTTCTTTTGCTTTTCTCTATACTTCTTCATAAGGTTCCTAATAATATGGATTGCCTCTATCGAAGAGCGCTTTGGCATAAAACCAAATTGGTTCTCCGAAACATTGGTTTCGCGTCGAAGTCTAGTCTCAATCACTTTCTCCCAAAGCTTCATAGTATGACTAAGTAATTTTATGCCTCTATAGTTACCGCAACATTGAACATCCCCCTTGTTCTTATAGATGGGAATAGTCTCACTCAGTCTCCATTCCATAGGCATTTTAGAGCTTCGAAACGTCTTGTTAAAAAGGCAAGTCAGCCACCTAACACCAATGTCGCCCAGGCACCGCCACGCCTCAATAGGGATCTGATCCGGTCCCACTGATTTATTTCTCCCCATCTTTCGTAGTGCCAATCTTACTTCCTCTTCGCTAATCCTCTCACAATCTATGTTGTTATGGGATTGTTCTATATCAGCGTCTTGTAAGTCCTCGTGGCGCTCTGGTCTTCCCCCTACAAAGAGAGATGAGAAATACTCTTCCCATCTTTTCCTAATTTCGTCTTCCTTAACTAAAGTTTGACCATCTTCATTTTTGATAAACTTGATGTTATCAAGATCCATACGTCTTCGCTCCCTAGCTTTGGCTATCTTGTAAATATCATTAGCTCCCTCTTTGGAGTCAAGTTTCTTATACAGATCTTCATATGCATTTTCTTTTGCTAGGGATACAGCCTTCTTAGCTTCTCTTTTGGCTTCTTTATATCTCTCTACAGTCCTAATTCTATCCGTCGGAGTCCCCTCCCCACCAGTGATGAGCTCCCTAAACCTTAATTGCTTAAGCGCAACTTTGCTTTGAACCTCGTCACTGAACCACCATGATTCTCTAACAGCCCTATGGTCTCTAGATGTACCTAGAGCCACACCTAGGGTTTCCTTGGCTACCTCTCTAATGGAGGACGCCAGACAATTCCACATCTGATTCGCGTCACCATTGGATACCATTTCTAATTCAGCATCCACTCTACCTACAATCGAGGTTTTAAAGGTCTCTGCCTTCTCTCCGTTCAACTTCTTCCACAAGATCTTAGGTTGGACTTGTCTCACACTCTTGGTGGTCCGTCTCTGGAGAACCAAATCCATGACCAACAGTCTGTGCTGGGAGGAGCATGTCCAGGCATTCAGGACCTTACAGTCTCCACAAGTCCTAAGATCCCCTTTGCGAATTAACATGTAGTCAATCTGGGTACTATGACCTCCGCTATGAAAAGTTGCTAACTGAGCATCCCTCTTCTTGAAAAACGAATTCACAACTGCCAAGTCGTGGGCAACAGCAAATTCAAGAATAGAGAGTCCTTCCTCATTTCTAGCTCCGTACCCGAAACCCCCGTGGACTCCCGCATATCCCTCAACATCAGATCCTATATGGCCATTGAGATCTCCACCAATAAGTAATCTGTGGTCCGGAGGACACATCCTCACAACCTCGTCTAACGATTCCCAGAAGTGTCTCTTTTCAGCATCTCCACGGCCCGCATGGGGTGCGTAAGCGCAAATTACCGTGTAAGTCACCTCCTGAATAACCAACCTAACCGACATAATCCTGTAGCTCTGTCTACCTACATCCACAACATACTCGTTGTAGGGTGGGCCAATAATGATTCCAACCCCATTCCTAGCTACTCTCGATCCCGAGAACCACAACTTGTAGTCATTGATCCTAGCCGCCCCTCGACCTTTCCATCTAGTCTCTTGGACGCACAAAATGTCCACTTTGCATTCACGTAAAGTCTCGACCAGTTCATACCGCTTGCCGGTCAAAGTTCCCACATTCCAACTACCCACTCTAATCCTACCCAACCTCGCTAACCTATTGCTGCTTCTAGGCCCAATAGACCTACCCGCCCCTGAACTAGAAGGACATGACCTCAAGAAATCATAAGAACGTCTAGTGTCTATCTTACCAAACTACAAGCAGCTAGAAGAAAATATGATAAAGTAATAATAACTATAAGCAAGTAGTAAAAATATAAATAAATAACAGGGAGTAAGTAAAACGAAATTACACCAACTCACAGAAGGTAAATTATTATATTATATATTATATATAGAATTATAAGTAACCTAACCAAAAATTTAGCTTATAACAAATTCGAAGGAAAAATACTACAATTATAATATGAAATAAAAGATGAGAAAAAAAAAATTAAATATATAAATATAAAAAGATCCTACTAGCTGGAAAAATAAAAAATAAAAACTAAAACTCCTAAAAATTACACAATAAAAGAACAGGTAATAGAAATGCAATTTGAGAAAACAATTAAAGAAAAATGCAAACAAAAACCAACTTGAAATTAGAGTAGCAAAGATTATAGAAAAAGGAAGTTTAAGGGTTAGAGAAAACAAACTCAGCCCTGTTTAAACAAGTGAGTTCCGGCAGCAGCGGCACCCGACGGATCAGAGACAGCAGCAAACAGCAGATTAGCAGAGTTTCTGGTTCCCAAGGGCTCTTGCTACAGTCTCCGTTATACTACCTACGAAAAAGAACAGAAAAAGTGAACGAAAAAAAAGAAAAATAAAAATAAAAAAATTCCGGTGACCTGAGAGGCGGCGCGTGGCGGCCCGTGGCGCGCGTTTCGAACAGTATGCCGGAGAAAATTGTATTCTCAGGTTTGGAAAATTGCTGCGAGTTTAATGGTGCCGGTGACAGCTTCTAATTCGGTCGAAGTTAGGAGCAATTTAAGTTCTAATGTTATGAGTGGTTGTTTGCTTCTTTTTTTTTTGGAGTGGAAATAGGTCAGAGAGAGAGAGACGTTGGAGCTAGGAAAATGGTCAGAGAGAGAGACGTTTGGCGCACGATTAACCCTTTTCTTGTTATGATATATATATATATATATATATATATATATATATATATATATATATATATATATATATATATATATATATATATATATATATATATAATGCTTTTCAAAAAAATAAAAAAATAAATTAAGTATTACAATAAAAGAAAAAAATTAAAGTTTCCTGTATATACACTATGCATTTTGACTAAAAATCACATGTTAGGACTCAAAAATTCACTCGAACCGGAAGAAAAAAAATGGTTGGTGTCTATAGTGTGCCATCCCATTAATACCAATGATAGTTGAGTAAAAATTAAGAGAAGCAGACAATTGAGTAAAAATCACGTGAATTATATATTTAAACTAGATTTGTGGTCCGCGCTTCGCGGCGGATTAGTGTCATTTTAACGCTACTATATCGTTAGTTACTTTTCGGCATGAAAGTTATCAAAATTTTGTCCACTCTTTGCAGACCATTTACGCAATGGCCGGCAACTGTTATGGTAATATTCTACTATATTTTTAGGCTTCTATTTGTTGCTAGAAAACCCATTAAATAAACACCTACGATCGGATTGTATTAGAAAATTGGAATTAGATTTTTATGATTTGATTTACAAAACTATTATATTAATAATTATCTTATAAATAAAGTAAAACAGGGTGGGGGCAGAAATATTTAACTCGTGGCGAGCGAGAATATATGATTCGTTAAAAATTTGGGTGAAATTTGTTTAAGATTTTTTTTATTAACTATCGTTTTATTTTCAAAATTATTATTATTATTATTATTATTATTATTATTATTATTATAATTATTATTATTATTATTATTATTATTATTATTATTATTATTATTATTATTATTATTATTATTATTATTATTATTATTATTATTATTATTATTATTATTATTATTATTATTATTATTATTATTATTATTATTATTGGTGACTTTAATAAACTTAATAATCTGAGTAAAAACTCAACATATCAATTTCAATTATATAGATATGAGGTTACTCAGGATATTTAGTAAAAGCCCTTGCATATATGCATATATGCATATAATCTCTTTAGTTAACATACCATATATATCTGAAACTATAGAACGGTTGCTTGAAATTGAAATAAAACTCAAATTTTATTTTGTAGATAGCGTTAAACATAGCTATCAAATTTTAAGAGAGTATATAGTAATATAATATAATTTTTATTTATGCCAAAAATATGGAGTAAAAGAATGAGATGGGACTGATCGTGGGGTAAAAATTATACCCATTCGTATCCACAATTCCACATACTGTTAATATAATTTAATTTTTATTTATGCCAAAAATATGGAGTAAAAGAATGAGATGGGACTGATCGTGGGGTCAAAATTATACCCATTCGTATCCACAATTCCACCTACTGTATTCATATATACATCCATCCATATTTCATATTTTCCTAAAAATCAAATTAAATTAAAATTATACCTAAAAGCATTCATTTCTCTCTACTTTTTTCTTTATCACTCTAAACCTAATATCACCGCAAACACCGGCCCACCGCCTGACACCATACGGTGTTGTCGCTGGTCGCCGATAACTCTATTCCAACACCTTTTGTTCTTCTCCATCATCTCACTAAATCACCACTTTCCTTCTACAAGCAGCCTTTGCCCATCTTTCGTTTTTCCTGGCAAACAGTCCAAATCGCCATCATGTTCAGGTAACTCGTCTTCCTTTTATTTTTTCACTTATGTGTATGAGTTTCCACCCTCTGTTCAAAGATTTACCTCATGTATGGATCTGCTTTTTTTTTTTTCCAGATTAAAATTTCATTTCAGATCCGAGTTTTTTTTTTTTTTTTTTCTTTTTCAGATTTGATTTTCTTTTGTGTCTATATTTAGTTTTTGTTTTTTTGTAGATTTTCATGTTCTACTCACGTTTGCGTTTTTCAGATCTGAGTGGCGATGGTAGTTACTGACGGTTTTACTTGCCGGAAGAGGCTATCGATGGTGGTTGGTGGTGGTTATGTAGTGGTACTCCATAAAAATGTATATTAAGTAAAAAATAAAAGTTCATAATTAAATTTTTTTTTTTTTTTGTGTGTGTTTATCTCATGGTTCTATTATTTTTTTTTTTTTTTTTTTACGAGGAACTCCACTATGGGCCAGAGCACATTGGCCCCCCCACCGCAGGTAAACCCCGGTAAACGGCAAGCCAACCCTCCACCGCTACCGGGTAAAGCATCCTCCAGCTTTGGTCATTAAATGCGGGCACCCCTTGGAGTTGAACCCGAGACCTCCACCTTCATGGGAAGTGTTGGTGGCCACCCAGGCTAGGCCTGGATGGTTATCTCATGGTTCTATTATATCAATGTTAATATCATATGTACTTTCCGGACCAGCTGTTATATATATTTTTTGTTTTTCTACTATCTTGATGGTGGTAGGTTTTGCGGAAAGATTAAAAAAAAATAAAAAAAATGCTATAGCTGCTACAGTATAACAGTGAAAAAGGTGTACTTGGCGGATCCGTGTTGGTTCGTCATTTACGTGAATTAGTATATATATATTCTAATCTTATATTAGGCTAAGTAAGTGATGTCATAAAAAAGCTTAACTCATGCTTAAAAATAATCAAAAAATAAATAAATAAAAAATCTAGGCCATGTTATGATGTCATTAAGGGTGATTATTTTTAATTAAACAACTAAAATTCAAATTAGAAAATTACTTACTAGCGGTTTATAAGCAAAAGAAAACCAGTAGACTGGCTATTAAACTCGTGTTCTAGAAAACACACACTAAACACACTCCTCTTTTATAAAAACCCTAGAAAAAAAAATACTCTCATCTGGATCTGAACAATCGACGATAGATCCAAAATTTCCAGTTAACGGCATTCCGAATCTTCATCGCCATTTTCAATGATCAAGTCAACGATCAGGTTCGTTTTTCTTTCCACCTTTTTTCTTTCAATTGATGTTCTCCATTTGCAAACAGTTGTTGAATCATGTTTACCAATTGATTTGTAAATATTTCAGTAACAACTTCTGTTGTTAGTTATAGTTTTGACATTATTTGATGTATGAACTAATTATTTTAGGGTTAACCTTGGATTAGGTTCTTTGCATGATCGATTTGGTTGTTAATTTTGTTATAAACAAGTCGCATATAATTCACGTATGGAGTATAAATTAGTGTTGGAATGTATTCATGTACACTTTGTAAAGTTGACGGTGATATTAGAAATGTTTAAAGTGTGACGACCCGGAAATTTCCGATCAAATTTTAAACTTAATCTTTATATAATTTTGGCACGATAAGCGAAGTCTGTAATATTGAAATCTAAAACTTTGAACTGTGTTCAAGTATACACTTGACCTTTGACTGTTCCCGACGATTCACGAACAAATACTTGTAAATAGATATGTGTGTGTATATATATATAATATATATATAAAATTAAATTCCATATTTAATTTCTTTAATTAATCTATCTCGCTGCACACTTCATAAATACAGAATATAGATGATAGTACATGCATTTTCAAACCAATAACCATCTACATATATAATATACATGATAACAATGTACATCATCCATGCTCATCTCCTAATAATTACCCTAATAACTTGTGCCGTTATAAATTCACCCGTGATTTAAAGTGAGTGTATTATGTACTATTCGATCACTGCTTTTGTTTGGTGACTTTTGTTATCACTAAACCAAATACACATTCTTATATAATATACACCCCTAATTAAACGTTCCTTTAAAACTAAGTTAATAATATTATATAAAGTAGTCACAAATGAGTGGCTAGTTATTCCAAACGGTAATAATCCTTTTTACATATATATATTCGATATGTTTTAAGACAATTACTTAACAACAAAACACTATCAAATTTTCTTTCCTTCTTTATGGATTTGATTACCAATCCATACTCCACCTTTCTCTTTCAATATTTTGATGATCGTCCATTTATATATATGCTTAATGTTAACAAATCAAAATACATGCATATTATCATTTTTAAAAACTACCACTAGTACCCACCTCTTATTCTTATTCGATCACCAATCCAAACAAGATCTCATCCTCTTTAAATATTAATACATGTTGAATTATTACTCCACTTTCTGTTATCAATCTTTATCTATCACTATCTATCCTATCTATTCTATCATTCTATTTGAATTACTATATCTGAATATATACACATGGGAACGTACATAGGCAACTACCATCACCTAACATACATTAGATCAATTTCCTCACCTTCGACATCACCACCTTACCTTGATCACTTCATCACCCTCCTCATGATTCCCTGCTCAACTTCATTCACAACAACAAACATCGTTTTTGTTCTGTGTTTCGGTTGAACACCAAGATCAAATCAAAAATCCTTTGTTGTTATACTACTACTTCTGGGATTGCAGCCACAACCGAACCACCATCATTCACCCATCCCTGCTAGTTGAGCTTAAACCATCGTTGCTATCTTCAAACACCCACATCACCACCATAACTTGCTTGATTGTTTCTGTTTCAACTTCGATTGAATCATCATCATCTTGATCCTACGTTTTCTTTCTGTTTCTTTGATCAGAATCACCATAACCAAAAACCTCCACACCCGAGTGGTTTCTGTTTGAAAACTCTATCAACTACACTGCCTTTTTGAACTGCTATTTACAGTCATAAAACGTACCAATACAGCTCAAATATCATGGGTCATTGTTGTGAAGTCGTGGTTACTACAAAACCTGCTACACCTACTGTTACATACTGCAGTATGCTGCTATCTACCTTTATTGCAGCTGTAACGAATGCCACATCGCCCATCACCTGCTATTATTCTGCTGCTATTAAGTTATTGCTCCTTTCCTGTCTAAAATACAACCAAACCACCAAAGAAAACATCACCTGCAACGAAACCTATTTATGTATCTGTTTCGAATTCGAAAGCTATCAACACCTATCGACAACCAATTCAAAACCCTCATTATTCTGGTTGATCACCATTATCAAACCCACCAAGAACCATCATTAAATACTGTTCTTGTTCACCCAAATAATTATACAGAAATTATAAAGGGATTAAAGAAATTAAGTGAATATATTGAATCAAATACATACTTGTTGAATTAAATAACCGATTACCTGGATCAATCGATGAATCGATTACTTGATTAATTGATGACGAAGATAGATGATGATGAAGGGACTGTGACCCGTTTTTGTTTTCTAAAACATATCACTTCGATCGAAACCCAATTGAGTTTTCTGTTCGTTGCTTTCAATAGGGTCTTAAACAATAAAATCGAACATCAATCAAATTGTTGCAGCTCCTGATCGTGTCTGTGGATCGAACACCATAAGCCGTGTTTGTTCCTGTTTCAGATCGATGGACAACAACCGAAGGTCTTCATCTGCTAAATTATTTTTTTATTTATCTTATGTTATCATATTACTACTCGTATTTATTTTTAAAACCAAAGGAACAAAGATTTGGGCCTGATCTATTATTTTGGGCTGTCTTCATTTAAATGAAGTATAATTAGGCCCAACTTGACTAATGATATAATTAATATGATTAATATTAATATTATTACTAATTAGTAAAATTAATATTATTGTATGTTATTATCAATAGTACTAATATTATTATTAGTAACAAAATTATTATTATTATTATTATTATTATTATTATTATTATTATTATTATTATTATTATTAGTAGTAAAAGTATTATTATTATTATAGATATTATAGTTATTATTATTATTACTATTATCATTCCTATTGTTAAAAAGTATTAAAATTATCATTATCATTTTTAATAAGACTACCTTTACTATTAAAATTATTATTATTATTATCATTAATAGAATCATTAATATTATTATCATTATTTTTAAAATGAGTATTATTATTATTATAACTACTGATATTATTATAAAGATATTACGATTTTTCATTTATCAGTATTATTTTAACCAAATAATTAGTTACATAAAAATATCTCTAATACATATAACCTAACTCTATTATTATTTTTATAATATGTAAGATATATAAAATAAATACATCTAAGTTATTAATGAAATGTACAAGTTACTAAAATAATAATTAATAATAATACCTATATTTGTTCGATTACCATTATATGTGTTAATATACATATAAATGATATAGGTTCGTGAATCCGAGGCCAACCCTGCATTGTTCAATATAGTCATATGTATTTTTACTACAAAATACAGTATGGTGAGTTTCATTTGCTCCCTTTTTAAATGTTTTTGCAATATATATTTTTGGGACTGAGAATACATGCGCTGCTTTTATAAATGTTTTACGAAATAGACACAAGTAATCAAAACTACATTATATGGTTGAATGATCGAAGCCGAATATGCCCCTTTTTCTTGGTAACCTAAGAATTAGTAAACCGATCTACTAATTGACGCGAATCCTAAAGATAGATCTATTGGGCCTAACGAACCCCATCCAAAGTACCGGATGCTTTAGTACTTCGAATTCGTTTTTATCATGTCCGAAGGATTTCTCGGAATGATAGGGGATATTCTTATATGCATCTAGTTAATGTCGGTTACCAGGTGTTCAATCCATATGAATGATATTTTTGTCTCTATGCATGGGACGTATATTTATGAGAACTGAAAATGAAAATCTTGTGGTCTATTAAAATTATGAAATGATTATTTATGATAAACTAATGAACTCACCAACCTTTTGGTTGACACTTGAAAGCATGTTTATTCTCAGGTATGAAAGAAATCTTCCGCTGTGCATTTGCTTATATTAGAGATATTACTTGGAGTCATTCATGACATATTTCAAAAGACGTTGCATTCGAGTCGTCGAGTTCATCAAGATTACTATTAAGTCAATTATAGTTGGAAGTATTATGAAATAGTATGCTTACCGTCAATTTTCGATGTAAAGAAAGTTTGTCTTTTAAAAACGAATGCAATGTTTGTAAAATGTATCATATAGAGATCAATTACCTCGCGATGAAATCAACTATTGTGAATCATTTGTAATCGATATGGACTTCGTCCGGATGGATTAGGACGGGTCGCTTCATAAAGAGTATAAATTAGTGTTGGAAGTGTTGAAGGGAAACAAATTTATGTTGTTTTATGTGATGTTGTGTATAATAAGAATGACGTTTTTTTTTTAACTAATTGATGTGCATTAGATGTACAATCATGGTAACGATTAAGTGTAAGTACTTTTCGATATTCAAATGCTAATTGATCAAGCATATTTTCACGGGGTCAAGGTGAACCTACGCTTGAGTGCATAAAAGGGATTTAAGGATTAACAATATTTGAACCTCCGACGCTTAGTCGTGGATAACCCACATCGGTATCATTTTGATTCCGATAGGGTGGCTGATTTGAGAGTCCACCAACAACCTAGCATACGAGGTTGAGTGGCCCAAAGACATGAAGGTTTTATAGTTCAATACATACCTGAAAGTCTTTAGAGGTCGTAAGAAGCTTTGTTCGTACGATGGAGATTTGTATGCTGTAGTTTACGTATGAGTAAACAAGCGAACGTATATGTTTTTAGGGTTTATGAGCTATGTATTTATAGGCTCACGAATTAGGGTTTCGGTAGAATCTTTGCCCTAATTAAATGCAATCTCATCCTTAACTAACTTTCGTTATTTAAGGAAGAGAATCCGACTTGATTATACCGTACATTCTTCTAGAATGTACCGGACCCCTGTGCAAGTATACGAAACTCGCATCAGATGGTATAGGCGCATAGGGTGCGACTATACCCGTGTCATAGGCCGTATATGGCAGTTTAGGGCTTTGGATGCGTATCCGCACAATCTTGCGGATATGCGTATCATTAAGTCCCCCCAGTTCGATGTTATATACAAATAAATATAGTGTATGACGTCGAACTAGGAAGAAAAAATGTATACACAATGAACCTTAACAACATCTTTAAACCAGATAAGCATGCTTAATAGTGCCCATATAAATCTTTAGTTGGATTTCAAATATAACCGGACAGATGGGAAGTTAAAATATATATATTTGCGTAACCGGATACTGTATTAGCATTAAATGCAATGTATGCGTGCAGTCACCAACATGTCTTTTCGACTGCAATTCCTGCACCCGAGGTGACAACTGTCACTGTTTACCGAAAAGGTAATGATTGTAATTATGCAACCCCCTGTTAATGCTAATGTGCACTGGACCTCTTAACAAGGTAATTAACTTGAGATTGATACACGTGTACGGCTGTCATTATACTCGCGTTGCCTTTTAACTCTCAAATTTTCTCTATAAATAGCCTTTTGGCTTTTTCGCATCTCACAATCTTTTTCCTTTTCAAGAAAATCTTCCCTATTCATCTTCTCCGCCAATACTCAAAAAAGGTATATCTTATACTTTTACGCTTTTGCATAATGTAACCCTAGTCATAAATTTTTCTAACTCGTTGTTTTGACTATTGTCGCTGCAGATGAAGTTGGAATCGTACACGCCAAACCCGACCATCGACTCTGGTAACCCGTCAAGTTCACCAGCCAGCTGGTCAGATTCGCTACCGTCATTGTACCATACGCCTGGTTCAAATGGATTGTGTAACCAAAAAAGGTTACTCGACGAAGGTATGAATATCATCCGACGACCGTTCTGTTTACTTGTGACGTTATGATATTTATACACCATGTTTATTGCTTTTGCAGATCCAAGTAGTTTAGCTCATCCATCAAAGCGTGTGTGCCCCAACCCGGAAGATTTTTCTCAACTAATTCCGAATATCGATGAACTTCTGAAGGTTTCTCAACCAACATTTGCCTAACAGTTTTCTTTCCTACAATCGTGTCCCCCCAGTCATTGATTCAGAAGCTTTCTTCACTTTCTCCCACCGAGGAACTATACATGGACACGCAAACAACATTGTTCAATTTTGCAAAAGATCTCAACCGCTTGCAGCTTAAATCTACTGCGCTTGCGCATCCACCTCAGCCATCACCCACAGAGACTACACTACAACAGGAAAATGCCAAACTCACTGCTCAACTTGCGGTTGCTGTAACCACGCACAAGCAAGCGGAGGAGCGAATTAATGTGATGATGTTCAAGAGGCATCAGGAGGAAGATCAGCACATGGCTGAGAAGGCATTCATGGAGTCTGAGATTGCGGCTCTTTCTCTAAAGCTTAAAGAGGCAAAGAGCCATGTCGTGTTTTTGAACGAGAGCTTTAGCGACTGGATTTCAGCACAGGAGTCCTGGGGTGTAAAACACGGTGTTATAAAAGCGCAATACGACATTCTCCATCAGGACATTCCGATAATTGTCCAACACGCTCTCGACTGCAAAGCGGTCGAGCAACGTTTTGGTGCAGCGATGGTCGCTGCTCGCGCCTATGAGCGGACCTTGTTTTGGAATGTCATTTACCGGGAGATGTGCGTACCTCCAGTAATTCCCCCCAATATTGCTGAGTTGCTTGTTGATAGAGCCAAAGAAAAGTGTGATGAAGCTTGTTCTCAACTCCAACATATTTCAATCCCCCGTCTCGAAGTTCTTGTCAATGACCCCAGCATCTCTTCTCAGGAGATAATTTCTGACAAACTCGACTGAGTTTGTTAAGCTACCTTGGTTGGTTACTTTTTACCATCCATGGTGGCTTATTTTTTGCCAGCGAGGGATAGGCCTTGCAGTCTCGGAGGTTTCGCATCCCTATAATATATTTTCTTTTTATGTTTACAGCGGAGTATGCGTCTGATCGCTGCGTGCGAGGATGACATACTCTCCTTAGTGTAGGGCAAACGTTCTTGCCAATTGCCACCTTTTTTTTATTAGCTTATAGCGTATATTGACATATATTAGGTCAAATTTTGGTGTTTGTCCCGCTTTTATGCTAAGCGGTTGATTTTAATATTCTCCAACTGTAATATGCTATATTCTGATTGAATATAACTTTGATGACTTTTTTGGTTAAGGTGCATTTATTGTGTTTTTACGAAATCAAAATGGCGGTTATAATGATTTGTTACAATATGATGCATTCAATAACTCATATGTAGAATAAATGCCATGATTTCATGACGGGAGCGACCCTTCAATCATTTCCTGATCTTTTTATTCTTGCGTCAACATTCCAATGTTATACGCAAAAGTAAGCAAACCAATGCTTATAAGTTTATACTCAAGACTTTTATAAAATTTTTTATAAGTATGTACGCGTATACAATCCAATGCAAATTACTCGTACTATAGACAAACCAATGTCTATACTCAAGAGTCTTCCGGCCACGCCAATGTCTAGGTTATTTAAACAAGTAACCAAACTTGTAATTTATAGTCTAGACTGTGCAAGTCTCCGTCTTGTGCGGTGTACAAGCGTTTGAAACAAACTAATGTTTTACTACTGTCACCATTAAAAATAGTATTAGTAACCAAACTAAACTATGCCACTTGAGACTCGGAGTGTGTCCTTGTGCAGCTTAAGGGGCATGCAATCAACAAATGTAAAAAATACACAAGTTATTGGCTTAAATTGCATAATTCAATTTATTTCAAACATGTCTTTTGGCCAGCACTTAGCTGTCATGTTTACAATGGAAAATGAAAAATTCACATAATAAAAACTTTAAACAGTTATGTGGGGTGATCAGTCCCTCTGCAGTTTTTCATATGTAGCCCCGTTTGAGTGTCTGCGCATGCCAAGTGCGCTTTATTGCTCTTCCATCCAAACTTGCTAGTCGATACACCCCTGTATCGCTTACGCCAATAACCTTGTAAGGTCCTTCCCACTTAGGTCCAAGCTTACCCGTATCCTCTGCCCTGCTTGCTTCGTTTTTTCGCCACACCAGATCATCTAATTGGAAAGATAATGGTTGGACGCGCTTATTATAGTAGCTTGCAATTCTTTGTTTGTTGATTGCTTCTTTTATTGCCGCCATTTCTCTGCGTTCTTCAACTAAGTTTAGATTTTCAAGCAGTTCTTCGCTGTTGCTACTTTCATCGAAGGATGTTATGCGCATGGTTGGCACATTTATTTCGGCGGGTATTACAGCCTCGGACCCGTACACCAAACTGAAGGGTGTTTCATTAGTTACGCCCTTCGGAGTTGTGCGGTGCGCCCACAAAACGTTAGGCAATTCGTCTATCCAACCCCTTTGACACAATCCCAGCCTTGCTTTGATTCCTAAAATGATATCCCGATTCGTAACCTCACATTGACCATTCGCCTGAGGGTGTGCGACTGATGTAAATGTTTGCTTTATATTCAATTCTTGGCACCAGTCACTAAATGGATTTCCTTCGAATTGCGTACCATTGTTGCTTACTATTTCATTTGGTATTCTAAACCGACAGACGATGTTTTCCCACACAAAATTTCGAATTTGCTTGCCCGAAATTGTTTTTAACGGTTTGGCCTCTACCCATTTCGTGAAATAATCAATGGCCACTACCAGAAATTTTACACCCCCTGGACCTGCGGGGAATGGCCCCACTATGTCGATTGTCCACTTGCAGAACGGCCATGGAGACGCGACCGGTATCATAGGATGTCGCGGAGCCTTGCTTACTGGTGCATGAAGTTGACACGATTGACACTTGCGTATTACCTCTGCGGCATCTCTGTACATTGACGGCCAGTAATATTCAAGCCGCATTATTTTGGACGCAACTGTTTTGTGTCCCGAATGCAGTGCGCACATTTCCTCGTGTACTTCCCGTATAATTGACTCCGCTTGAGTTGGATTGAGACACCGCAAGTGAGGCCCCAGAAAAGATTTTCTGTATAGGACTCCCTTGTCTAACAGATACATTGGTGCTTTCATCTTAATCTTTCTTGCTTCACTTGAATCTATCGGCAACGTACCTTTGGTTAGAAATTCTATAATTGGTGTCATCCAACTCCGCTCTTCTTCTTCAACCGCAGCCGAAACACTGTCTTCTTCAATAGATTTTACTTTAACTTCCTCAACCCAAATTTCTTTCTTAAAATGACTGAATGTTAATGCGGCTTACTTACTTAGCGCATCCACCTTTTTATTCAGCGTCCTCGAAACCTGAGTTATCTAGAATAAATCGAAGTCGACTGCTAGCTCTTGCACAAGCTTTAAGTATTTTTGCATCGACTCACCGTGTGCTTCGAATATTCCGTTAAATTGGTTTACAACCAACTGCGAATCAAAATATATTGATAGTTCTTTAACCTCCAGATATTTTGTTACCCGCATCCCAGATAACAATGCTTCATATTCACCTTCATTATTTGTGACAGGGAAGCTGAATCGCAGTGCGAAGGTATACTCTTCCCCTTCTGGACTTTTTAGGACTATTCCTGCCCCTGCGCCTTCTGCACCACAAGCCCCATCTGTGTGCATTTCCCACAGCTGTTCGGGCGGAGGTGGTATTTTTTCCGATTCATGCGAGACTTCGATATCTCCGGCTGTTTCAGCCAGATAATCTGCTAGGACTTGTCCTTTTACCGCACTTCGTGGTGAGAAAATTATTTCATGCTCTCCCAATTCAATAGCCCATTTGGCCATGCGACCAGAATTTTCTGGTTATATAGCACCTGCTTTTATCGGCTGATCTGTTAGGACCCTTATTGGGTACGCTTGGAAATATCTCCGCAAGCGCCTAGCCATATGCACGAGTGCATAAACCAGTTTTTCGATTGCAGGATAATTTAATTCGCTCCCTGTCAAAGCTTTGCTAACAAAATACACATGCATTTGCACCTGTCCTCTGTCCGCTATCAACACTGAACTTATTGCTTCCTTCGATGCCGCTAAGTACAGTATCAACGTTTCTCCAGCAATTGGCGCAGTCATTGTTAGCAGCTCTTTCAGCAATTTTTTCATTTCTTGAAACGCCACTTCTGCTTCCTCCGTCCACTTGAAGTCCGTTTTCTTCAAGCAATTCTTCAATGTTCCGAAAAAGGGGAGTGACCGCTCTGCGGATTTGGATATGAACCTTGTCAAGGCCGCAAACTTACCCGTTAAGCTTTGCACTTCTTTTTTATTTCTTGGTGATGGCATATTCTCGATTGCCTCTATTTTCTTTAGGTTTGTACGTATCCCTCGCTCAGTTATTATATGACCAAGAAACTTCCCTTCTTCTTCTCCAAAACTACACTTCGACGGGTTAATATTTATATTAATCTTTCTTAACGACGCAAACGTTTCTAATATGTCCTCCAACAAACCTTGTTCTATTGTGCTTTTTATAACTAGATCATCAACGTATGCTTCCAAGTTTCCCCCAATCTGACCCTTGAAAGCTTCATCTATAACCCGTTGGTAAGTTGCTCCAGCATTTTTTAAACCGAATGGCATCTTGGTATAGCAGTATATGCCCTGGCTTGTGTGAAAAGCAGTCTTATCCTCATCGTTCGCTGCCATCTGTATTTGATGGTATCCTTTGTACGCATCTAGGAAACATTTGTATCGGAAGCCAGCTAACGATTCAACTTTCCAGTCTATTTCTGTCAGTGGATAATTTTCCTTAGGGTAAGCTTTATTAATATTTGTGAAGTCAAACACATACGCCAAGACCCATCAGGCTTTTTTACCAACACTGGGTTTGCTACCCACGTTTGATACCTTACTTCTCGCAAGAT
Source organism: Rutidosis leptorrhynchoides (assembly GCF_046630445.1). Classification (NCBI taxonomy): domain Eukaryota; kingdom Viridiplantae; phylum Streptophyta; class Magnoliopsida; order Asterales; family Asteraceae; genus Rutidosis; species Rutidosis leptorrhynchoides. Next base: position 131,490,124 of record NC_092341.1, read on the forward strand.
GTTTGCTTTGACCAACTTTTCGACTTCTGCTTTCAACCATTCGCTTCTTTAAGGAGCCATTCCGCGTTTCTTTTGTCGTACTGGCGTCAGACTAGGATTTGCGTTAAGCTTGTGTTCAGCAATTTCCCTTGGTACACCCGTCATGTCCGCTTCTTTCCATGAAAAGACGTCCGTATTAGAAGCTAATATATTACGAAGCTTAAATTTTGTCTCATCAGACAATCCTCCGCCAATTTTAATTTTCTGTTCTGGATGTCGCGAGTTTGCGATGATCATACAGCTTCGAATTTGCTCGATCTCACTAGGCTGTTGCTCTGCTTGTTCTACGACCGCGATGCTTGCATCTTGCATTTCTGACCTTATCGTTGTAATTCATAGCGGTGTTGGGAACTTGATAAGGCCATGTACCGTGGAAGGGATAGCTGCCAATTTTTGCAAAGTTGTGCGAACTAAAAGCACATTATATTTTGAGTAGGACCTTACGACGGAAAATTATACTGTCGTACTTCCCACTAATTCCTTATTATCATCGTCCACCAGCTCCAGCTCTAATTTAATGATCCCGATTGGCCATGCGGACTCACCAGAAAATCCTGATAACGCAGTACCACTAGCATGGCTCGCACAGCCCTTGGTAACAAGCGGAAACAGTGCTCGTACATTATATTAACACCGCAACCGGTGTCTACATGCAATCGCTTGATGATGTACCCGCAACTTTTGACACGTCCTTTAATTGTAATGGGCGCATCCGAGGGTTCCTGTGCTATGGCCGAGAATGTGATGGGAGTATTTTCCCATTCCTCAAATACCTCTAACTTGCGACTCTGATTTATCCGTCCGCTGGTTACCATGTTTATGGTTTTATCCATTTCCTTTCCCTCATTCTTCTTTTGCCACATATATTCTTTTTCTCCCTTTGGCTTGTCGGCTTGTGCTCTTGCGCTTTTCTTCAAGTGTTGCAATCTTCCTTTTTTGAGTTCAGCAACAACTCTTTCAATTAAGTGCCGACATTCATTGGTATCATGACCGTAATCATCGTGAAAATCACAAAATTTGCTTCTGTCTCTGTTTCCATAATACTTTGACAAAGGCACTGGGGGGTCGAAGCTTTTGCACACTGCCTCTGTAATTTCTTTTGGTGTTTTGGTGAGGTCTTTTATTAACGCAACATTTTCAGCATGGCTGCTTTTGAACCTCTGGCTTCCTCCCCCTTTATTGTTGTTGAACTTGCGATACTTATCATTATGATAGGTACCACCCCTAAGTTGGCCATTACCACCATAACGTTTACCCGGCTCTGAACCTCTTCCCTGCACTCGATAATAATCATCATCAATGTCCATGTTTGAAGAGGTATTTCTTCAATTCTGCTTTATATCTTCTTGTGCCCGCATGTAATAATGCTTTTCTTTTACGGCTTTCGCGAAAGTTTCTGGCACTCTTCTTCGTAACCGTTGCCATAAAGACATGTGTCTGTCAGTATCTATACAATGAATAAAGCCGGATACCTTCTGGCTTTCTGGAAAGTTTTGTATCTTAGCCACCTCTTTAGTATATCTGTCTATTATTTCTCCCAAGCTCTCTCTCGATTTCTGCTTAATGTCGTGACATTCGACATGTGTTCTTTTGAGTGCGCGCAAATTGTGAAAGTTCAATAAAAACCTTGAGTGCAAATCCACAAAACCTGTAATGCTTTGGGCTGGCAGATTATTGAACCATTCCCTTGCCACTCCTTGCAACACTATTGGTAGCATATGGCATGGTACTGCATCACCCCAACTGTGTGTTCTTGCGGTTCCTTCAAGTTTTTGTAAAAAGTCATCCGGATCTGATAACCCATCATAACTTCCGAGTGTTAGAGGCAACACCGGTGTGACTGTGAAGGGATGATTGGCGATGTGCGGCACAAACTTTTCTGTTGTAGGAGCTAGCTCAAGACTTTGCTTAGCTTTTTGCCCTTGCATCACTGCGAACCAATTGCTCATAAACTCTTCTACCCGCACTGGCTCATTGAAAGCGGGTGCTAAGTGTGGTGGCGCGACTTCATGTAATTGAGATATGAAGCTATTTGATTGGGTTGCGGCATAGTGCGTTTCGCTATATTGATTGCTTGCAACAGTATGGACTGATTGCAAAGACGCACGGGCCGTTGACCCTTATTGTGGTGTCAGCATGATGTATGAACCATCTGGATTTCTCAGACCCATCTGCCTGATTCTTTCCTGAGCTTTCTCGGTAGTGACCCTTTCAATCAGTGTTTCAGGTACAACCGAGGTGATAATTGGTATTGAACCCACACAGGTAGTTTTAACTTTAAAGCCTGGTGGAACCGATTCGCTTGGAGAACCAAAGCTCAAGATTTTTGGTGACAGATCCTCGAATGGCTTAAAACCAGTTCCCGTTTCCAGTAAACTTCCATCTTGAGTGTGCCACCATCCCTTACATGACTCATTCAGGACAGTTTCTGATGTAACCGACCCTGTTCCCACACTTGGTGTTGATGGAGGCTTTGATGTGCCTTTGGTTGGTGCTGGCGGCGTCGACGGTGTGTTCGTAACAGTCGCCATAGGTGTTTGAAACCCTGGACTTTCTTGAGAGTCCGATCGCCCTTGATTCTTTACACTCTTACTTCCCCCACCCATTCTTGCTAACAATAAAAAACCTGAAGGTGACCGATTAGTTAAACAAAAAAGTTTTTATGGAAAAAAGGTACGAAATCATATACAACATAAATTCCAATCTTCTTTGTTTCATGTAACCGGTCCCACGGATGGCGCCAAATTATTTTCACGGGGTCAAGGTGGACCTACGCTTGAGTGCATAAAAGGGGTTTAAGGACTAACAATATTCGAACCTCCGACGCTTAGTCGTGGATAACCCACATCGGTATCGTTTTGATTCTGATAGGGTGGCCGATTTGAGAGTCCACCAACAACCTAGCATACGAGGTTGAGTGGCCCAAATACATGAAGGTTTTATAGTTTGATACATACCTGAAAGTCTTTAGAGATCGTAAGAAGCTTTGTTCGTACGATGGAGATTTATATGCTGTAGTTTACGTATGAGTAAACAAGCAAACATATATGTTTTTAGGGTTTACGAGCTATGTATTTATAGGCTCACGAATTAGGGTTTTGGTAGAATCTTTTCCCTAATTAAATGCAATCTCATCCTTAACTAACTTTCGTTATTTAAGGAATAGAATCCGACTTGATTATACCGTACATTCTTCTAGAATGTACCGAACCCCTGTGCAAGTATACGAAACTCGCATCAGATGGTATAGGCGCATAGGGTGCGACTATACCCGTGTCATAGGCCGTATATGGCAGTTTAGGGCTTTGGATGCGCATCCGCACAATCTTGCGGATATGCGTATCATTACTAATGTGGAAATGGGAATATTATTAGAGTTGATTTTGAATTGAAAAACTAATATATTTAGGAAATGACGCATTGGACTTGATTTGATCAAAATTCAAAACACAGAACCATGCATCGCATGGCTTTGCCCATTAGGTCGGTGGATAGTAAGGTTATGATGTATGTCTATGTTCTCTGATGTTGAATGCATAACAATGTTGATGTTGATTATTTTTGTTGTTGATGTATGTATACATTGATCATATACATACATATGTATATGTATATTTGTAGTGCGAAAAGCTGCTTAAAGGCAATGGATGCAAGACAATAAACCGCGATGAATTTGAACATGCGCGGTGGGGCTTCGCGAAATATTAAAGAGTGCGTAGGGTTCTCGCAGTACTTGTGCGGAATGCCTAAGTGCGCGCACATCTTACTTCCACGTAAGTCTCAACCTATAAATAGGGAGCTTGGCCTCTCATTTGAGATTGTTGATTCTGGAAGAATTGCCCTAGCCATATTGATCTCTCTCGTGAGTTTGCCCGAGACTTGATCTTTGTTGGTTAAGGTAATTTACGAAGACTGGGACATGGTTGTTGATCATTTAGCACTTAACGAAGATATCTATTGTACCCCGTCATTGCACTCAATCCTTGATTAACCTTTATTGGATAATCTAGGATTGATCAATTGGCGCCATCTGTGGGACACGAATAGAATTGAAATGAGAAATTTGCTTTCGTTTTAATCGAGCTATTAAACTCATTTCTTAATTCTAATCGTGTTATTTTCTTTGTTACATTGCAGGAAAGTATTCTTGATTTGAAAGAAGTGAAAACTTGAAAGTGTTCTTGAATAAATATGACTACGTGCAACATAAAGAAGAATACAAGCACTATAGGTGCATCTGATCCGAAAAACGCTTCGAATTTTGACTTTCAAACAAGTCCTGAAGTTAGCCAACAAACTAAAGAGTTACTTGTAAAGGCATCTGCGAATGCCAAAGTAACTGGAGAAACGCAATCAAATGTTATGGTTGAAAAAATGAACACGGCAAAGCGAAATTTTCAGCAAGCGCGTGAGGAACAAAGAGCAGAAGAAATGAGGTTAAAATTTGACTCTACAAATGCACAGGCAAATGCGGACAAAAGTTTAGTCAAAGAAAGTAATGCGCATAATACCACTGAAAGCGCAGCGAAGGAAATGCCCAAAAAGAATGCGAAAAAAGTGCTTACGTCCTTAGAGGCAAAACAATTGTTGAGGGAAAGAGGTTTTGACCTCCACATCCCAAACAACTATGAATGGCCGCTCAATGATATTTCACCAAATGCGCAAAGATTAATAATAAATCATGATACAAGTGCGCGAAATGAAATTCAAGATCAAAATGCTTTTGGTTCACCAGTATTGATTTTAAAGAAGGCAAAAAGCGCTAAAACTCAATTGCAGAATTCTGATAATTCTGATACTTCTGAAAAATCTAAAAGTGATCAAGAGGTGGTTAAAATTTCCAAATTAAAATGCAAAAGGCCTCTCAGGCCTTTTCCCTGTTATTATGAAGAAGGAGAAACATCTCAGGCCATTAAAATGCAGAACGCGCAAACATTTTTGGCGGATATGTTCAAAAAGTTGGTACCAAAAGACATGCAACACAAGTTTGAACAACCAGATGTCATTCAACAAATGATTGAAAACTACTGCGCAGAAAATAAAGAAGCGCGGCCGAAGAAAGCAGCTGAAATAACGTTTGCAATAGACATGTTTGTAGAGCACATATCTGATTACCCGATTACTACACCACCTATTGTGCCCGCAACTCTAGGTGTATATTCAGGGTTAACAGATCCACTTGACTTTCTACAGAGATTTGAAGGAGTTGTAAGCACGTATAATTGGGATGAGCCGGTTACGTGCCGCGTATTCCCAATGGTACTACAAGGCTTAACGCGTGAATGGTTTCATAATCTAAGCGCAAGAAGCATTGCGGGGTTTGTGGACTTAAGAGAAAAATTTCTTTTGCAGTTTCAAAATTTGCCACCGCAGAAAAAGACGCACATTGAGTGCCATGATATTAAGCAGGGCATTAAAGAAACGTTGGGAAGTTTATTGACAAGATACATTTATGAATGTCAGAAAATCCCAAACCTCAATGAAGATCAGAAAATTTCTGGATTTGTGCATGCGATAAATCCGCAGTGGCATCCAACTCTTATGCGCCGTTTACAAAGAGATGTACCGCATATTTTTGCCAAAGTCATGCAGGAAACATATGATTATATCCGCTGTGGAGAAGACAGCAATATAGTGCAAAATTGCGGGTGGGGCAAAGACAGGAGTTGGCGTGATGATAATGATACATACCGTGATGGTAACGGAGACGGGTATCGTGATTACAACCGCGGATCTGGGCAGCAGCGCAAAAATAATAATGGTGGAAATTGGCGTAATGATCGATAGCGTAACAATGGAGAAGGTGGCAATCAAGGCTATAATAACCGTGACAGGAATTATACGCGAAAGTGGAATAATGATTCCTTTTCCATAATCCAAACGTTATCAAAAATGCCAAAAGAAATACTTTTACAAGAGCGTGTTGCTAAGGCATTTCCAGACCCTCCGCAATTGAGCGATAATAATAGGCGCGATAAGTCTAAATTTTGTATTTTTCATGATGACTATTGTAGTGACCCGAATTTTTCCATATTTTTATATATTAAATGAAATTGATATTTACATGATTAAATGTTTCTATCATGTTAAGCAATCAAACTTGTTAAGACTTGATTAATTGAAATAGATTTCATATAGACAATTGACCACCCAAGTTGACCGGCGATTCACGAACGTTAAAATTTGTAAAAACTATATGATGACATATATATGGATATATATATAGTTAACATGATATTATGATAAGTAAACATATCATTAAGTATATTAACAATGAACTACATATGTAAAAACAAGACTACTAACTTAATGATTTTGAAACGAGACATATATGTAACGATTAACGTTGTAACGACATTTAATGTATGTATATCATATTAAGATATATTAATACATCATGATATCATGATAATGTAATAATTTAACATCTCATTTGATTTAATAAACAATGGGTTAACAACATTTAACAAGATCGTTAACCTAAAGGTTTCAAAACAACACTTACATGTAACGACTAACGATGACTTAACGACTCATTTAAAATGTATATACATGTAGTGTTTTAATATGTATTCATAAACTTTTGAAAGACTTTAAGACACTTATCAAAATACTTCTACTTAACAAAAATGCTTACAATTACATCCTCGTTCAGTTTCATCAACAATTCTACTCGTATGCACCCATATTTGTACTCGTACAATACACAGCTTTTAGATGTATGTACTATTGGTATATACACTCCAATGATCAGCTCTTAGCAGCCCATGTGAGTCACCTAACACATGTGGGAACCATCATTTGGCAACTAGCATGAAATATCTCATAAAATTACAAAAATATGAGTAATCATTCATGACTTATTTACATGTAAACAAAATTACACATCCTTTATATCTAATCCATATACCAACGACCAAAAACACCTACAAACACTTTAATTCTTCAATTTTATTCATCTAATTAATCTCTCTCAAGTTCTATCTTCAAGTTCTAAGTGTTCTTCATAAATTCTACAAGTTCTAGTTTCATAAAATCAAGAATACTTCCAAGTTTGCTAGCTTACTTCCAATCTTGTAGAGTGATCATCCAACCTCAAGAAATCTTTATTATTTACAGTAATATATCTTTCTAATACAAGGTAATACTCATATTCAAACTTTGATTCAATTTCTATAACTATAACAATCTTATTTCGAGTGGAAATCTTACTTGAACTTGTTTTCGTGTCATGATTCTGCTTCAAGAACTTTCAAGTCATCCAAGGATCCTTTGAAGCTAGATCCATTTTTCTCATTTCCAGTAGCTTTATCCAGAAAACTTGAGGTAGTAATGATGTTCATAACATCATTCGATTCATACATATAAAGCTATCTTATTCGAATGTTTAAACTTGTAATCACTAGAACATAGTTTAGTTAATTCTAAACTTGTTCGCAAACAAAAGTTAATCCTTCTAACTTGACTTTTAAAATCAACTAAACACATGTTCTATATCTATATGATATGCTAACTTAATGATTTAAAACCTGGAAACACGAAGAACACTGTAAAACCGGATATACGCCGTCGTAGTAACACCGCGGGCTGTTTTGGGTTAGTTAATTAAAAACTATGATAAACTTTGATTTAAAAGTTGTTCTTCTGAGAAAATAATTTTTCTTATGAACATGAAACTATATCCAAAAATCATGGTTAAACTCAAAGTGGAAGTATATTTTCTAAAATGGTCATCTAGACGTCGTTCTTTCGACTGAAATGACTACCTTTACAAAAACGACTTGTAACTTATATTTCCAACTATAAAACTATACTTTTTCTGTTTATATTCATAAAATATAGTTCAATATTAAACCATAGCAATTTGATTCACTCAAAACGGATTTAAAATGAAGAAGTTATGACTAAAACAAGATTGGATAATTTTTCTTGTTGTAGCAACGTGAAAATTGGTAACAAATCTATATTAATCATATCCTAGCTAACTTATATTGTATTATACATGTATTCTAATATATTATGTAATCTTGGGATACCATAGACACGTATGCAAATGTTTTGACATATCATATCGACCCATGTGTATATATTATTTGGAACAACCATAGACACTCTATATGCAGTAATGTGGGAGTTAGCTATACAGGGTTGAGGTTGATTCCAAAAATAAATATACTTTGAGTTGTGATCTAGCCTGAGACGTGTATACACTGGGTCGTGGATTGATTCAAGATAATATATATCAATTTTTTTCTGTACATCTAACGTTGGACAACTAGTTGTAGGTTACTAACGAGGACGGCTGACTTAATAAACTTAAAACATCAAAATGTATTAAAAGTGTTGTAAATATATATTTTGAATATACTTTGATATATATGTACATATTTGTTATAGGTTCGTGAATCGACCAGTGGCCAAGTCTTACTTCCCGACGAAGTAAAAATCTGTGAAAGTGAGTTATAGTCCCACTTTTAAAATCTAATATTTTTGGGATGAGAATACATGCAGGTTTTATAAATGATTTACAAAATAGACACAAGTACATGAAACTACATTCTATGGTTGAATTATCAAAATCGAATATGCCCCTTTTTATTAAGTCTGGTAATCTAAGAATTAGGGAACAGACATCCTAATTGACGCGAATCCTAAAGATAGATCTATTGGGCCTAACAAACCCCATCCAAAGTACCGGATGCTTTAGTACTTCAAAATTTATATCATATCCGAAGGGTGTCCCGGAATGATGGGGATATTCTTATATATGCATCTTGTTAATGTCGGTTACCAGGTGTTCACCATATGAATGATTTTTATCTTTATGTATGAGATGTATATTGAAATATGAAATCTTGTGGTCTATTGTTACGATTTGATATATATAGGTTAAACCTATAACTCACCAACATTTTTGTTGACGTTTAAAGCATGTTTATATTCTTAGGTGAATATTAAGAGCTTCCGCTGTTGCATACTAAAATAAGGACAAGATTTGGAGTCCATGTTTGTATGATATTATGTAAAAACTGCATTCAAGAAACATATGTCGATGTAATATATTTCTATTGTAAACCATTATGTAATGGTCGTGTGTAAACAGTATATTTTAGATTATCATTATTTGATAATCCACGTAATGCTTTTGAAACCTTTATTGATAAAATAAAGGTTATGGTTGGTTTAAAAATGAATGCAGTCTTTGAAAAACGTCTCATATAGAGGTCAAAACCTCGCAACGAAATCAATCAATATGAAACGTTTATAATCAATATGAACGGGATATTTCATATTATAAACGGGATATTTCAGTTGGTATCCGAGCGTTGGTCTTAGAGAACCAGAAAATTTGCATTAGTGTGTCTTATCGAGTTTGTTAGGATGCATTAGTGAGTCTGGACTTCGACCGTGTTTTCTTTAAAAATGATTGCTTAACATTTTTGTTGGAAACTATATATTTTTAACATGTGAATATTATGTGATATATTAATCTCTTAACGTGTTTGATATTATGTGATAGATGTCTACCTCTAGAACAAGTCCCATTGACTCACCTAATAATAAGAGTCAAATGTAAATTGGAATGATTCGTGGACTGATTCACAAGTTCCCGAAGAGGAACCGGAAGAAGAGTCGAAAACGGAAGAAGAATCGGAACCGGAAGAAGAAATAGAATCAGTGGGGGAAATAATAAAACGGTTAAGTAGAAGAAAATCCTCAACCAACCGACCAAAGTTAATTATGGTCAATGGTGTTTCCGCCAAGGAAGCAAAGTATTGGGAGGATTACCAATTCTCCGATGAATCGGATCCCGACAAGGATTCCGACGATGTTATAGAAATTACCCCAACACAATTTAATAAGGCAAAAGAGAACAATAAGGGAAATGGCATAAAAATAGAGAAATTTGATTCCAAACACGATGAACTTTATATGTATCGTCAACACCCGTATTTCTTAAGTTGTGACAATAACCCGGGAACCTCTAAACCACCAGGTTTTTCTAAACCAATGTGGAAAACGACGGCTCGTATTAGGGGAACATCATATATCCCTAGAAACTTGGCAAAACGAACCAAAACCGAAGAAGAAGAAACGAGCGATTCGGAATAAGATAGTTGTATTCGTGTGGTGTAATATATGTAATATAGTGTGCTTATACTTTATGATATATGTAAAAATTGCTTGTATTAATATGTATTTTTTTATGAATCTAACTCTTGTCTATTTTACAGTATAAAAACACAAAATGGATAGACAACCCAATATTTTAAGAGACCTACCCGGAGACATGATTGATGAAATCTTGTCTAGAGTCGGTCAGAATTCCTCGGCACAACTATTTAAGGCGAGATCAGTTTGTAAGACATTCGAAGAACGTTCCAAGAATGCCTTGATTTATAAAAGGCTTTCGTTCGAAAGATGGAGGATATCACATTGGGAAATCCATAAGTTACGATGTGTTTACTTTGACGCATATATTGTGGGGAACCCAAATGCTATTTTACGCAACGGGTTAAGAAATTATTTTGACTCAATATATCCGAATATAGGACTTCGTGATTTAGAAAAAGCGGCTAACATGCAACATAAAGAAGCATGTTATGCTTACGGGTTAGTAATGTTCGCTTCTCACCAAAGTGAGAACAAGAACATCGGGCTACAACTATTAAACAAAACGTTTCCACAAGTGACGGAGTCGGTAATTGGGGTAAGAAATGAGGTTTTTAGGTTATTACGAGATTGTTGGTCATTACGTAACCTTCATCCTTTTGACGATGTTACAACACATTGTCTTACTATCGGTCACAACAGTTATGTTCCACAAAACCAAGGATGGGAAGTGGTATTAGTAAAATCAGAATGCACGACTTGTTTCTGGACGTATGAATTACGTGTCTTTATTGCCTTTGCTGAACGCCTTATTTATTAACTAGAATTATCTTCGCAACTACTTTGTATCAAAGTTTTATGTGCTATATTTCATGCTATATGTAAAAAAAAGCGGTATTGTAAGTTTGCAAGTTATTGTATAAAGGTTTGAATATGATATATATTTTTTTTTGATTAGGTTTTTATATAGAATTGTAGTAGTTGAAATGGTATGTTAGCTACTAAGTATGAACTTAACGGGTAGGTACTACTCGAATTAAAGAGTATAAAACGCTAATATGAAGAAAGAGCTTTTATAAATAAGTTCATATTACACTACGAAATACTATTGACTACTCTTGATATTCTATATGATTAACTCGTTTCATTTGACTATTTTGAAGAAAATGGCACCGACTACTCGACACACCTTGAATATGAGCGAAGAGGAATTTCATTCCTTTCTTGCTTCAAACATAGCCGCAGTACAGGCTGTTCTACATACCAACAATAACTCCGAATCTAGCAATGCAGCTAACGGCGCAAGAAATCGTGTAGGATGCACCTACAAAGAATTCACTGCCTGCAAACCTTTAGAATTTGATGGAACCGAAGGACCGATCGGATTGAAACGGTGGACCGAGAAGGTCGAATCGGTGTTTGCCATAAGTAAGTGTACTGAAGAGGACAAAGTGAAGTACGCTACGCATACCTTCACAGGTACTGCGTTAACATGGTGGAATACCTATCTAGAGCAAGTGGGACAAGATGATGCTTACGCACTACCGTGGTCAGCATTCAAGCACTTGATGAATGACAAGTACCGTCCCAGAACCGAGGTCAATAAGCTCAAGACAGAACTTAGAGGGTTACGAACCCAAGGATTTGATATTATCACGTACGAAAGATGATTCACAGAATTGTGCCTATTGTGTCCGAGAGCGTTCGAAGATGAGGAAGAGAAGATCGACGCGTTTGTGAAAGGATTACCGGAAAGAATCCAAGAAGATATAAGTTTACACGAGCCCGCCTCCATACAACAGGCATGTAGAATGGCTCACAAACTAGTGAACCAGATTGAGGAAAGAATTAAAGAACAGGCGGCTGAAGAGGCCAATGTGAAGCAAGTCAAAAGAAAGTGGGAGGAAAACGGTGATAAGAATCACCAATACAACAACAACAGCAATTACAACAATAATCGCAACAACTATCCCAACAATCGCAACATCAATTGCAACTACAATAAACGGCCCAACAACAACAACAACAACAACAACAACAGCAACTACAATAATCATCCCAATAACAATAACAACCGCAACAACAACAACAATCAGAAGCAGCTATGCCAAAGGTGTGAAAAGTATCACTCGGGGTTCTGCACCAAATTTTGCAATAAGTGTAAAAGAAATGGTCATAGCGCGGCGAAGTGTGAGGTCTACGGATCAGGGGTTAACAGAACAAAAGGAACAAATGGTGTCGGAACGAGTAATGGCGGAGCAAGTAGTGTCGGAGCAAGTTATGCCAATGTAGTTTGTTATAAATATGGAAAACTGGGCCACATTATTAGAAATTGCCCGAACCAGGAGAACACGAATGGACAAGGCCGTGGAAGAGTTTTCAATATTAATGCGGCAGAGGCACAGGAAGACCCGGAGCTTGTTACGGGTACGTTTCTTATTGACAATAAATCTGCTTACGTTTTATTTGATTCGGGTGCGGATAGAAGCTATATGAGTAGAGATTTTTGTGCTAAATTAAGTTATCCATTGACGCCGTTGGATAGTAAATTTTTACTCGAATTAGCAAACGGTAAATTAATTTCAGCAGATTATATATGCCGGAATCGAGAAATTAAACTGGGTAGCGAAATATTCAAGATTGATTTGATACTAGTAGAGTTAGGGAGTTTTGATGTAATAGTTGGCATGGACTGGCTGAAGAAGGTGAAAGCAGAGATCGTATGTTATAAAAATGCAATTCGCATTGTACGAGAAGAAGGAGAACCCTTAACGGTGTACGGAGAAAAGGGCAACACGAAGCTACATCTTATTAGTAATTTGAAGGTACAAAAACTAATAAGAAAAGGTTGCTATACTGTTCTAGCACACGTCGAGAAAGTACAAACTGAAGAAAAGAGCATCAATGATGTTCACGTCGCAAAAGAATTTCCCGATGTATTTCCGAAAGAATTAGTGGGACTACCTCCACATCGATCTGTTGAATTTCAAATAGATCTTGTACCAGGAGCTGCACCAATAGCTCGTGTTCCTTATAGACTCGCACCCAGTCAGATGAAAGAACTGCAAAGCCAACTGCAAGAACTATTAGAACGTGGTTTCCAAGCACATCACCATGGGGAGCTCCTGTTTTGTTTGTCAAGAAGAAGGATGGTACATTTAGGTTGTGTATTGACTACAGAGAGTTGAACAAACTTACCATCAAAAACCGTTATCCACTGCCGAGAATTGACGACTTATTTGATCAACTACAAGGCTCGTCGGTTTATTCGAAGATCGATTTACGTTCTGGATATCATCAAATGCGAGTAAAGGAGGATGATATTCCAAAAACTGCTTTTAGGACGCGTTATGGTCATTACGAGTTTATGGTTATGCCATTTGGATTGACTAACGCGCCAGCTGTGTTCATGGACCTTATGAACTGAGTGTGTGGGCCATATCTTGACAAGTTTGTCATTGTTTTCATCGATGACATACTTATTTACTCAAAGAATGATCAAGAGCACGAAGAACATTTGAGAAAAGTTCTAGAAGTATTGAGGAAAGAAAAACTGTACGCTAAGTTTTCAAAGTGTGCATTTTGGTTGGAAGAAGTTCAATTCGTCGGTCACATAGTGAACAAAGAAGGTATCCAGGTGGACTCGACAAAGATCGAAACCGTTGAAAAGTGGGAAACCCCAAAAACTCCGAAGCATATACGTCAATTTTTAGGATTGGCTGGTTACTACAGAAGATTCATCCAAGATTTCTCCAAAATAGCAAAACCCTTGACTGCATTAACGCATAAAGGGAAGAAATTTGAATGGAAGGATGAACAAGAGAAGGCGTTTCAATTATTGAAGAAAAAGCTAACTATGGCACCTATATTGTCATTGCCTGAAGGGAATTATGATTTTGTGAATTATTGTGACGCATCAAAGCAAGGTCTCGGTTGTGTATTAATGTAACAGACGAAGGTTATTGCTTATGCATCTAGACAATTGAAGATTCACGAGCAAAATTATACGACGCATGATTTGGAATTAGGCGCGGTTGTTTTTGCATTAAAGACTTGGAGGCACTACTTATATGGGGTCAAAAGTATTATATATACCGACCACAAAAGTCTTCAACACATATTTAATCAGAAACAACTGAATATGAGGCAGCGTAGGTGGATTGAATTGTTGAATGATTACAACTTTGAGATTCGTTACCACCCGGGGAAGGAAAATGTGGTAGCCGACGCCTTGAGCAGAAAGGACAGAGAACCTATACGAGTAAAATCTATGAATATAATGATTCACACTAACCTTACTACTCAAATAAAGGAGGCGCAACAAGGAGTTTTAAAAGAGGGAAATTTAAAGGATGAAATACCCAAAGAATCGGAGAAACATCTTAATATTCGGGAAGACGGAACCCGGTATAGGGCTGAAAGAATTTGGGTACCAAAATTTGGAGATATGAGAGAAATGGTACTTAGAGAAGCTCATAAAACCAGATACTCAATACATCCTGGAACGGGGAAGATGTACAAGGATCTTAAGAAACATTTTTGGTGGCCAGGTATGAAAGCCGATATTGCTAAATATGTAGGAGAATGTTTGACTTGTTCTAAGGTCAAAGCTGAACATCAGAAACCATCAGGTCTACTACAACAACCTGAAATCCCGGAATGGAAATGGGAAAACATTACCATGGATTTCATTACTAAATTGCCAAGGACTGCAAGTGGTTATGATACTATTTGGGTAATAGTTGATCGTCTCACCAAGTCAGCACACTTTCTGCCAATAAGAGAAGATGACACGATGGAGAAGTTAACACGACTGTATTTGAAGGAAGTCGTCTCCAGACATAGAATACCAATCTCTATTATCTCTGATAGGGATGGCAGATTTATTTCAAGATTCTGGCAGACATTACAGCAAGCATTAGGAACTCGTCTAGACATGAGTACTGCCTATCATCCACAAACTGATGGGCAGAGCTAAAGGATGATACAAACGCTTAAAGACATGCTACGAGCATGTGTTATTGATTTCGGAAACAGTTGGGATCGACATCTACCGTTAGCAGAATTTTCCTACAACAACAACTATCATTCAAGCATTGAGATGGTGCCGTTTGAAGCACTTTATGGTAGAAAGTGCAGGTCTCTGATTTGTTGGAGTGAAGTGGGGGATAGACAGATTACGGGTCCGGAGATAATACAAGAAACTACCGAGAAGATCATCCAAATTCAACAACGGTTGAAAACCGCCCAAAGTCGACAAAAGAGCTAAGCCGACATTAAAAGAAAAGACATAGAATTTGAAATTGGAGAAATGGTCATGCTTAAGGTTGCACCTTGGAAAGGTGTTGTTCGATTTGGTAAACGGGGGAAATTAAATCCAAGGTATATTGGACCATTCAGGATTATTGATCGTGTCGGACCAGTAGCTTACCGACTTGAGTTACCTCAACAACTTGCGAATGTACATAACACTTTCCACGTCTCGAATTTGAAGAAATGTTTTGCTAAAGAAGATCTCACTATTCCGTTGGACGAATTCCAAATCAATGAAAAACTTCAATTCATTGAAGAACCCGTCGAAATAATGGATCGTGAGGTTAAGAGACTTAAACAAAACAAGATACCGATTGTTAAGGTTCGATGGAATGCTCGTAGAGGACCCGAGTTCACCTGGGAGCGTGAAGATCAGATGAAGAAGAAATACCCGCATCTATTTCCAGAAGATTCGTCAACACTTTCAACAGCTTAAAATTTCGGGACGAAATTTTTTTAACTAGTAGGTACTGTAGTGACCCGAACTTTTCCATGTTTTTATATATTAAATGAAATTGATATTTACATGATTAAATGTTTCCAACATGTTAAGCAATCAAACTTGTTAAGACTTGATTAATTGAAATAGGTTTCATATAGAGAATTGACCACCCAAGTTGACTGGCGATTCACGAATGTTAAAACTTGTAAAAACTATATGATGACATATATATGGATATATATATAGTTAACATGATATTATGATAAGTAAACATATCATTAAGTATATTAACAATGAACTACATATGTAAAAACAAGACTACTAACTTAATGATTTTGAAACGAGACATATATGTAACGATTATCGTTGTAACGACATTTAATGTATGTATATCATATTAAGATATATTAATACATCATGATATCATGATAATGTAATAATTTAACATCTCATTTGATTTAATAAACAATGAGTTAACAACATTTAACAAGATCGTTAACCTAAAGGTTTCAAAACAACACTTACATGTAATGACTAACGATGACTTAACGACTCAGTTAAAATGTATATACATGTAGTGTTTTAATATGTATTCATACACTTTTGAAAGACTTCAAGATACTTATAAAAATACTTCTACTTAACAAAAATGCTTACAATTACATCCTCGTTCAGTTTCATCAACAATTCTACTCGTATGCACCCGTATTCGTACTCGTACAATACACAGCTTTTAGATGTATGTACTATTGGTATATACACTCCAATGATCAGCTCTTAGCAGCCCATGTGAGTCACCTAACACATGTGGGAACCATCACTTGGAAACTAGCATGAAATATCTCATAAAATTACAAAAATATAAGTAATCATTCATAACTTATTTACATGTAAACAAAATTACATATCCTTTATATCTAATCCATATACCAACGACTAAAAACACCTACAAACACTTTCATTCTTCAATTTTCTTCATCTAATTAATCTCTCTCAAGTTCTATCTTCAAGTTCTAAGTGTTCTTCATAAATTCTACAAGTTCTAGTTTCATAAAATCAAGAATACTTCCAAGTTTGCTAGCTTACTTCCAATCTTGTAGAGTGATCATCCAACCTCAAGAAATCTTTATTATTTACAGTAATATATCTTTCTAATACAAGGTAATACTCATATTCAAACTTTGATTCAATTTCTATAACTATAACAATCTTATTTCGAGTGGAAATCTTACTTGAACTTGTTTTCGTGTCATGATTCTGCTTCAAGAACTTTCAAGTCATCCAAGGATCCTTTGAAGCTAGATCCATTTTTCTCATTTCCAGTAGCTTTATCCAGAAAACTTGAGGTAGTAATGATGTTCATAACATCATTCGATTCATACATATAAAGCTATCTTATTCGAATGTTTAAACTTGTAATCACTAGAACATAGTTTAGTTAATTCTAAACTTGTTCGCAAACAAAAGTTAATCCTTCTAACTTGACTTTTAAAATCAACTAAACACATGTTCTATATCTATATGATATGCTAACTTAATGATTTAAAACCTGGAAACACGAAGAACACTGTAAAACCGGATATACGCCGTCGTAGTAACACCGCGGGCTGTTTTGGGTTAGTTAATTAAAAACTATGATAAACTTTGATTTAAAAGTTGTTCTTCTGAGAAAATAATTTTTCTTATGAACATGAAACTATATCCAAAAATCATGGTTAAACTCAAAGTGGAAGTATATTTTCTAAAATGGTCATCTAGACGTCGTTCTTTCGACTGAAATGACTACCTTTACAAAAACGACTTGTAACTTATATTTCCGACTATAAAACTATACTTTTTCTGTTTATATTCATAAAATATAGTTCAATATTAAACCATAGCAATTTGATTCACTCAAAACGGATTTAAAATGAAGAAGTTATGAGTAAAACAAGATTGGATAATTTTTCTTGTTGTAGCAACGTGAAAATTGGTAACATATCTATATTAATCATATCCTAGCTAACTTATATTGTATTATACATGTATTCTAATATATTATGTAATCTTGGGATACCATAGACACGTATGCAAATGTTTTGACATATCATATCGACCCATGTGTATATATTATTTGGAACAACCATAGACACTCTATATGCAGTAATGTGGGAGTTAGCTATACAGGGTTGAGGTTGATTCCAAAAATAAATATACTTTGAGTTGTGATCTAGCCTGAGACGTGTATACACTGGGTCGTGGATTGATTCAAGATAATATATATCAATTTTTTTCTGTACATCTAATGTTGGACAACTAGTTGTAGGTTACTAACGAGGACGGCTGACTTAATAAACTTAAAACATCAAAATGTATTAAAAGTGTTGTAAATATATTTTGAATATACTTTGATATATATGTACATATTTGTTATAGGTTTGTGAATCGACCAGTGGCCAAGTCTTACTTCCCGACGAAGTAAAAATCTGTGAAAGTGAGTTATAGTCCCACTTTTAAAATCTAATATTTTTAGGATGAGAATACATGCAGGTTTTATAAATGATTTACAAAATACACACAAGTACGTGAAACTACATTCTATGGTTGAATTATCGAAATCGAATATGCCCCTTTTTATTAAGTCTGGTAATCTAAGAATTAGGGAACAGACACCCTAATTGACGCGAATCCTAAAGATAGATCTATTGGGCCTAACAAACCCCATCCAAAGTACCGGATGCTTTAGTACTTCGAAATTTATATCATATCCGAAGGGTGTCCCGGAATGATGGGGATATTCTTATATATGCATCTTGTTAATGTCGGTTACCAGGTGTTCACCATATGAATGATTTTTATCTCTATGTATGGGATGTATATTAAAATATGAAATCTTGTGGTCTATTGTTACGATTTGATATATATAGGTTAAACCTATAACTCATCAACATTTTTGTTGACGTTTAAAGCATGTTTATTCTCAGGTGAATATTAAGAGCTTCCGCTGTTGCATACTAAAATAAGGACAAGATTTGGAGTCCATGTTTGTATGATATTATGTAAAAACTGCATTCAAGAAACATATGTCGATGTAATATATTTCTATTGTAAACCATTATGTAATTGTCGTGTGTAAACAATATATTTTAGATTATCATTATTTGATAATCTACGTAATGCTTTTGAAACCTTTATTGATAAAATAAAGGTTATGGTTGTTTTAAAAATGAATGCAGTCTTTGAAAAATGTCTCATATAGAGGTCAAAACCTCGCAACGAAATCAATTAATATGGAACGTTTATAATCAATATGAACGAGACATTTCAACTATGGTCATGATGCAAATCGATGTCGCGAACTTGTTGAGCTAATTGCAGATGCGGTTACTCAAAGGAAATTGAATCATGATGTATAAAATCGTATCTATAATTTATCTCTGGAAAATGCCGGTTTAAAGATTGCTACACACTAACGGGCAGTGTACCCGATCGTGCAATAGTATAAGTTGGTAATTCCGAAATCGTTCCAAGGACAGTTTAACGTGAGAATTAAGATTGCAACTAATAAAAATAAACTAAGTTAATCTATGAAAATTGAAAGTAAGAGATAATTTGTTTTGTGACTATTTAACGATTAGCCAAATCAAGGATAGATTAAAAGTAAAAGACAATATTTTTGTGTTTTTAAGTTTATAGAAAATAAATGCAGACTCAACGAAAAGTAAAGATATTTGAATTCAATAGATAAAAGAATGTTCGCCTAGATCTCCTATTCGCAGTGTTGGTTGATTTCTTATTAAGCACTAGTTCTATTTATCAATACATGCAACTAAAGAGTCGGTTTACCCAGAGTTCTCTTTTAGCAAACACGTCAAACTAGGATTTATTGGCTTAGGGTTCCCTTTCACCATAGACCTCTTTCGTTTGTGACTTAGTAATTAGCTAATTAAAAGATTAAGATTCAATTGGTTACGCGTTCGTTCCACATAATTCACCCCTATTTTGTTCAATCTATGTTACCCGGTT
The DNA here is from genome assembly GCF_046630445.1 of Rutidosis leptorrhynchoides. Classification (NCBI taxonomy): domain Eukaryota; kingdom Viridiplantae; phylum Streptophyta; class Magnoliopsida; order Asterales; family Asteraceae; genus Rutidosis; species Rutidosis leptorrhynchoides. The sequence continues at coordinate 131,510,036 of NC_092341.1, forward strand.
TACCCCCTTGGTCCAGTAAGCACCCAATTGGTTAAGACAAATCAATTGGAAATTAGTTCACTAAATTGAAACAGGGTTCCCTTTGTCCAAACAAGATCACTAATCAAGCCTAGTAACAATAATCAAATCCCATAAGAATGGTTCTTAATCAAAACTCATAATTATCATGCATTAATCAAATTAAACATTAAAGTATCATCCAAACACATACGAATATTCAATCTAGACAAACATTAAATAATTAGCCAATAACCATGGCTATAATCAAAATCACAAATAAACAATTAAGAGTATTCATTATGATGATAAGAATTAAACCTAATGAAAATTGTGTTCTTGAATGATAAACGAATCGAGACGCGTTTCCGGAATGATTGAGGTGTTAGAATGATCTTGAGATTCCCCAAAAATCACCCTTTTTCGTCAAAAAGCTGCTGGAATTCATCTGGATGCAAGAATGATATTTAGGGTAAAAATTCGTACTTTAAATACCAAATTCCTGAAGTCGGCTGGAGGTGGAGCGGCGCTCCACATATTGAGCGGCGCTCCGTATAACTAAAATTTGATATGTTAACTTCCAAAACCCCTCGAACTATTTTTCCTACCTACTGGAGCGGCGCTCCACCTTTCTGAGCGGCGCTCCAGGCCCATTTTGCTGATTCCGGACCTAAAAACTCACTAAATCCATCCAAACTCGAATCGAACCAATCTCTTTCACTCGTTTACATAGAAAATCACTAAAACCATCAAATAACTTCAAATTTCATCTTCTTGGTCTTAGAACTCGAACTTTCAAAACACTTATCGAAATAACACCAAATCGTATCCGAACGGACTAAAATGTGCTCGATATCGCTAAGGAAAACGTGTATTAAATATGCGATATCAAACAACCCCACACTAGAGTTTTGCTTGTCCTTAAGCAATTGAACTCGATAATGATCTTCTACCATATAAAAACTTCTTCAACATGTATGTAGAACCAAACGAACAACCAACAAACCATCATCTAGCATGGGCACGATTTGGAGTAAATACCAACCAAACCTCCCACTTGCATTCCCCCGAAATTAACTTCCCAATCCTCAAGCAATTAAATATGAACAGAGTAGCTAAATATAGTCTTGAATAGCATACCAAATAAAATGAGGCAAAGAATCTCGATCCATAATGTAAGTCTTCAAAGGAACTGGGAATCAAGTGGGAGCCAAACACCAAATATATGACAATCGAACGCATGTGCCAAAAAGAACGCACGGGCTACCCCGCAATTGGTTAAGCCAATGCCTCCCACAGTACCTAACATCGTGAGATGTCAGTAAGAAAATAATGTGCTTAGAAGGATACACATTACGTCCAGATATCATCGATAATCATGAGGTAATTATCTAATCCGTTAAGTCAATCATAAAGATTGAAGTTCATCAGGCTTAAAAGCTGATATCTTACCTTTCCGAAGGTTATGCAACTGGGGATCTGATCAATCACAAATTTGTGTATCATGGTGCGCTCCCCATTTGACGAGACAGATCTCCCTCATCGAGATAAGTCTGACTACCAGTTTCCCTGTTTGATGTTGAGGCCTGGTAGATTTCCAGTCAATGTTAGCAATGACTTTTCAAGATTTTTCGTCACCCTACAACTGGTCTAGACTACGACTTCTGAAATAAATCAGCAAGTGTGTCGATTTGGAGACTTTACTCCTAGGGTTATAGAAAGTGGTCGGGTGCAACATTGTCCTTGTTAGGAGAAACAATGAGGATCGCCCTATTAAAGTTTTCGATCTAGCGTATGGCCCGGTTTTGACCACACGATACAATCACCGTTCATACGATTGACACCCTCCTTGGTGCAGGTGATCTACGATTGAATTCTTAAAGAATTCGTAGGATTTCACATTCAATGGTAATGAACGTGGTTGGAATTAATTCCAAGTTGCCTACTTCCCACATGACAAGCTTTTCTGCTTGTTTTAAGAAAGGTAGGAAGTAGATACTACCCTTCCGATAAATCCCAAAAACCTTTAGGTGCCATAGCTTTTGGCTATGGGTTGCGTTGTCTAAGCAAACACAAGCACGTAGCTATTGTTCCTAAAAAGGACAACACTGGTGAAGCTCAAGGCTCCTCTTTCCATAGTATCACACCATTAGATGATGTAATAATAAAATGGTATAGTTTCACAAGTCTGATATACCAAGTAACCAAAAGTTTTTGATCTGGCACGTGATTCGGTCACAATCACGCTATGAAATCACTGCTCTCTCACGGTTTACACCCGTTTTGGTACAGGTGACCTACTATTGAGTTCCCCGAACTCGTAGGATTTCATGTCCAAGAAAATGAACATGTGGAACACTTTTGGCTTCTTTGAAATCACGAAATATGCCATAAAATACCAAGCCAAATCAAAACCAATTTTCATAACAAAGGTTTTGGCTGAATTTTCAATTGTTTTTCTATTTTTTTTTCTTTTTAAACTAACTTTTCTATTTTTTTTTATATTTTTCCCCTAATTTTTCAAATTTTTTTTTACGACCAAAACCCGTGAAACGTCAAGTCTTTTTTTTAGATCAAAACTAATATGATGTTTCCATTAACAACCAACCCGGGAGATTTTACATCCCCCACCCCACACTTGAGATCAAGTAATGTCCCCATCACTTGAGATCAAAAATAGATGAAAATCGAAAGGGTAATGTGAGAAAGAAAATATAAAAACTTATCGAGCTTAACCAATGATTGCGGAATGTCAGTGACAGATGGCGTTGAATTGATTGCCAGCATAAGAACATCGTCCATTCCCGGTCATCACACCAATATCATCAATCATGTAGTTTTGCTGAACTTAATGCCATACTTGAAAAATCGTTTCACCAACAAACCTAAGAAAAGAAAAATAAACGAACTACATAAACAGGACAAGGTGGCACCACCCGATGCCTAAACGCCTTGCCCTTAAAATAAGTTTTCAAAGTACATAAGCAGAATACATAATTATCCAAATACAGACCAACGGAAAGGAAATAGTTTTAAACAAATTACAACAAAAACATGCGCAACAACCAATCATTCCCTCGGCCACAAATCTCTGAAGGAGTCCCAATCCACACCATAAGTGTCCTGGCAAGCCTGGTATGGGTCATAAGATGGATCCGGCCTCGAGGGAGTAACTGCTGTATAATCAGGGATCGTAGTACGCGTCAGAATATAAGCCTTCGATGTCTGACGCATCTGTCTCTGAATCTGCCTCTGATGAATCTCCCACTGATTGTGAGCCCGAATCCCCCTCAAATCATACTCTACCCTATCAACTCGCTCACCCAAACGACCAACCTTTGTTTCAAACTGCCCCAACGATGTGTTAATCGCACCATAACTATTCTGGTGCCAAACCCTCATATCCTCATTATGCCTGCGTTGCTCCTTCAACATCCTCTGATTATGCTCAACCTGAGCATTATACGCTGACTGACTATCCCGATACTCCAAATGCATCCCATCTACACTGTTAACCAGAGAATCCCAACTTTCTTCACTAAGTGCCCACGTACCCGGTACGTTTGCACTAGAACTGCCTGCTTCATAAGTGGATCGACTAACACCACGCCCGCGACCACGTCCAGCACATCACCCGGTTATTGTTGTTCATCCTCCCATAAAACCCAACCTGTTGGACCTCTTCTGATAAATTCGGCTTTTGAGAAAAATTGAATATTAGTGGGCATCGCCTCAACCCCCAACATATTACACCTATTAAAATGCCCTAGTAAACCTAGTCACCAAATGCCCACCTAACAACGGGCATTCCGTGCGTTTATCCGTTCCAATCTCTTAAACCACACTCCTAACATACAAGGGACATCAATTTGCTCTCTCAATTTAATTTGCTGTAGAATCCAAAGATCCCTTCGCTGAACCTTATTCGCATTTCCTCTAGCCATGAACATATGAGCAATCATCTTGAAAATCATTCGGTCCTCCGGAAGTCGAAACATTGACTGAACACTTCTACTTGAACTAAAAGCACCCGCGGTCTCTTTCGCCACAGTCGGCCAATACTCACTCTCACTAAAGGCTTCTTGCCCGAACACTTTGCATTGAATCAAATACCACTTCAAATCATTATCATTCAACTCGGGATACAAATCCGATGCCCAAGCTACCCCAATCTTACTCATACTACGCTCTAACCCGCCTAACCTAAATGTCAAGAAATTCTCCTCGGTCGAAGAGGCTCGCAGTCGACAACTAACCGTTGAAAAGAACTCTATAGTCAATTGCTCAAATATATCTTCACGAATTTCAAATAACCTTTCGTATGGCCTCAACTCTTGACCCGCATATGTTACCCACAAATAACCACACAATGTTCTTACAATATTATTACCCAAAGCTGTAAGTTGCGTCCAATCCAAATGAAATGTTCGTTCAATTGGACGGGCGCTATTTATTGTAAATCGTTCTTTCAAGTCCTCGTCATTAGTGATTTGTGACAACCAAAGTTCTGGATTGTTTGGTGGTTGTCGTGGTTGTTCCGGGTTTCCTCTCGATCTCTACACACATGAAACAAATAAAGAAAACAAAACATCAAACTCAAAGGTTAGTGTTAGTCAAAATAATAAGCACCAAATACCCATCACAACCAAACCATGTTGCATGTTAATCCACCTTAAAGACAATCACCAAGTTAACCAAGTAACACATGTAAACATGCCAAGAGCACAAATCTATGCATATCGCATTATCTCTTAAAATAAAGCACATAACGACCATACTCTCATAACAACACAACCAAAACATGACAAACATGATTACACATAACTCTTTTAACTTCCACAAATCTAATAAAGTTCATCATGTTTGCTAACTTTTACCAATTCAAATTACTACTAACAAAATACTCATCACATCTGAAAAACACATGATATGTTCCCTCTAGCATGGCATCATACATAAATAAACCAAATATAGCACTTGTCATTCAACCAATATGACCCGTCCATATGAACACAACCCCACACTAGTTCAAAAACATATCAACAACTAAAGAACAAGAACAATTTCAAGCAAGTAACTCTTCTATCACTTACATATTCGAATTCTCAAACACACAAACCCTAGGTTCAAGTATAACTTCTAAAAACACCAAATTAATCATGAAATTAAAGCATACAAGCATAATCTAACAAAACCCATCACTAATTAAAACACAAAACCCCAATTAAACAAACCCCACACTAATTTATCATGCAAATCAAAGAATAAGCAAGTAATTACACATAATTAGATTAAATTAGCAAGATAGAAAACAAATTCGGACCTTAGTGGGAGCCATTCTTGCAAGATTTTGAAGTAATTAAACAAGAAATTGAAGTTATGTAAATTAGGATTTTTAGATCTAAAGGTTTGTATTTGTAGAAAAGATAGTTAGGATGGAAAGAATGAAAGGGTTTGGTGTAAAATACAGCTGGTACCCGTCGCCTATTTGTGTGGTTGAGAGAATTAGGTTACTTTTTTTTTTAAACCGGACAGGCCCGTCAGTGAAGCGGAGCGGCGCTCCAGGGTTTTGCGCGGCGCTCCAAATCAGCGCGAGGCGCTCCATTAGGCGTAAAATTTATGTCGAGGGTTTTCAACAATCTGGCACATCAGGTACGTACAGACTGAGCGGCGCTCAAAGGTCTGGAGTGGCGCTCCAGGTACTGATAACCCAGAATTTCGCAATTTTAAGCCATTTTAACCTAATTCCTCAACCTTAAAACCAACAAACAACCAAAACAAAAAGCCGAACACGATCACATTGCACATATCATCAAACAAACTCAAAAACATACAAACTCTACAACAATGTGAAGTTTATTACCGAGTCATTCACAAGACTCGTCCCCAACTTCAAGTGACGTTAAGATCGGGTTCAACGTGAACCCCGTCATCAATCTCAAATGGACCATCAAAATATTTCTTAACTCGATGTCCGTTAACTTTAAAGGTAGTACCACTTGCATTTTTCAACTCAATCGTACCGTATGGGTACACTTTAACAACCTCAAATGGTCCCGTCCACCGGGACTTAAGTTTTCCCGGTAAAAGCTTCAATCTAGTGCTGACCAAAAGCACTCGATCACCCTCATTAAACTCTTTCGGACCCTTTAACCTTCTATTATTCCATTGCTTGGTTTTCTCCTTATAAATCAACGAATTTTCATACGCATCAAGGCGTAATTCACTAAACTCATTCAATTGCCCCGCCCTTAGGCGTCCGGCTTCCTTTAAATCCAAATTGCACTTTTTAAGTGCCCACATCGCCTTATGCTCAATCTCTAACGGGAGATGGAACGCATTTCCATAAACCAACCGATAAGGAGTAGTACCAATTGGTGTTTTGTAGGCGGTTCTAAACGCCCACAAAGCCTCATCGAGCTTATTCGCCCACTCCTTCGGATTCGACCCCACAGTTTTCTCAAGAATTCCTTTAAGAGCTCGATTGGTATTCTCAACTTGTCCGCTCGTTTGGGGATGGTATGAAGTAGAAACTTTATGGAGAACTCCATATCGCTTCAATATCTTCTCCATTTGGGCGTTACAAAAATGAGTACCCCTATCGCTAATTAATGCTTTAGGAGTTCCAAATCGAGAGAATAAACGCTGAAGGAAAGAAATCACAACTCGTGCATCGTTTGTGGCTAAAGCTTGCGCTTCGGCCCATTTAGACACGTAGTCAATGGCAACGAGTATGTAACTATAATTATGAGATTTCGGAAATAGCCCCGTAAAATCAATTCCCCAAACATCGAATACCTCGCATACTTGGATGATTTGTTGAGGCATCTCATCCCGTTTGGTGGCTTTACCGGCTCTTTGACAAGAATCGCACGATTTACAAATCAGGTGGCCATCTTTGAAGATTGTCGGCCAAAAAAAGCCGGCATCATAGACCTTGCGCCCCATGATTTTGGGTCCAAAATGCCCACCGGTAGGCTCAATATGGCACTCGGTTAAAATTCGCATACACTCTTCACCGGAAACACACCGGCGGATAACCCCATCGGGACAACAACAAAAAAGATAGGGATCCTCCTAGAAATAGTACTTAAGGTCACTAAAGAATTTCTTCCTCTTTTGATGTGACCACCCTTTTTCCAAGAATTTCCCAACGAGATAATTAGCAATGTACACATACCATGACTCGTCCACCTTGTCTATCTTCATGAGATATTCACCGGGAAAATCATCATGTATACTCGACTCATGAAGGACTTCGATATTTGAATTCTCGAGTCTAGACAAGTGGTCGGTTGCGAGATTCTTAGCACCCTTCTTATCCCGGATCTCGATATCGAATTCTTGCAAAAGCAAGATCCATTTAAGCAGTCGAGGTTTGGCATCCGATTTGGCGAAAAGGTACTTTAGAGCAGAATGGTCCGTAAAGTCTATAGTATTAGATAAGACTAAGTAGGATCGGAACTTATCAAACGAAAAGACCACCGCAAGGAGCTCCTTTTCAGTGGTAGTATAATTCAATTGTGCTCCTTGTAAGGTCTTGTTTGCATAATAGATGGGTCGGAAATGTTTCTCGACCCTTTGGCACAAAACTGAGCCAACAGCAAAATCAGATGCGTCGCACATAAGCTCGAATGGAAGGGACCAATTCGGAGCAATTATAATGGGTGCATTGATAAGTTTCTCCTAAAGAAGTTCGAATGCCTTGTGATACTCTTCGGAGAAGTCCCAAGGCGTGTCCTTTTCGAGGAGTTTGTTCATCGGGTTAGTGATTTTGAAAAAATCCTTAATGAACCGCCGGTAAAAACCGGCGTGCCCGAGAAAACTCCGAACACCCTTAACATTGGTGGGAGGTGGAAGGTTCTTAATAGCAGTTACCTTTGTGGGATCCACCTCAATATCGTTCTCAGAAATCTTGTGCCCGAGAACTATGCCCCCTTGTACCATGAAATGGCACTTTTCTCAGTTGAGCACAAGATTAGATTTCTCACACCTTACCAACATCCGCTCTAAATTAAGAAGACATGAATCGAAAGTGTCACCGAAAACAGAAAAGTCATCCATGAACACCTCCATGCAATCTTCTATCACATCATGGAATATGGCCATCATGCACATTTGAAAAATGGCCGGAGCGTTGCAAAGGCCAAAGGGCATTCTGCGGTATGAGAATGTGCTATACGGGCACGTGAAAGTGGTTTTCTCTTGGTCCTCGGGAGAGATAGGAATTTGAAAATAGCCCAAAAAACCATCAAGAAAATAATAAAAGCTGTTTCCCGCTAACCTCTCTACCATTTGATCCATGAAAGGTAACGGGAAGTGGTCTTTGTGTGTGGCGTCATTCAACTTACGATAGTCAATACAAAAATGCCACCCCGTGACAGTCCGAGTGGAAATTAACTAGTTTTTATCATTGGTGGTAATAGTCATACCACCTTTCTTAGGTATACAGTGTACCGGGCTAATCCACGGACTGTCAGAAATCGAGTAAATCAGACCTGCATCGAGGAGTTTAATGATCTCTTTCTTCACGACATCTTGCATGTGCGGGTTCAACCTCCTTTGACGTTGCACCACAGGTTTGGAGTTATCCTCCATTAGAATTTTGTGGGTGCAATAGGAGGGACTAATACCCTTGATGTCGTGAATTTTCCACGCAATGGCCGGTTTATGGGCCTTTAGCATGGTCACAAGTTCAGTTTTCTGACCTGTAGTAAGAGAAGAAGAAATAATTACCGGGAGCTTAGATTCCTCCTGCAAATAAGCGTATTCCAAATGATCTGGAAGTGGCTTCAATTCTAACTCGAGAGGTTCTTCAATTGAAGACTTACTCCGGTAATCAGCATCACGATCGAGTTCCTTGAACTCCTCCTCAGTCGGCTCATAGCCATTTTCCATCAATGCGGTTAAAATATCCACCTCCTCAACCTGCAACTCCTCATCAATTTCAACCAATGAGCATTCTCTTGAACCCTGTAACTTTGGGAATTCCTGCAAAAACTCAGACTGGACATCCACAGTGTTAAGAAAATAACATGTATCATCAGTGTAGGCAGGGTACTTTAAAGCATGGTCGATTAAGAATGTTGCACTCAAGTCATCTATCCTAAGGGTCAACTTTTGGCCATAAACATCGATGATACACCTAGCAGTATTCAAAAATGGCCGACCCAGATAAGTGGAATCCTTTCATCCACTTCCATATCCAAAACCATGAAATTAGCTGGGAAAACCAACGACCCTGTCTTAACTAGCATATTCTCTATAATTCCAAGAGGGAAATTAATAGAGCGGTCAGCCAGTTGAATAGCCATATGCGTGGGTTTTAACACCCCGAGGTCTAGCTGTAAATAAATAGAATAAGGCATTAAATTTATGCTAGCCCCCAAATCCGCCAACGCCATCACACAGTGCAAATTACCAAGTAAACAAGGAATGGTGAAACTCCCAGGATCCTCAAGCTTCTCGGGAAACTTGTTTGCCACTACCGCTGAGCATGCGGCATTCAACCTGACTGAAGACACGTTCTTCAGCTTCTTCCTGTTAGTTAGCAAATCCTTCAGAAACCTTGCATACTTTGGCATGCCTGCAATCACATCAATAAAAGGCATATTTATGTTAACTTTTTTAATCAAGTCCATGAACTTGGACTTTTCTGCCTCTAGCTTCTCCAATCTCTGCTTCCTCAAAAATGAGAGCGGTGGTTGATACTCTTTAACTACCGGTTTAGCAGCAATGATTTTCGGTACCCTTACAACTTTCTCAATCACCTGTTCCAGCTCCTTTTCCCCCTCCGGTTCACTAACAACAACCGATTCACTATCCTTAGCTAACGACACCCTCAAATCGTACTCATCGGGCTTCCTTGGTGAATCATATGCTAAACCACTTCGGGTGGTGATAGCATTAACGTGCCCATTCTTCGGATTAGTTTATGTTTTACTAGGTAACTCCCCTGGTTTCCTCTCATTACTCTGATTAGCAAGTTGACCAATTTGTTTCTCTAAATTCTGAATAGCTGCTTGTTGATTTCGAAACATTTGATCATTCTTCTCATTGTTTTGGGTGACAGTGGTAACAAGCTGAGTTTGAGATATCACAAGCTTTTCGATCATAGCTTCAAGGTTGGACTTTTTCTCTTCGGCTTGGGGTTTTGGAAAATACCCGGGAGCTTGCTGTTGATATCCTCCACTAGATCCTGGCTGGAACCTCGAACCTTGATTACCTTGAGGATTATAAGGACTGTTTAAATTCCTATTAAACTGCGCACATCCCTGAAACTGATTGTTATTCTGTTGACTAATATAAGCGATCTCTTCTTTCTGATTCATAGTCAAACCTGCATTACAATCTTTCGCTAAATGTAATCCCCCGCAATACTCACAACCAACCTTTATACCATTGATAATGCTAAAAACAAACATATATTTCATAGCATTATCCCTCAAGAAAGACAAGCTTTTAGTTGCAGTTGTCCTATTTACAAGGAATATTCGTTTAAATATTAAAAGGTGAAGACAAAAGGCAGATTCGACAAATTGAAGACGCAAACGACCAAAAAGCTAAAAAGTACAAAGTACAAGCAAAGAGGTTCAAATTATTGATGAGGAACGCCTAAAAATGACAAGAGTACAAGCCACAAAACGCAAAGTACAAGATATTAAATCATACGAAAGGACGTTCGAAAATCCGAAACCGAGACATGAACCAGCTTTCAACGTACGACGCAACGGACTGAAAGTTACAAATTAATTATGTATATAAATATAATATAATATATAATTAATTATATGAATTATATATTTATATTATATTTATATAATAAAATCCGTCGGCAAGCTAGGAGCCAAACTTATGTTAGCTGGAATCAGGGGCTCCGCACTCGCGGAGCTTTGAAGACAAAAACCTCTGCACTCGCGGAGGTCAAACAGTATTATGTGGGCCTATAAAAGGCCGAGCATTCGGCCGATTTTTACACATCTTTTTCTTCTTCATTCATACGTAAGATATATATATATATATATATATATATATATATATATATATATATATATATATATATATATATATATATATATATATATATATATATATATATATATATATATATATATATTTTAATTTTAATTTTAATTTTAATTTTAATTTTAATTTCTAATAATAAGGGTATGTTCGCGAATATTGTAAGGGTGTAAGTCGAAATTTTGTCCGTGTAACGCTACGCTATTTTTAATCATTGTAAGTTATGTTCAACCTTTTTAATTTAATGTCTCGTAGCTAAGTTATTATTATGCTTATTTAAAACGAAGTAATCATGATGTTGGGCTAAATACTAAAATTGGGTAATTGGGCTTTGTACCATAATTGGGGTTTGGACAAAAGAACGACACTTGTGGAAATTAGACTATGGGCTATTAATGGGCTTTATATTTGTTTAACTAAATGATAGTTTGTTAATTTTAATATAAAGATTTACAATTGGACGTACCTATAAATAACCATATACACTCGATCGGACACGATGGGCGGGATATTTATATGTACGAATAATCGTTCATTTAACCGGACACGGGAATGGATTAATAGTTAATAGATTTATTAAAACAGGGGTGAAATTATGTGCAAGAACACTTGGCATAATTGATAACAAAGTATTAAAACCTTGGATTACACGCAGTCGATAACCTGGTGTGATTATTAAACAAAGTATTAAAATCTTGTTACAGTTTAAGTCCCCAATTAGTTGGAATATTTGACTTCGGGTATAAGGATAATTTGATGAGGACACTCGCACTTTATATTTATGACTGATGGACTGTTATGGACAAAAACCAGACGGACATATTAAATAATCCAGGACAAAGGACAATTAACCCCTGGGCATAAAACTAAAATCAACACGTCAAACATCATGATTACGGAAGTTTAAATAAGCATAATTCCTTTATTTTCATATTTAATTGCACTTTTAATTATCGCACTTTTATTTATTGTCATTGTATTTAATTGCACTTTTAATTATCGTACTCTTTAATTATCGCAAGTTTATTTTATCGCACTTTTATTTATCGCAATTTCATTATCGTTATTTATTTTACGCTTTAAATTAAGTCTTTTATTTATTTAATATTTTTACATTAGGTTTTAACTGCGACTAAAGTTTTAAAATCGACAAACCGGTCATTAAACGGTAAAAACCCCCTTTTATAATAATAATATTACTTATATATATTTGTATTTTTATAAATTAAAACTAATATAGCGTTAAGCTTTGTTTAAAAGATTCCCTGTGGAACGAACCGGACTTACTAAAAACTACACTACTGTACGATTAGGTACACTTCCTATAAGTGTTGTAGCAAGGTTTAGGTATATCCATTCTATAAATAAATAAATATCTTGTGTAAAATTGTATCGTATTTAATAGTATTTCCTAGTAAAAATAAAGCTATTTCATATACACCTCGCATAACATCAAGTATTTTTGGCGCCGCTGCCGGGGAACTTAAACGCCGAAAGCGCAACGCTAATGATAAAAAAAAATTAATAATAATAATATAATTTTGTAAAAGTTTTTATTAAGTCTTTCGTATAAAAATATAAGTTTTTTTAAAATATAAAAATATAAAAATACAATAAGAGTTTGTTAAAAAATATATAAAGTTAAAAAAAAAGTATTTTTACTTTTGAGTTTAAATATAAGTATTTTATTATTTTATAAAAATATTTAGTTATATTTATATTTTATATATATTTGATAAAACAGAAAAACATAAAAAAAATAAAAAGAAAAAAACTGAACCAGTGCAAAAACGAACCCCTTTTCAGCCTAAATTTGACCCTCCACGACTCGCGGAGCTTTTGAACTGGACCTAACCGCACTCGCGGAGGTCAATCTGACAGGTCAACCTAGGACTGCAATTAATACGAAATTAGGGTTTAATTAATTTAATTAATTAGTTTTTAGGGTTTTATTTAATTTGTATTATTAAGTTATAATTAGTTTAATTAATTTATAAAATTAATAGTTTTATTAAATAAATAATATAAAAATAATATTTTTATAAAAATTGTACTTTTTACAACTTTAAGTATATTTTTATATTTTGTACTTTTTTTTATTCGTTTTAGCGTAATATTTGTATTTTTCGCTCGTATTTAGTTTTAAATCATAGTATTTGCCATAGTTATTTTTATTTCTAGATTTTTAGGCTTTGCCGTAAAATCCCTTAAGTGCTTTTTCTTTAGACTAAGATTTAGGTGCTTTAGAATTTTGCGACGCTGTTCTAAGTTTTTAGTACCTTTTTAAGATATTGTCATTTGGGATATAGAATTCCTTGTAAGCTTTAATATTTTTAGACGCAACTTTTAATTCTTAGTTTTTAGTTCCTTTTTAAGTTTCGACGCGCTACTTTCTTATTTTTATTTTTCGACGCCTATTATTTTTCAATCTTTTATTTTTCGACGTTTTTCGACGCGCTCTTTTTCTTTCTTATTTCTCGACATTCTAGTTTTTAGGACTTAGAATTTTCTCTATTTCTTATCTAAATTTCTTAAATTTCAACAAAAAATTATTTTAAGCGGTTAAATTGATAGACATCAAAATTTTCTGGTTCGTAGTAATAGTTGGATTTGTACGTGGACAGGGTTATTGGAGCCAAACAGTACTCAATTATATTGAGACCAAACGAATCCTGCCCCTCTGCTGCATCTTTTGGCTATTCGAAACGTGGGCAAAATCAGAAAAGTCTATTAATTGGATAACTTATATAATTTTTCTTTCTTTTTAAAAACTAATAAGATATTCAGTGAATGTACCGAGGAAAACTGTTCACCACCTGTAACTCGATCAAGACATCTAGCTAATATTACCGCCGTTGATTTTTCTTTAGAATCGTCATCCAGTCGACCAAGTACTCCAATTCAAATTTCTGATAATCCATTTTTTGAACCCGACCTCACAATTGAGAATACGGAGAATATTCAGGGACAATTTATAGATCCTGAACCATTAATCTTTCCTCCGGAACCACCAATCATTCAAACAGAGATTTTTGAGGAACGAACTACTAAATCAGAATCCTCTAGTGATTCAGATTCAACAAATTCAATCATGAAAAATCTGGAACCTCTAAGTATGGAAGACCGAATGAGAGCTAAACGCACTGGCCAAGGTCACGCAATTACTCATCCAGACATTAATGCGCCAGATTATGAAATCAAAGGACAAATTCTACATATGGTAACTAATCAATGCCAATTTTAGTGGTGCGCCGAAGGAAGATCCAAATGAACATCTTCGTACCTTTAATAGGATCTGCACTCTATTTAAAATAAGAGAAGTTGAAGATGAACAGATATATCTCATGTTATTTCCCTGGACTTTAAAAGGAGAAGCCAAAGATTGGTTGGAATCGTTACCTGAAGGGGCGATTGATACATGGGACGTTTTAGTTGAAAAATTTCTTAAACAATTCTTTCCGGCATCTAAAGCCGTAAGACTTCAAGGAGAAATTGTTATGTTCACACAGAAACCAAATGAAACTCTATATGAGGCCTGGACCAGATTTGGAAAGTTATTGAGAAGATGTCCGCAACATAGTTTAGACACCTGTCAAATAGTACAAATATTCTACCAAGGATGCGACATCACTACAAGGAAAGACATAGACATAGCAGCTGGTGGTTCTATTATGAAGAAAACAGAAACTGATGCTTACAAAATTATTGATAACACTGCTTCCCACTCACATGAGTGGCATCAAGAAAAAGATATCGTTAGATCATCTAAAGCAGCTAGAGCCAATTCTAGCCATGACTTAGATTCTATTTCCGCAAAGATAGATGCTGTCGAGAGACGAATGGAAAAGATGACTAAGGATATTCACTCAATACGAATTAGTTGTGAGTAGTGTGGAGGACCACATTTGACAAAAGATTGTCTCAGTATTGAACTAACAATGGAACAAAGAGAGAATGTTTCATATCTAAACCAAAGGCCTAGAAATAATTATCAGAATAATTATCAACCGCCAAGACCGATTTACAATCAAAACCAGAATTATAATCGAAATGTTCCATACAACAACCAACAAGGTCCTAGCAATCAACAAGTATCTAATAATACTTACAATCAGCAAAGACCTAATTTTTAAAACAAACCACCATAAACCGATGATAAAAAGCCAAATTTAGAAGATATGATGACGAAGCTAGTTGAATCTCAAACACAGTTTTTCACATCTCAGAAACAAACCAATGAACAAAATGCTCAAGCATTTAGAAATCAACAAGCTTCTATTCAAAATATGGAACAAGTAGTAAGTAACCTAGCAAGGTTAATAGGTGAAAGAAAACCTGAAAGTTTACCTAGTGATACAAATGCTAACCCCCGGAATGAAACAACTAAAGCTATTACCACAAGAAGTGGTATTACACTTAAACCATCTGAAATACCTGTAATTTCTGATGAAGCTATTCCTACTCCACAAGAACCACAACCTGAATAAGATAAGGAAAAAGAAACGGTAGTTGAAAAGGTTAATGAAGATAACACAGTTAAGGCAAAACCTTATGTTAAACCATACCAAACACCACTTCCTTACCCAAGTAAAATGAGAAAAGAGAGACTTGAAGCCGAGCAATCCAAATTCTTGGATATGTTTAAACAGATAAATGTAAATCTTCCTTTCATTGATGTGATTTCAGGAATGCCTAGATATGCTAAATTTCTGAAAGATCTAATCTCAAATAGAAAGAAAATGGAAGAACTCTCGGCTGTTACTATGAATGCTAATTGTTCTGCAGTGCTGTTGAATAAGGTACCAGAAAAATTATCTGATCCAGGAAGTTTCACAATTCCATGTTTTCTGGGTAGTCTTAGTTCAATAGAAGCATTGGCAGACTTAGGTGCTAGTATAAATCTAATGCCGTATTCACTATACGCTAAACTAGACCTTGGAGAATTGAAACCAACAAGAATAAGTATACAACTAGCCGATAGATCAATAAAATATCCTAGAGGGATAATGGAGAACATGCTAGTTAAAGTTGGTACTTTAGTATTTCCAGTAGATTTTGTTGTTCTGGACATGGAAGAAGATTCTCAAGTTCCTCTCATATTAGGAAGACCATTCTTAAACACGGCTAAAGCATTGATAGACGTGTTTGGTAAGAAACTGACCCTAAGTATAGAGAACGAGAGTGTTACCTTTTCTGTTGATAGAGCAATGCAACAACCGCAATCTGCAGATGATACATGCTATTATATTCAAACTATAGATTCACATGCAGAATTGTTAGAAGAATTTCCAAAATTACAAGGAATAGGAGAATGTTCTTTAGGAAAAGGAACTGAACCAATTGATGAAACTGAAATGTTAGCTACACTTATGGCTAATGGATATAAACCAACAACAGAAGAAATTCAAATGCTAAAAGAAGAAGACAGATATCGATATAAATCATCGATAGAAGAACCTCCACCATTAGAGCTAAAGCCACTTCCAAACCATTTGGAATACGCTTATTTACATGGTGAATCTGAATTACCTGTAATAATATCGTCTTCTCTTACTGAAAATAAAAAATCTCAACTCATTTCTGTGTTGAAAGCTCATAAACCAGCTATTGCATGGAAGATTCATGATATTAAAGGAATAAGTCCTTCGTATTGCACACATAAAATCCTTATGGAAGAAGGTCATAAAACGTATGTGCAACGCCAACGAAGACTAAATCCTAATATGCAAGATGTTGTTAAGAAAGAAATTATTAAACTGCTAGATGCAGGTTTAATTTATCCAATTTCTGATAGTCCATGGGTAAGCCCAGTTCAATGCGTGCCTAAGAAGGGTGGCATGACTGTCATCACAAATGAGAAAAATGAGCTTATTCTGACTAGGACTGTAACAGGATGGCTTGTATGTATTGATTATAGAAAATTAAATGACGCCACCAGAAAAGATCACTTTCCCTTACCTTTCATTGATCAAATGTTGGAAAGATTAGCCGGAAATAGTTACTATTGTTTTCTTGATGGTTTTTCCGGATATTTTCAAATTCCAATAGCACTCGAGGACCAAGAAAAAACCACGTTCACGTGCCCTTATGGTACTTTTGCTTACAAACGCATGCCATTTGGACTTTGCAACGCCCCTGCAACCTTTCAAAGGTGCATGATGGCAATTTTTCATGACATGATAGAAGAATGCATGGAAGTTTTCATGGATGACTTTTTAGTCTTCGGTGATACATTTAAATCACGTCTAGTTAATCTTGAATGAATGCTTATTAGATGTGAACAATCAAATCTAGTTCTTAATTGGGAAAAATGCCATTTCATGGTTAAAGAAGGCATCGTTCTTGGACATAAAATTTCAAAGGAAGGAATTGAAGTGGATAGAGCTAAAGTAGATGTAATTGCTAAACTTCCTCATCCCACCAATGTTAGAGGAGTTAGGAGTTTTCTACGGCATGCCGGTTTTTACCGACGTTTCATAAAAGATTTTTCTAAAATTGTCACTCCTATGAATAAACTCCTAGAAAAGGATGCTCCATTCATCTTTTCAGATGAATGTATCAAATCTTTTAATATTATTAAAGAAAAACTCACTAATGCGCCGATTATGATAACTCCAAATTGGAATCTACCATTTGAACTTATGTGCGATGCAAGTGATTTTGCAATGGGAGCCGTTTTAGGACAAAGGATTGAAAAACGATTTCAACCTATATATTATGCTAGTAAGACGTTACAAGGAGCACAAAAAAATTACACAACTACTTAAAAAGAACTCTTTGCTATTGTCTTTGCTTTTGACAAATTTCGATCATATCTCGTTCTAGCTAAAACAGTGGTCTATACTGACCATTCTGCTCTTAGATACCTATTTTTGAAACAAGATGCCAAACCACGATTAATCCGTTGGATCTTACTCTTACAAGAGTTCAATATTGAAATCTGAGATAAAAGAGGAGCAGAAAATCTCGTCGCTGATCTTCTTTCTCGTCTTGAAAATCCAGAATTAGAAGTTCTAAATGAATCGGCCATACAAGACAACTTTCCTGATGAATATCTATTAAATATAGATTATAATGAAATTCCATGGTTTGCAGACTATGCAAACTACTTAGTATGTGGATTCCTTGAAAAAGGATTATCGTACCAAAAACAAAAGAAATTCTTTAGTGATATAAAACACTATTTCTGGGAAGATCCACATTTGTTTAAAAGTTGTCCAGATGGAATAATACGCCGATGTGTATTCGGAGATGAAGCTAGTAAAATCTTAAACCATTGTCACACAGGACCAACAGGAGGGCATTATGTGCCTCAACTCACAGCAAGAAAAGTTTACGATGCTAGATTCTATTGGCCTACAATTTTCAAAGACGCACACCTTCTTTGCAAATCCTGTGATGCTTGTCAAAGGGCTGGAAAAATAAGTCAACGTGATGAAATGCCACAAAATGTCATTCAAGTATGTGAAGTACTTGACATTTGGGGTATTGACTTTATGGGTCCATTTCCAAAATCTCATAATAATCTCTACATTCTCGTAGCCATTGATTATGTATCTAAATGGGCGGAAGCACAAGCTCTCCCAACTAACGATGCACGAGTTGTAGTCAACTTTTTAAAACGTCTTTTTGCAAGGTTTGTAACACCGAAAGCTTTAATAAGTGATCGGGGAAATCATTTCTGTAATAATCAACTCGAGAAAGTTCTTAAAAGATATGGAGTATCTCATAAAATCTCCACTACTTATCATCCACAGACAAGTGGACAAGTTGGAAATACCAACCGAGCTTTAAAACGTATTCTAGAGAAAACCGTAGGATCAAATCCGAAGGAATGGTCCATTAAATTGGAGGATGCACTCTGAGCTTTTAGAACAACCTACAAAACTCCAATTGGAACCACACCTTTTAAACTCGTTTACGGAAAAGCATGTCATCTTCCAGTAGAAATTGAATACAAAGCATTTTGGGCTTTGAAGACATGTAATCTTGATTTACATAAAGCTGGACGTCTACGGTTAAGTCAACTAAATGAATTAGAAGAATTAAGACATGAAGCACACGAAAATTCGTTAATCTATAAGGAAAGAACAAAGAAATGACATGATAAAAGAATCAGAAGTTCAAAAGAATTTAAAGAAGGAGACAGAGTTCTTCTTTTCAATTCACGATTCAAGCTATTTCCTAGAAAATTGAAATCAAGATGGTCTGGACCATTCATAGTCAAAAGAGTTTTCTCGTACGGAACAGTAGAATTAATAAATTCAAATGGGATTGAATTTAAGGTTAATGGTCACAGAGTTAAACATTACATAGATAGTCCGATGGGAGTTGACAACGAAGTTAATCACAATTTCGACACCACAGCTAACTAAGTGTGGGGAGAATCAAGACTTTAAAGGATAATATGTATTTCTGTTAGAGTTAGATTTTCTGTTTTCGTGTAGTTCTCGAAAATGGAACCCGAATGGTCTTTCCCTAGCAGACCCTAAAGAACTAGTCTTCTCCCCCCATTCTGAATTTTTATTTTTTTTAAGTTTTACGAAATGAAGACTTCCTATGAATTAAACCATGGTCTAATGCTACACGCTTTGATCACTAAACGTAATAATGACACCCTTCCAAGTGAAATAGTATCAGTAATCAGAGAAAAATTGGACGGAGTAAGAAAAGTATCCAGATGCGAAAATAATAAGTTACAATTTGGTAAAGGAAAATTAAAATCCGCAGTGAAAAGAAGAGCACGACACCTTGAAAGATGTCACAAATGCGGAAAATGGTCACACGAAGGTAAATGTTCAAATAATCAAACCTATTCAAACACCGAATTTGTTACTTTATGCAGAGACGGACCGTTCATATGTTTAGAAGAAAAAACGTTAAATGCTCGAGGTTACGCCTATGTAGCCATGGAAAATCAATTAGTCCGACTATTTTATGAATGGGCTAGAGCATATCACTAAGAAATATATTTCACAGGTAAGTTTGTACAGTTTTTATTTTTATTTTATTTTTAACCTTTTGATAATAAACGCTAATTTGTTCGCTATAAAGTATTAAATTGGTATTCGATAAAATTAGGTCTTGCGACCGAAATTATTGATATCATACAAAAATTTATTACATCACTGCGAAATTTAACGTTTATTCTTAAGGTATAAATATCTTTAATCAATCAACCAAAAATATTTCAAAAATTCGTCATGAGTTAAATTAGGTCATGGAACCGAAATTACTTTACCGAAAAGAGGGGCGCATATTTTTGATAATATTTGATTGATTAAAGTGGGATAAAAGCCAAAAAGATTTTTAATTTTATTTTTACCATGTTTTTAAAATTAATATATAAATATTAAATTAATATTGTGATTTTTTTTTTAAAATCAATATATTTAAGTTTGTAAATATTTGAAAATTTTAATATTTTTAATATAAGTTTGTATGTATAAAAACAAAAATATAATATAAGTTTGGTGTGAATTTTTAATTATTAATATGAATTTTCAATTTTATGCATTTTAAATTTAAGTTTGGTGTGAATTTAAAAACAAAAATTTACTTTATTTCGCTAAGTTAAAAATATGATTTTTAAAATTCGTCGTAAGTTGAAGACTAGGTCGTTGAACCGAAATTGCTTTACCCGAGGGAGGGACGAGAACTTTTATTATCATTATTTTTAATCTTATTGAATTAAAGTATGCCAAAAACATTAAAAAAAACCCAAAAATCTTTGCTTTTAAAACCGCGCTTAATAATGACAAATTTTAAAATTTTTGTCGAGGGACGGACTAGGACATCGATCCGAAACGCCCTCATCCTAAAAAGAAACAAAATTTTAATTTTTAAATTAATTTTATGTTTTATAAAGTTATAAGGTTTTATAAAAAAAAATAAAAAAATCGCCGCGAATCACGGTGCTTTGTGGGTTCCCACTACCGCACTCACGGAGCATCAAAAATCTAGAAAAAAATATAACTGGTCGAACAGACCAGTTTGCACACTCACACCCATTTTTCTGCGAAAAAACACACAAAAAAATCTGCCAAATTCGTGATTTTTCACCATTTTTCATCAAATCTTTCATAAAATCGCAATGAGGAGACTATTATCAAGGAATTACACAAGGAAATCGGTAAATTTCTATACCTAAACACCATTTAATTCGAATTTTAGTGTTCTTGAACAATTTCATACATAATTCGATTTTGATGCTTTCTAGTGTAATAATGCTTAAATTGTTTGTATATTATGCTTGTATAACCTAGATTGATGCTATTTAACATGATTAGAAGCTTTGAACTTCAATTTTTGAGTAATCTAGGGTTTGTGTTCTTGAGCAAAATTAGGGCTTTTTGATATAAACAGGTTATGGCCGAATTTTGTTGTTAGTTTATGCTATATTGAGTAGTGTAACATGTTTAGGTTGCTAAATGATCAAAACTTTGATCCTAAACATGATTTATGAAGATTAAAGTGGACTTTTTGAACCAAAATTGCATGAACTTGATTTAATTGATATGAATGCCATGAGGAACTTATTTAATTGTTATAATGATTGTTTTTGACATGTTTTAAAAGATAAATGCGAAAGAACTTTGTATAAATTTTCATATATGTATATTTGTAAAAGTGTAGAATTGTTAATATTTTGAAAATGTGTATAGAGTTTAATATGGATTAAACATGTCACTGTAATTGTTTAGATTTACGATTTTGCTAAAACTAATGCATATTTGGATGCACAAAAATTGTGTTTGATATATTTTGCAGACTGAAAGGGTGAATCTTCATCTCAGGCTCGCAATGCTCCTCTGAAAGATGCAGATCAACAGGAAATTAATAACCAATACCGACAAGATATGCCTCACCCAATTGTTTCATATTCAAACATTCATGAGGCAGATTTACATTCGAATTTGAGATTTGATAGATATTGAATAGATTATCCAAAATATCAAAAAAACCTGCACAACCTTGTGTCTAATAATGTTGAGGTACCCAGAGTTATAGATTGGGCACCATTAGAGGTAGTGGAATTGGCCGAGCTAATCAGGGAATTACTTACTCAAAGGTATGGTGAAAGGACCCGTCCTAATCCATCCGGATGAAGTCCATATCGATTATAAATGATTCACAACAGTTGATTACATCGCGAGGTACTTGACCTTTATATGATACATTTTACAAACATTGCATTCGTTTTGAAAAGACAATCTTTCATTACATCTGAAGTTGACAGACATGCATACCATTTCATAATATATCCAACTATAATTGACTAAATAATGATCTTGATAAACTCAACGACTCGAATGCAACGTCTTTTGAAATATGTCATGAATGACTCCAAGTAATATCTTTAAAATAATCAAATGCACAGCGGAAGATTTCTTTCGTACCTGAGAGTAAACATGCTTTCAAGTGTCAACCAAAAGGTTGGTGAGTTCATTAGTTTAACATAAATAATCATTTAATAATTTTAATAGACCACAAGATTTCATATTTCTATTTATCATAAACATACGTCCCATGCATAGAGACAAAAATATCATTCATATGGATTGAACACCTGGTAACCGACATTCACAATTTGTATATAAGAATATCCCATCATTCCGGGATCCTCCTTCGGACATGATATAAATTTCGAAGTACTAAAGCATCCGGTACTTTGGATGGGGCTTGTTGGGCCCGATAGATCTATCTTTAGGATTCGCGTCAATTAGGGTGTCTGTTCCCTAATTCTTAGATTACCAGACTATAAAGGGGCATATTCGATTTCGATCATTCAACCATATAATGTAGTTTCAATTACTTGTGTCTATTTCGTAAAACAGTTATAAAAGCAGCGCATGTATTCTCAGCCCAAAAATATAATGAGTAAAAGGGGCAAATGAAACTCACCCTACAATATTTTGTAGTAAAAATATTCATACGATGATACTGAACAATGCAAGGTTGGCCTCGGATTCACGAACCTATATCAATTATATATTTATTAACACATATAATGGAACTTACATAATTTCATTTATTAATATTTATTATATATATATATATATATATATTTATAGTTATATAGAATTTATATTAAATTCCATTTAAAACGTATACTTATATTATATCTTAAATTATATGGTATATATATTTATTTTGTATATATATTAAGATAATTAATGTTTATAGTGATATCAACATATATATACCTATATATTTAGTATTATATAAATAATTTGTTATATGTATCATTTATATAAAAAATATGCTTAATATGTAATTCTATGTAATAAAATATCTGTATATATGCATAGTATTTATTTGTCATAAAAATAATGATATTAATAATAATAATAATAATAATAATAATAATAATAATAATAATAATAATAATAATAATAATAATAATAATAATAATAATAATAATAATAATAACTAATAATGATAGAAATTGAATAAGAATGTATACCCCTTTAGAAGCTTTTAGTAAAAAGAAACGCCATGGACTGGTCTCGAACCCATGACCTCTCGTCCACCCAACATACCCCTTAACCATTTAACCATTTATTATTTTCTGATTAAAACTGCACTGAAATACTTATAATCCGTTTACTTCGGCCCACAGAAAATAAAGGATCTCGGCCCATCAAAAGATAAATTATACGGCCCAAAATGAACTTGGGCCAACCGAAAACATGGCAGCCCAAGTAACCTTTGATCAAACCCCATTTGGCAAATCTGTTTCTTGGTTTCAATTGAAGAAAAAAAATTAAAAAGGAAACACATAGCAGCCGTCGTCTGCTCAATTCACTTCCCCCAAATTCATACGAACTTCCAACCTTCTAAGATCCACTTCAATAATCAAGTCATAATACGAATTGAACTTGTTTCCTAAACCCTCGATTAAGAAGTTCTGTGATGGAAATTAAGGCTAAGAACCACACCAACTCCGATTTTGTTAATAACAGAGACGATGGTGATGATGAAATTGAAAACTTCAGAAATTGAAATTCAAAGTGTACCGGCACACAGGATAAGTATTTTCATCTTATCAAATGTTTATCTATTATATATATATATATATATATATATATATATATATATATATATATATATATATATATATATATATATATATATATATATATATATATATATATATTATTTTTTATACGATATAGATGAAGGGTAATGGTAGTGGTAGTAATAGATGATGGTTGTTTGATGGTTTTTATTGAGTGTGGTTTCTGTGGGTCGGTTAAGGTAATTGGTTTAGGTTTGTGTGTGGGTGTCGATGTACGTTCGACAAACCCATTAACTGTAGCAGCAAACACCATTGATTTGGGTTGGGTCGTGTAAATGATCAAGAATAGGAGTAGCCAACAATCGATTTGCAGGTGTAGCTTGTATCAGTTTGCAAATACCACGTTATGTGTGAAGTTTTCGAAGCAGGTTCGAATAGAAACAATAGGAATAGTATTTGAAGTAGTATTAAGTGATTAGGGTAGAAATAGGTAGTAGTAGATACTGATTTCCTGAGATACAATTGAAACAGGAACATTAGCATAAATTGATTAAATGGTTAATGATAGGTTGTGGTTTTCATTGCAGGTTGAACAGAAAACAGGTAGCAACAACAGCTGGGAATGATCGTACAGCAGTCAACATAGATGGTGGTGGTTGTGATGATTTGGGTTTGATTCAAAACAGAAGCATGAGTTGAAGTTGCTGGTGATGTGGTGTGTTTCGCGATGATTTAAAAACAGAAAAAAACACAGCAAGTGCTGTAGCAGTTAAAGGTTATTGTTGTTGCTTGATTAGAACCAGAATTGTATAGTAGCAGTTATAGGTATCTCATGTATTGATTGGTGGTGGTTTGGTTATCGTAGTGGTGAAGGTGTTTGTTTTGGTGATGAAGTCAAACCAAGAAACAAAATGATCGAATGTGATACCTTTTGAGCTGGGTTTTATTAAAACAAGAACAAGGTAGTTGTAGTAGTTAAAAGTTGATTAGTTTTAAGTGGGGTTGTTGGTAGTAACATTTGATTGACACAACTCACTTAGTGACGAAAAAAAATAAAGTATAATGTGATTGTTAACAACTTGTACGAATGATACTGATATGAAATACCTTGCAGACAAAAATCAAATGCTAAATAAAGGATCTCTTGACTTTGTTAAGATTATTCATATTATTCATATCGTTAATATGAATATACTAGTTCTTATTTCTTCAACAAATATTTATGATTAATAAATATTTCAACAATAATAATACTAATTAATATTATAAATAATAATAAAAATTTATAACAATAATATCAATAATTATAAATTTTTTTTTATAAGTTTAATAATAATGATATTACTAACATTATTAATAATAACATTAGTAATTATATTATTTAATAACAGTAATAAAGATATTAATAATATTAATAGAGATAACCCTAATAATATTGATATAACAAATTATACTTATCAAATCTCATATATTGAATAATATTAACAATATTGATATCAATATTAATAATAAATGAATTAATAATATTATTAATATAATAAATTTATTTTAACTTGTAGTTTAATATGTTAATATTAGATATTATTAATTATGTAATATTTAATAATTAGATAATATATACATAAAGAATTTATATCTTTTATATTTATCCCACCATACATAAAGATTATCCATAGAAATTATATATAGTTTTTAATTCAATAACCATTTAGTTATCTTGTATATTATTTATATTTTTAATTTCAATTGATTAAAATGTACTTTATTAATTCCAAATTTTATATGTGCACTTATATATAAATTTAGTTATTTACAACAATTGTTCGTGAATCGTCGGGAATAGTCAAAGGGTAATTGCATAAATGAACATAGTTCTAAAATTTTCGAGACTTAACATTACAAACTTTGCTTATCGTATCGAAATCATATAAAGATTAAAGATTAAGTTTAAATTTGGTCAGAAATTCCCGGGTCATCACAGTACCTACCCGTTAAAGAAATTTAGTCCCGAAATTTGAGCGAAGTCGTCATGGCTAACAATAAATATGCTTTCCTGACGAATATGAGCTGATAAATAGAGTTTTATCATTATTGAATAATACAGATAAAATAATTCGCTTATAATCATGGTTAACAATAAATATGTTTTCATGACGAATATGAGTTGATAAAATAGAGTTTTATCATTATTGAGTAATATGGATAAAACATTTCAAATATTTGAAGAGTACGAATGAAAAAATCGTAAGAGAGGTCCCAACGGCTCAATTTTTAGCCGTTAGTAAAAAAAAATCCCAACGGCTATCCCAACGGCCACTTTTATACTATATAACTACCAACCATATACTTCATTTTATACACTCAAACATATATTTCTTTTACATTTCCACCTTTCTCAAAAATCAAAATCAAACACTCCCAAACTGCAAAATGCTAACACTTTCCCCAATGATTGTTTCATTCGATGTTCATTACGGAGGTGATTTTCGTAATCAAATGAAGGAATACAAGTGGGGCGACAGTATTTCGTTTGAAGATATCGACATTCGTGATGTTGGTTTACAAGACTTGCTATCCTTTCTAAAGGAAAAAGTTCCGTGTGAATTCACGTCTGTGTTCTTCTATAAAGACGATTATGATGTAAATTGTAGGGCAAGTTTTCTGTGTACCGATGATCAATGGTACTTTATAAAGGATACCATTGAAGATCGTGGTAAACACATTTCTCTGTATGTGTTTCTTGAAGATACAGAGACGTTGGGTTATCGTTACCTCGATGAATCAGCTGAAGCAGCAGCTGAAGCAGCAAGTGAAATACCAATGTCTTCAGAGAATAGAACTATCTAGTATTTTTAGTTTGATTTTCGTAATCCTTTACATTTTTAATTGTCGTGATGTTTTAATTTTTAATTATTGTAATTTCAGTGTTGTTGTCGAGTTTTATATCTTCTCTTATGTTTCAGAGCTCTTTGTCTTTTTAATCTACTCTCAATCTTTAGTAAAATGAGTAATGGTCCAGAATTTGTAAGTATGGAGTTTCGAATGAATTTAATGTTATAATCAAGAAAGAACGTAATAGCACGATTTGATTTGTCAAATTACCAGAATCACTGAGAATAGAACTATCAAGAATATATTTTCTTGATATGTTCAGAAGTAATTTGAATGAAAGAGTTATGTAACATGGCACGCGATGATGATATGATCTGTGAATCATCACGTTCCATTAGAAACTCAGCATGACTTATTGTAATATAATCACGTTGATCAAGTGTCATTATATTATACTAACTCATGCATCAGTTCCCAACATTACTTCAATAACGTTCATATTTTAAACTCGAAAGTTTACAGAATATAGAGACAAACAGTTTCTATATGATGTAATACTGATAGCACGAAGAGATTAATGATTTCAGATAAGAATAGTTATAAAAATATCTCCAGGATATGGAGGATATTTATAATGAAAGATACGATAATATCTCGGAATATCTAAGATCAGAGGATGATAGAGACTATTATCTGCAAGGGTTTAGAGTAAGGAGCAAGATATTCATTAAAGACTTTAGCAGACATTGAATCATTTGGATTCTTTGAAGTCAAACTTATTCTTGATGATTTGTTCACGGCTTTCTTCCTAGTTTCGCATAATCTGCTTTTCGGTACTAAATTTTCTATTGAACATTTCCAATATAATGATACACAGGAAGCACGAGGAGGTATATAATTTCGGACGAGAATATTTATGACAATATCCTCAGAAATATCGAAGATATTGATGATGATATTTTTGAATTTCTAAGTTCGATGGTTGATGGAGAAAGATTTTCCGCAAGATTTTAACATGACTTCGGAGCAAGATATTCTCTAAAGATTTCAACGGACTCAGAATTACCTGAATCCTTTGAATATAGGATTTGGTCCTTGTATTTGTCCTTGGTCTCCTTAATGGGTAGCTTAATCTATTTTTCAATACCCAATTTTCTATCGAACGTTCTTAACACTCCTTTCTTTATCATCAAACTTTTGGTCGTTTAGACCCTCTACCATTTTTCTGTTTCCTCTGCATTTAATGCTATGATATCTGAATCATCGGTTATTAATCCAAGGTGGTTTCAGAAAAATTGTGTTTTTAGATGATTAAACGCTGATGGTAATATGGTGGAATATGAAAGGTTCCCCGGTAACAATAAAAGAGCACGCATATATATCAACGTTATAATAAGGTTGTTTCGTACAAAAAATCGAAATTGTCTTGCTGAAGCTGTGACAAAATTGACTAATTTGAAAAGAATTGAAATGTTATTTTCGGTAGTAACAACCCCAAAGGAGCTAGCACTGATATGCGTTAAACGTTTACTCAGGTTTCGAGTATTTTCAGGTGCATGACTATATGTATCAATCTTTTCTTCCATAGATGAAATGCGATTGATTCATCC
This sequence comes from Rutidosis leptorrhynchoides, assembly GCF_046630445.1. Lineage (NCBI taxonomy): Eukaryota > Viridiplantae > Streptophyta > Magnoliopsida > Asterales > Asteraceae > Rutidosis > Rutidosis leptorrhynchoides. The sequence continues at coordinate 131,538,518 of NC_092341.1, forward strand.
TCTCGATTGAGATATTTTCAAGAATCATGAAAGGTTTGAACGCAGAATGCAATCGTGAAGATACAAATGATGTTTAAGACGAAATCAAATGGCAAACTTGAAGAATTATTTAGTTTCATATATTATAGTCAATATTTTAATTCATTTTAATTGTCCAATATCATTAGTCCACAGTCAATAGTCCACAGTTAACAGTCTAATAATTTATATATAGTTTAATATATAATATTCGAATTAATTACTAAATATCGTGACCCGTGTACATGTCTCAGACTCGATCACAACTCAAAGTATATATATTATTTGAGAATTAACCTCAATCCTGTATAGAGAACTCGATCATTACTGCATATAGAGTGTCTATGGTGATTCCAAATAATATATATAGATGCGTCGATATGATATGTCAAAACCTTGTATACGTGTCCCGATATTTAAAGTGTGTAAAATAAATAACAGAAATTAAATGACGATAAATAAAGTGCGTAAAGTAAATAACAGAAATTAAATGTCGATAAATAAAATTGCGAGAATGTAAATTGCGATAAATAAACTGCGATAAATAAATTGCGATAATTAAATGGTAATACGGAATTAACAGTTAGCTAGGAACAGTTAGCTAAGATTTTATTAGCGTGGATTCTTAATAGTATTTCATATTGTTAATTAATCTGTTTCTAATCAATTTTTATTGTGTCCATTATTTCTTCATTATGCCACTTGTTGGATTCTGATAGGTCAAAATCCAAATATGTAATTGGATGAATATGGTTATTCTGTGGTGAACGGATTTGTATATCGGTGGATGTAAGTAGGATAGCATATGACTGTTGAAACAGATTCGAAGAACGTACAATGTAACTTATTAATGTGAAATTTAAATAGTCCTCGGGTATTACCTACCCGTTAAAATATTTTCACCATTAACAGTTTGTACAAGAGAATTTTTAATTACAATCTTTATGAAAACATATATACATATATATTTTCTTCAGATGTATTCATGGATTTAATGAGTTAATATAATATTAAACTCATTTGCTTTTCGGTTGGAACTAGAATAAATAATCTTTAAAACTTTAGAGATTACATATTCGACATGTCGAACGAAGATCATACTCAAAGTACAGATGATGATATTGAAGCATGGATTGTTGACGGTACTGGTGCTGTTATTGATTGTACTGTTGGTGATGGTGATGTTGCTGAAGCTGGTACATTTTGCACCATATTCTCCGAATTGATTATTCGAGCGCGAAGTTCGTTGACTTATTACTAAAGGATGATTGTCGGTCGGAACGAGCGGATGAATAAGCTTCAGAATTGTGGATAGAATATGATCTTGTCGAGTTACCCTGGAAATGAGACTGAAAATGGTGTCTCGAACAGGTTCGCCGATAAACGCTTCAGGTTCATTGTCAAGAGGTGAATTCGGTTGATGGAAGGGATTGCCTTCTGCGCGTTTCCATTAATTAAGTCAACTACGAACCCATCAGATGAATTGATAATGGCTGATTGGTTGATTCATGCCGATGACGCTGTTTTCGGAGCTTAGGTGAACATCTATGTCGGAATAGCTGTCAGAATAACTATCGGAATAGCTATCGGAATCTGAGGGACTCGAACTGGTTGCAGGATTCATTTCGTACGATCAGATGAAGGATTTTCGATAAGAAATAGATTATAGGATGTATATTAGTACCCCGCAATACATAATTTACATATGCATATATAATACTAAAATCCCATAAGTTAGAGGAATCTACGGAAGTTTTCAGGCAAAGTTACAGTAACAGATACGCTAAGATATAAAGTAGCAGATAAGCTAAGATATGAATTTTGTCTATACACTATTCATGCAGTCAATGCAGTAAAACGTGTCTAGACTAAGAATGATAAGCAAGTGATTCTCTAAGAATGATAAGCAGGTAATTTTTGACACCAAATGATAAGCAAAACTTTTGACATGCAGACACGGTCGAAGTCCAGACTCACTAATGCATCCTAATGACTTATCAGTTAGACACACTAATGCAGACATGGTTCGCTAAGACCACCGCTCTGATACCAACTGAAAGGACCCGTCCTAATCCATCCGAACGAAGTCCATATCGATTATAAACGATTCACAACAGTTGATTACATCGTGAGGTACTTGACCTCTATATGATACATTTTACAAACATTGCATTCGTTTTGAAAAGACAATCTTTCATTACATCTGAAGTTGATAGACATGCATACCATTTCATAATATATCCAACTATAATTGACTAAATAATGATCTTGATAAACTCAACGACTCGAATGCAACGTCTTTTGAAATATGTCATGAATGACTCCAAGTAATATCTTTAAAATTATCATATGCACAGCGGAAGATTTCTTTCGTACCTGAGAGTAAACATGCTTTCAAGTGTCAACCAAAAGGTTGGTGAGTTCATTAGTTTAACATAAATAATCATTTAATAATTTTAATAGACCACAAGATTTCATATTTCTATTTCTCATAAACATACGTCCCATGCATAGAGACAAAAATATCATTCATATGGATTGAACACCTGGTAACCGACATTCACAATTTGTATATAAGAATATCCCCATCATTCCGGGATCCTCCTTCGGACATGATATAAATTTCGAAGTACTAAAGCATCCGGTACTTTGGATGGGGCTTGTTGGGCCCGATAGATCTATCTTTAGGATTCGCGTCAATTAGGGTGTCTGTTCCCTAATTCTTAGATTACCAGACTATAAAGGGGCATATTCGATTTCGATCATTCAACCATATAATGTAGTTTCAATTACGTGTGTCTATTTCGTAAAACAGTTATAAAAGCAGCGCATGTATTCTCAGCCCAAAAATATAATAAGTAAAAGGGGCAAATGAAACTCACCCTACAATATTTTGTAGTAAAAATATTCATACGATGATACTGAACAATGCAGGGTTGGCCTCGGATTCACGAACCTATATCAATTATATATTTATTAACACATATAATGGAACTTACATAATTTCATTTATTAATATTTATTATATATATATATTTATAGTTATATAGAATTTATATTAAATTCTATTTAAAACGTATACTTATATTATATCTTAAATTATATGGTATATATATTTATTTTGTATATATATTAAAATAATTAATGTTTATAGTGATATCAACATATATATACCTATATATTTAGTATTATATAAATAATTTGTTATATGTATCATTTATATAAAAAAATATGCTTAATATGTAATTGTATGTAATAAAATATCTGTATATATGCATAGTATTTATTTGTCATAAAAATAATGATATTAATAATAAGTTTTTAAATGTTTCTTCTTCAACTCCTGACATTCTCAATGTTCTTTTGGTTAGGGTTTTCGTTTTCTTTATTTTTCTTTACTTGACATAGTTGTGATTTGACAAAATCCATATTCCAAGTGGACAAAATCTGTCCGATTTTAGTTTGGGTTTATCCACACACGTTGTGTTTCAACCAATCGAAATCCATATTCCAAGTGGACAAAATCTGTCCGATTTTACCATGAGGTGATCTGTACACCTAATTACCTTAATTATATTCATTCATCATCGTTCATTTTCATTTTCATGGATGAGAGCTGTGCAGAGCAGAGATAATAATAATATTTTTGGGATGCTCACAAGGTGTTTGTTAAAAGTCCTCAATGAGTTTTATCTTGGCTTCATGGTTTTAATTATATTACGGTGTATGAGGTTTTTGCATCTGTCTTTTTAGCTATGCACTATAACTAAAGGTTGTGTGTAGCTATGTCACATGCCGCTGTGAAGTTTCATTGTCCCTTTGTGGGTCTTAGTGGCTGTCAAAATGGGAGTGGAAATGGGCTTGTTAGAAGTTCTCTTATCAAGCATCTTAGTGATCGTCATTGTGGTATCGATGCGCGGGATATCACTCGACATTCTCTTACTTCTAATTTGGGTGTTTATACTGAGGCTGATGTTACCTTTAGGCGTATGGGGATTTGGTTATGTGGTGTTTGCTATAAAACACACACGGTACGTGCTAAGTGCCGTCATGGTAGGGGCCCAGATGTGCCTCCCCCCGATGAGGGAAATGGTGTTGTTCGTTTTGTACTTCATAATTTTACCAAGCCACTAGCCCCCTCTTCTCCTACTCGACTTTGTATTGAGGATGGTTCGGTGCGTGATCATAACGTTAGTTTTGACGTAGCTCTCCTTGATCGTTTGTTCTCTAAGGGGTTTCGCACGGTTAAGTCTATCCCTCCCAAGTGTCGTTTGGGGTTTTCTCGGGTGTTGAAAGGTGCTCTTGATAAGGTGATCTCTAAGCCTGATGACATTTCTAGTTGGGTCTCTTTGTTGGTGTTACCCCTTTGTACCCTTAAAACCTTTCGGCCACGGAGTTGTCGTGAGTCTAGGTCTTCGATAAAGCGTCGGCATCAGGAAGAGAATATTTCCCGTGCTATTTGCTCTTGGGAGACAGCGGGTGGAAGTTTACAGCTTGTGAGGGAGTATTTGGCAGAGGATTCTCCTATGTTGTCAGTGGCTGATGATGAGGTCCTTGATTTGGAAGAGCGTAATATTAAGCAGTGTCGTAGGAAGATTTGTGATGGCCATTACACCGCTGCAGCTCGTGTTCTTTCTTCATCAGGCGTTGCTCCTTATAATGACGCCACGCTGGTGGACTTGCTGTCTAAGCATCCTTCTTCTATTGCTCCATCCTTGCCTGATATGCCGGTTGATCACCTACACCTCGTTACGACTTCTGCTGTTGTTTTGGGCCAGATTAAAAGTTTTCCTTGAGGCACATCATGTGGTAGGGATGGTTTACGTGCACAACACCTTATGGATTGCTTGAGTGGTGCTGCTGTGGCAGTCTCGGATGAGTTGGTTGGCTCTATTACCGGGGTCGTTAATCTCTTTCTAGCTGGAAGGTGCCCTATGGAATTAGGAGAGTATATAGCTAGTGCTCCCCTCACACCGCTTGTCAAGCCTGGCGGTGGTATTCGTCCTATAGCTGTGGGTACTGTTTGGCGACGTCTTGTTTCGAAGGTTGGCGCTACTATGGTTGGCCAGTCTTTGGGAAGTTACTTCGATGGTCTTCAATTTGGTGTTGGTGTTTCTTCAGGTGGTGAGGCTATTCTTCATGCTGTGAATCGGTTGATTGAGGATCGTGGCTCTGATGTTGGCCTCTCTATGTTATTAGTTGATTTTCAAAATGCATTCAATCTTGTTGATCGTACGTTCATGTTACATGAAGTTCGCCGCCTTTGTCCGAGCATTTCTCAGTGGGTTGAATTTTGCTACTCTAATCCAGCAAGATTGTATTATGGGAACCACACCTTATGGTCTTCTCAGGGGGTGCAACAGGGTGATCCCCTTGGTCCGCTACTTTTTGCTTTGGTCTTACAACCCTTGATTTCTAAAATCAGAGATAATTTTGAGGTTTGTCTTCAGGCGTGGTATTTGGATGATGGCACTATTATTGGGGACACTTTGGTGGTGGGGAAGATTTTGCATTTGATTATGGGGGATGGGCCTCGTTTTGGGCTTCATCTCAACGTTGAAAAAACAGAAATTTTCTGGCCTACGGAGGACCCTCGCAGCAGGCAAGTAGGTGTCTTTCCTCCTAATATTGCTCGACCTTTAAATGGTGTTAAGTTGCTTGGGGCCCCCGCAAGTTCCGATCTTGGTTTTAGTAGTGAACTGGTGATGCAAAGGGTGAGCAAGTCCATTGCGCTTATGGATAAGGTTGCTAAGCTTGATGATCCTCAGTGTGAATTGTTGTTGCTTAGGGCATGTACGGGAGTTTCTAAACTCTACTTTACCTTGCGTACTTGTCCTCCTAGTATATTTGAGGCGGCTCAACGCGCTTTCGATGGAGCCCTTCGATCTTCCTTGGAGCGTATTGTTACTGCTTCAGGGCCTGGGTTTGGTGATTGGCAGTGGCGGCTTGCCACCTTGCCATTTGCATTTGGAGGGCTTGGTGTTTATTCTGCGGGAGATGTTCGTCATTATGCTTTTCTGGCTTCTCGATTACAGTCTGCTAGGTTGCAGACCAAGCTCCTATGTCATGCGGGTATTGTTGGTCTTGGTCGTACTTTTGAAGATGCATTGGGTCCGTTTAATAAAACGGTTGGGTTTGATATTTTAGGTAATCAGAGTGAGGTAGCTGCCCCCATACTCATGAAGAAATTGGCAGATGTTTATTTCACAAAGGTTACCGCTTCTGCAGAATCCACTTTTTCATTATCTCCCCGACAATCGGCCTTATGGAAATCGCAGCAGGGTGATCACACCTCTGCTTGGCTAAGGGCAGTCCCTATTTTGGGGTTGGGTCAGACGATGAACGCAAAGACTTACCGATGTGTGTTGTGCTACCGGTTGGGTGTTCCATTGTTCTCTATCTCGACGACATGCTCTGCCTGTTCAAGGGTTTTTACTGGGGATATTTTCGGGGATCACGCGGTGTCTTGTGCTGGCATGGTGGGTATTAAGCATCGACATAATGTTGTTCGGGATTCCCTTGTTGATGTTTGTTATCGATCTGGGATTTCAGCGAGAAAGGAGGTTGACATTGGGTTGTCTGGAGGGAACGACAGGGCCCTCAGACCTGCAGATGTGTTACTTTATTCCTGGGATTCTGGTCGCGATGTTTGTGTTGACTTGACAGGGTCTTCTCCTTTGACACAGTCTGGGCTTTCTGACTTTGTCCCTGGACGTGCTGTGGTTGATGCAGCTCGTCGGAAGCGGGTCAAGTACGAATCTAGCTGTCAGGCGATTGGTTATGGTTTCATTCCTTTATCATTTTCTTCCCTTGGGGAATTAGAAAAGGATGCTGTTTCTTTGCTAAAGCGGGTTCAGAAGAGTTCGATGGCGCAAGATATTGGTGCCGGTGCTGCTGCTCATATTTTTACTAGGATAGGTTTTGCTATTGCTAGAGGTGTGGGGGCTCAGATTGTCTCTAGGCTTCCCACTAATTTTTTGTAAGTTTTAATACTTTTAAGTTTATAATAATAATAATAATAATAATAATAATAATAATAATAATAATAATAATAATAATAATAATAATAATAATAATAATAATAATAATAACTAATAATGATAGAAATAGAATAATAATGTATACCCCTTTAGAAGCTTTTAGTAAAAAGAAACGCCATGGAATGGTCTCGAACCCATGACCTCTCGTCCACCCAACATACCCCTTAACCATTTAACCATTTATTATTTTCTGATTAAAACCGCACTGAAATACTTATAATCCGTTTACTTCGGCCCACAGAAAATAAAGGATCTCGGCCCATCAAAAGATAAATTATACGGCCCAAAATGAACTTGGGCCAACCGAAAACATGGCAACCCAAGTAACCTTTGATCAAACCCCATTTGGCAAATCTGTTTCTTGGTTTCAATCGAAGAAAAAAAAATTAAAAAGGAAACACATAGCAGCCGTCGCCTGCTCAATTCACTTCCCCCAAATTCATACGAACTTCCAACCTTCCAAGATCCACTTCAATAATCAAGTCATAATACGAATTGAACTTGTTTCCTAAACCCTCGATTAAGAAGTTCTGTGATGGAAATTAAGGCTAAGAACCACACCAACTCCAATTTTGTTAATAACAGAGACAATGGTGATGATGAAATTGAAAATTTCAGAAATTGAAATTCAAAGTGTACCGGCACACAGGATAAGTATTTTCATCTTATCAAATGTTTATCTATTTATTTATTATATATATATATATATATATATATATATATATATATATATATATATATATATATTTATATATATATATATATATATATATATATATATATATTATTTTTTTATACGATATAGATGAAGGGTAATGGTAGTGGTAGTAATAGATGATGGTTGTTTGATGGATTTTATTGAGTGTGGTTTCTGTGGGTCGGTTAAGGTAATAAGTTTAGGTTTGTGTGTGGGTGTCGATGTATGTTCGACAAACCCATTAACTGTAGCAGCAAACACCATTGATTTGGGTTGGGTCGTGTAAATGATCAAGAATAGGAGTAGCCAACAATCGATTTGCAGGTGTAGCTTGTATCAGTTTGCAAATACCACGTTATCTGTGAAGTTTTCGAAGCAGGTTCGAATAGAAACAATAGGAATAGTATTTGAAGTAGTATTAAGTGATTAGGGCAGAAATAGGTAGTAGTAGATACTGATTTCCTGAGTTACAATTGAAACAGGAACATTAGCATAAATTGATTAAATGGTTAATGATAGGTTGTGGTTTTCATTGCAGGTTGAACAGAAAACAGGTAGCAACAGCACCTGGGAATGATCGTACAGCAGTCAACATAGATGGTGGAGGTTGTGATGATTTGGGTTTGATTCAAAACAGAAGCATGAGTTGAAGTTGCTGGTGATGTGGTGTGTTTCGCGATGATTTAAAAACAGAAAAAAACACAGCAAGTGCTGTAGCAGTTAAAGGTTATTGTTGTTGCTTGATTAGAACCAGAATTGTATAGTAGCAGTTATAGGTATCTCATGTATTGATTGGTGGTGGTTTGGTTATCGTAGTGGTGAAGGTGTTTGTTTTGGTGATGAAGTCAAACCAAGAAACAAAATGATCGAATGTGATACCTTTTGAGCTGGGTTTTATTAAAACAAGAACAAGGTAGTAGTAGTAGTTAAAAGTTGATTAGTTTTAAGTGGGGTTGTTGGTAGTAACATTTGATTGACACAATTCACTTAGTGATGAAAAAAAATAAAGTAGAATGTGATTGTTAACAACTTGTACGAATGATAATGATATGAAATACCTTGCAGACAAAAATCAAATGCTAAATAAAGGATCTCTTGACTTTGTTAACATTTTTCATATCGTTAATATGAATATACTAGTTCTTATTTCTTCAACAAATATTTATGATTAATAAATATTTCAACAATAATAATACTAATTAATATTATAAATAATAATAAAAATTTATAACAATAATATCAATAATTATAAAAAAAATTTATAAGTTTAATAATAATGATATTACTAATATTATTAATAATAACGTTAGTAATTATATTATTTAATAACAGTAATAAAGATATTAATAATATTAATAGAGATAACCCTAATAATATTGATATAACAAATTATACTTATCAAATCTCATATATTGAATAATATTAACAATACTGATATCAATATTAATAATAAATAAATTAATAATATTATTAATATAATAACTTTATTTTAACTTGTAGTTTAATATATTAATATTAGATATTATTAATTATGTAATATTTAATAATTAGATAATATATACATAAAGAATTTATATCTTTTATATTTATCCCACCATACATAAAGATTATCCATAGAAATTATATATAGTTTTTAATTCAATAACCATTTAGTTATCTTGTATATTATTTTATATTTTTAATTTCAATTGATTAAAATGTACTTTATTAATTCCAAATTTTATATGTGCACTTATATATAAATTTAGTTATTTACAATAATTGTTCGTGAATCGTCGGGAATAGTCAAAGGGTAATTGCATAAATGAACATAGTTCTAAAATTTTCGAGACTTAACATTACAAACTTTGCTTATCGTATCGAAATCATATAAAGATTAAGTTTAAATTTGGTTGAAAATTCCCAGGTCATCACATATGGTAATTCTACTTTTAGTGATTGGGTAAGTTTATTCAACATGCGTAGACCTGTGTATAGAGAATGGTGTATAGAGTTATTATATACTATTGAAATAAATGATCGGGTAGATACTTTAACCGATCATAGTTTTCTTAGATTTTTATTAGGAGGGGAGATGCGCCATATGTCCTTACTAGACATGGCTCGGGCTTTAGGTATATATACGCCCGAGGAGCTAGCATCTTATGATTGCCAAAGGTTAATAGTTTATGGTAGGAGGGTGGATGAGAATTTTGATACAAATGACGTATGGAGTAGGATGACTAGCCATCGCCGATTTCAGGGGGGATTATACTCTTATCTTGATATTGATAGAGCTGAATTAAGAGTAATCCATAGATTTTTAGCCAATTCGATTACACAATGAGGTAAGAATAAGGAAAAGGTAAATGAACAGGATTTGTTTTACCACATGTGTATTCGAGACTCACATAGCGCTGTAAGTATACCTTTTTGTGTGGGTTATTATTTATTGACTATGGTTAGGGGTATGAGGCGTGGTAGCATAGTAGGAGGTGGTATATTTATTACTTTAATTGCTGAATATCTCGGTGTGGATAGAAGTCGGGGGGATTATTAATGGCAGAACCAGAACCCCGCGATAGAATAGATTTGCGTATTTATCATGGTGCTAAGGTCTTAAAGAAACGAAACAACGCGGCAGCACGTTATGATGGCAGGCATCCACAGGTTGAGAGAGATCAACAGCAAGGTCAACCGGGAGGGGGTAATCCAATGACGAAAATGAAAATTTTTATGGCTCGACACAAGTATGAAATGGCTAGATAAAAAGCATTTCAAGATTAGAAGTATCATCAAAGCCAAATCATAAGTCATTGTACACACGTAGGTAGAGACTAAATTCCTACCGTTATGCCCGAATTTACTCCTTGGACTTTAGAGAGCCGACCACCATATCCTACATATGACCCGGCCCAAGCATTTTACAGCATCTATGGATACGCTTGGGACCATACTGGAACCATCCTCCTCATCCGTAATTTTCTATTTTTGTTTATTTTATTGTAATGTTAATAATTCTTAATTTTCTTATTTCTTATTTCTTATTTTATTATTATAATAGCTTTTATAATTTTCTAACTTTATAAGATTTTAATAATTTTTGAATGTGGTGTGAAAACCCAACTTCAAAAATATGTATATATGTGTTTGTAGTTTATCTCATATACAAAACAGGGTAAAACAGCGCATTTTCAAAGACTGGCATTAAGTTCAGCAAAAGCTATTAATTTTGACGACAAAACGAAAAACAAATGTGATGTACCAACAGACGGAATGAACAAATAATATGCACCATTTATCATTCAGCAAACAAACGCCAATATGTTTGGAAACTTTGGTAAAATTTAATCATATTTCTATGCTAATCACCCTCAATAATTTAAATTGTTACTGATTTCTTGCAAATGAGGGCATTGCAAGATCTTAAGTGTGGGAAGGGGTTAAATTCTTTCAGATTTTTAAAATTTTTAACTTAAACACTTGGTTATCATTAAAAATACTAGTAACGTAGTAGTTGTATTAGAATCTAGTGCTCTCTGATAACAAAGAACAGCCCTAGTCTTATATACTGACTACCCACTTCTAGTAAAAATTTTCAAAATTTTCAATTAAATGAACTCAAAATCATGTTTATACATATTTATGAACGATAAAACTAGGTGTTAACACCGAAATTATTGTTACCTCGGAAAGGATATAAATTGAGAAACAAACCAAAATGTTAGAATTCATTTAAAACGGAATAGAGGACAATAAAAAGGCAAATAAAAGAAAATAAAAGCCAAGTGTGGGAAAATTTACCAAGTTATTTTAAACATATGTCACATATTTCTGTAACAAATAATTGAAGATACTTTTGCTTTGGACTAAACTAAATAGTTTTACCCGATTTACTGTAAGAAAGATGGATCTACACGATGAATCAATTCCATCGTTAAAAGGAAGTAAAGTCTTCCGAAAAAGAAACGCGCTTCTTGATTTAGGTCATGAAGTTGTCGTCCAGACCAGCTGTAGGTTGACGAAAAATCTAGAAAAGTCATCTCTAAAATCAGCAGGAAATCCACGGACCTCAGCATCAAACAGGGTCGCCAAGTGGTCAGACTTATCCTAACCATGAGAGGATCTGTCTTGTAAAATGGGGAGGATGCCGTGCAAATTAGCTGGATAAGACTAATGAATTAGATCCCCAGAAAGGATAATCTCCTTAAAGATCAAAAATCAGCTTTTAAGACTGATATTACTCAATCCTAGAGATTGACCTTAAAGATTGAGAATTCAAACTCATGGAATTTAATGATATCTAAACTCGAGCTGAACGAGAAAATATTTTGATCAAAATTACAAACCGATTTGTTTTCTGAAAACCCATTTTCAATGCGTTCATTACCATTGAACATAAAATCCTGAGAATTCAGCTGGAATTCATTAGGTCACCTGAACCAAATCGGGTGTCAACCGTAAGAACGGTGGTTACATAGCATGGTCAAAGACAGGACCTTGTGCCAGACCGAAAAATTATAAGGGTGAGCTTTACTATTGCTCCTACAAAGGATAGTAATTGCATCCGATACATTATAGACCATAATTAAAAGCATGTTAGGGGACATTGCCTTAACAGTTGCTTGTTCAAACGCTTTCCTTTACAACCGGACGGTAGTTTATTGAAAGGTAATATACAGAACAAGTATACTGGACGTGTTGATTTCCCAATACAAGGTTAGCAAGTGGGTGACACAAAACCGCAAGTTTTGAGCTAAAAATTTCAAATATGAAACCCACCAAACCCACAAAAAGAATTTGTAAACACCGGTGAAGGGTTATTCCGGAAAACTTATCTAGGGTAAAAGCTAGATTTAATTTTCAAAAGATCAAATGTTTTCATAAAGATCCAATTTCCTTAATGGATCTAAATTTTTATAGTCATGTGGGACTGTAAACCATAACGTTACTACCATTGTTCATACCGCCATATACAAATCACTGAGGTACAAAGTGTGAAGAATAAAGAAGTGATTCTAGTATATTTCAAGACTATAATGCTTGAGGACAAGCAACGCTCAAGTGTGAGAATATTTGATAATGCTAAAAACGAACATATATTTCATAGCATTATCCCTCAAGAAAGACAAGCTTTTAGTTGCAGTTGTCCTATTTACAAGGAATATTCGTTTAAATATTAAAAGGTGAAGATAAAAGGCAGATTCAACAAATTGAAGACGCAAACGACCAAAAAGCTAAAAAGTACAAAGTACAAGCAAAGAGGTTCAAATTATTGATGAGGAATGCTTAAATCATACGAAAGGACGTTCGAAAATCCGAAACCGAGACATGAACCAGCTTTCAACGTACGACACAACGGACCGAAAGTTACAAATTAATTATGTATATAAATATAATATAATATATAATTAATTATATAAATTATATATTTATATTATATTTATATAATAAAATCCGTCGGCAAGCTAGGAGCCAAACTTATGTTAGCTGGAATCAGGGGCTCCGCACTCGTGGAGCTTTGAAGACAAAAACCTCCGCACTCGCGGAGGTCAAACAGTATTACGTGGGCCTATAAAAGGCAGAGCATTCGGCCGATTTTTACACATCTTTTTCTTCTTCATTCATACGTAAGATATATATATATATATATATATATATATATATATATATATATATATATATATATATATATATATATATATATATATATATATTTAAATTTTAATTTTAATTTTAATTTTAATTTTAATTTCTAGTAATAAGGGTATGTTAGCGAATATTGTAAGGGTGTAAGTCGAAATTCTGTCCGTGTAACGTTACGCTATTTTTAATCATTGTAAGTTATGTTCAACCTTTTTAATTTAATGTCTCGTAGCTAAGTTATTATTATGCTTATTTAAAATGAAGTAATCATGATGTTGGGTTAATACTAAAATTGGGTAATTGGGCTTTGTACCATAATTGGGGTTTGGACAAAAGAACGACACTTGTGGAAATTAGACTATGGGCTATTAATGGGCTTTATATTTGTTTAACTAAATGATAGTTTGTTAATTTTAATATAAAGATTTACAATTGGACGTACCTATAAATAACCATATACACTCGATCGGACACGATGGGCGGGATATTTATATGTACGAATAATCGTTCATTTAACCGGACACGGGAATGGATTAATAGTTAATAGATTTATTAAAACAGGGGTGAAAATATGTACAAGGACACTTGGCATAATTGATAACAAAGTATTAAAACCTTGGGTTACACGCAGTCGATAACCCGGTGTAATTATTAAACAAAGTATTAAAATCTTGTTACAGTTTAAGTCCCCAATTTGTTGGAATATTTGACTTCGGGTATAAGGATAATTTGACGAGGACACTCGCACTTTATATTTATGACTGATGGACTGTTATGGACAAAAACTAGACGGACATATTAAATAATCCAGGACAAAGGACAATTAACCCATGGGCATAAAACTAAAATCAACACGTCAAACATCATGATTACGGAAGTTTAAATAAGCATAATTCCTTTATTTTCATATTTAATTGCACTTTTAATTATCGTGCTTTTATTTATTGTCATTGTATTTAATTGCACTTTTAATTATCGTACTCTTTAATTATCGCAAGTTTATTTTATCGCACTTTTATTTATCGCAATTTCATTATCGTTATTTATTTTACGCTTTAAATTAAGTCTTTTATTTATTTAATATTTTTACATTAGGTTCGAACTGCGACTAAAGTTTTAAAATCGACAAACCGGTCATTAAACGGTAAAAACCCCCTTTTATAATAATAATATTACTTATATATATTTGTATTTTTATAAATTAAAACTAATATAGCGTTAAGCTTTGTTTAAAAGATTCCATGTGGAATGAACCGGACTTACTAAAAACTACACTACTGTACGATTAGGTACACTGCCTATAAGTGTTGTAGCAAGGTTTAGGTATATCCATTCTATAAATAAATAAATATCTTGTGTAAAATTGTATCGTATTTAATAGTATTTCCTAGTAAAAATAAAGCTATTTCATATACACCTCGCATAACATCAACCATGAATGTCCTTATCCAACTTCTCCAAGTGTCTACCAAATTTGTCTAACTTAGTATTAATAGACCCATAATCATCATACGCACTAGTGGTTTAGGTTCTCTTAACTGAAGCTGAACGGGATGACTCATGATCTTGATGCCATTCATGAGTGTAAGCAGCTTTCTTTTCAATAATCTCTAGTGCCTCTTCTTCTGTCTTATCCATTAAAGTTCTACCTGCTGCTTGATCAATACTCTGACGAGTTGGTATGTCACAACCTTTGTAGAAAATCTGGACCTTTTGTAAGTCATTCAACCCATGTTGCGGACATGAGCGTAACAAATTAGAATAACGGTCCCAAGCATCAAATAATGTCTCACTGCTCTTTTTCCTGAATTGCGAAATATCTGCGTGAAGTCTAGCAGCTCGAGACGCAGGGAAAAACTTTGATAAAAACTTATCTATCAAAACTTCCCAAGAGGTAATCGCTCCCTCTGGTTGCTTATCTAACCATCTCTTAGCTTTTCCCTTAAGAGTCCAGGAGAAAAGCCTTGTCTTGATCGAAGTATCGGGAACCTCATGCAGCTTGAATAAGTTGCAAACATCATTGAAAATACGAAGATGCTCGTTCCATCCTCACTATCCTTGCCATGAAATTGGCAATCAGAAGAAATCAAACTCAGAATTGGCCCTGTGATTTGGAAAGGCTGAGTGATGTTTGGTTGAGTAATCGAATTGCCTTGGCCAGCTCAGGTGGCCTTCAACTTTACTACCATAGTCTGAGGACGAGGTGGTTGATCAACCATCTCTTTAGTCTCGAAGATATCTAATGAAACGTATGAGTCTTCTGCTTCGTTGATTTCAGGTGGTGTATCGGGCACCACAGTCTCAGCACTACTACCCAAATTAATTATATTATCACTCGAAGAAGAAGATGAATCCACTGTAGACTGTTGCTCTTGACTTAACGCTCTAAATAACTCTCTTTCGAGTTTGTTAAATGGTTGAAGAATAGGAGAATTAGAAGAACTCGTATGTGGCATGCACTACCTGTTATCTGCAAAATCACAACTAACAACTGATTAAACGCACTGATTCAATTGAAAATAAACGAAAATGTAATAATAAACTATAATTAAAACTAAACTAAGAACAATTAGATAACAATCTTAATTTTTGACACAACTGTCCCCGGCAGCGGCGCCAAAAACTTGATGTGTAAAATCGTGTCTATAATTTATCTCTGGAAAATGCCGGTTTAAAGATTACTACACACTAACGGGCAGTGTACCCGATCGTGCAATAGTATAAGTTGGTAATTCCGAAATCGTTCCAAGGACACTTTAACGTGAGAATTAAGATTGCAACTAATAAAAATAAACTAAGTTAATCTATGAAAATTGAAAGTACGAGAATTTGTTTTGTGGCTATTTAACGATTAGCCAAATCAAGGATAGATTAAAAGTAAAAGACAATATTTTTGTGTTTTTAAGTTTATAGAAAATAAATGCAGACTCAACAAAAAGTAAAGATATTTGAATTCAATAGATAAAAGAATGTTCGCCTAGATATCCTATTCGCAGTGTTGGATGATTTGTTATTAAGCACTAGTTCTATTTTTCAATACATGCAACTACAGAGTCGGTTTACCCAGAGTTCTCTTTAAGCAAACACGTCAAACTAGGATTTATTGGCTTAGGGTTCCCTTTCACCAAAGACCTCTTTTGTTTGTGACTTAGTAATTAGCTAATTAAAAGATTAAGATTCAATTGGTTACGCGTTCGCTCCACACAATTCACCCCTATTTTGTTCAATCTATGTTACCCGGTTTACCCCCTTGTTCCAGTAAGCACCCAATTGGTTAAGACAAATCAATTGGAAATTAGTTCACTAAATTGAAACAGGGTTCCCTTTGTCCAAACAAGATCACTAATCAAGCCTAGTAACAATAATCAAATCCCATAAGAATGGTTCTTAATCAAAACTCATAATTATCATGCATTAATCAAATTAAACATTAAAGTATCATCCAAACACATACGAATATTCAATCTAGACAAACATTAAATAATTAGCCAATAACCATGGCTAAAACCAAAATCACAAATAAATAATTAAGAGTATTCATTATGATGTTAAGAATTAAACCTAATGAAAATTGTGTTCTTGAATGATAAACGGATCGAGACGCGTTTTCGGAATGATTGAGGTGTTAGAATGATCTTGGGATTCCCCAAAAATCACCCTTTTTCGTCAAAAAGCTGCTGGAATTCGTCTGGATGCAAGAATGATATTTAGGGTAACAATTCATGCTTTAAATACCAAATTCCTGAAGTCGGCTGGAGGTGGAGCGGCGCTCCACATATTGAGCGGCGCTCCGTATAACTAAAATTTGATATGTTAACTTCCAAAACACCTCGAACTGTTTTTCCTGCCCAATGGAGCGGCGCTCCAGGCCCATTTTGCTGATTCCGGACCTAAAAACTCACTAAATCCATCCAAACTCGAATCGAACCAATCTCTTTCACTCGTTTACATAGAAAATCACTAAAACCATCAAATAACTTCAAATTTCATCTTCTTGGTCTTAGAACTCGAACTTTCATAACACTTATCGAAATAACACCAAATTGTATCCGAACGGACTAAAATGTGCTCGATATCGCTAAGGAAAACATGTATTAAATATGCGATATCAAACAACCCCACACTAGAGTTTTGCTTGTCCTCAAGTAATTGAACTCGATAATGATCTTCTACCATATAAAAACTTCTTCAACATGTATGTAGAACCAAACGAACAACCAACAAACCATCATCTAGCATGGGCACGATTTGGAGTAAATACCAACCAAACTTCCCACTTGCATTCCCCCGAAATTAACTTCCCAATCATCAAGAAATTAAATATGAACAAAGTAGCAAAATATAGTCTTGAATAGCGTACCAAATAAAATGAGGCAAAGAATCTCGAACCATAATGTAAGTCTTCAAAGGAACCGGGAATCAAGTGGGAGCCAAACACCAAATATATGACAATCAAATGCATGTGCCAAAAAGAACGCACGGGCTACCCCGCAATTGGTCAAGCCAATGCCTCCCACAGTACCTAACATCGTGAGATGTCGGTAAGAAAATAATGTGCTTAGGAGGATACACATTACTTCCAGTTATCATCGATAATCATGAGGTAGTCATCTAATCCGTTAAGTCAATCATAAAGATTGAAGTTCATCAGGCTTAAAAGCAGATATCTTACTGATGTTTAAAGCTAAGGTGTATAAAATACTATTAATTTTTAGCAGGAAATACTATTAAATACGATACAATTTTACACAAGATATTTATTTATTTAGAGAATGGATATACTTAAACCTTGCTACAACACTTATAGGCAGTGTAACTAATCGTACAGTAGTGTAGTTTTTAGTAAGTCCGGTTCGTTCCACAGGGAAAATCTTTAAACAAAGCTTAACGCTATATTAGTTTACTTTTATAAAAATACAAATATATATATATAAGTAATATTATTATTATAAAGGGGGTTTTAACCGTTTAATGACCGGTTTGTCGATTTTAAGACTTTAGTCGCAGTTAAAACCAAATGTAAAATAATAAATAAATACAAGACTTAATTTAAAGCGTAAAGTAAATAAAGTTAATGAAATTGCGAATAATAAAAGTGCGATAAAATAAACTTGCGATAATTAAAAAGTACGATAATTAAAAGTGCAATTAAATACAATAACAATAAAAATGCAATAATTAGAAGTGCAATTAAATATAAAATAAAGGAAATTAAATATGAAATAAAAGAATTATGCTTATTTAAACTTCCGTAACCATGATGTTTGACGTGTTGATTTTAGTTTTATGCCCATGGGTTAATTGTCCTTTGTCCTGGATTATTTAATATGTCCGTCTGGTTTTTGTCCATAACAGTCCATCAGTCATAAATATAAAGTGCGAGTGTCCTCGTCAAATTATTCTTATACCCGAAGTTAAATATTCCAACTAATTGGGGACTTAAACTGTAACAAGATTTTAATACTTTGTTTAATAAACACACCAGGATGTCGACTGAGTGTAACCCAAGGTTTTAATATTTTGTTATCAATTATACCAAGTGTCCTTGTACATAATTTCACCCCTGTTTTAATTATTCTAGTGGCTATTAATCCATTCCCGTGTCCGGTAAAATGAACGATTATTTGTACATATAAATACCCCGCCCATCGTGTCCGATCGAGTGTATATGGTAATTTATAGGGACGCCCAATTGTAAATCTTTATATTAACATTAACAAACTATCATTTAGTTAAACAAATATAAAGCCCATTATTAGCCCATAGTCTAATTTCCACAAGTGTCGTTCTTTTGTCCAAACCCTAATTATGGTACAAAGCCCAATTACCCAATTTTAGTAATTAGCCCAACATCATGATTACTTTGGATTAAATAAGCATAATAATAACTTAGCTACGAGACATTAAATTAAAAAGGTTGAACATAACTTACAATGATTAAAAATAGCGTAGCGTTACACGGACAGAATTTCGACTTACACCCTTACAACATTTGCTAACATACCCTTATTATTAGAATTATAATTAAAATTAAAATTAAAATATAAATTATAAATATAAATATTACGTATAAAGATAGAGAGATGGATATATATTTGATTGGTTTTTTTACGATCAGAATGCGCGAGCTTTATAGGCAGTTTTTAAATTTGGGGCTCCGCGACTCGCGGCATTTTTGCTCTTCAAACTCCGCGAGTCGCGGAGTTTGAAATTCCAGCTCACTCCAAATTGGATCTTAGTCTGCCGACGGTTTATTATATAATATAATATATATATATATAATTTATATAATTAATTATATATTATATTATATTTATATACATAGTTAACTTGTAATTTTTAGTCCGTTGCGTCGAGCGTTGAGAGTTGACTCATGTCCCGGTTCCGGATTTTCGAACGTCCTTGCGTACAATTTAATTTCTTGTACTTTGCGTTTTGAATCTTGTACTCTTGTAATTTCGAGACGTTTCTTATCAATAATTGGAACCTCTTTGATTGTCTTTTGTACTTTTGAGCTTTTTGGTCGTTTGCGTCTTCAATTCGTCGAATCTGTCTTTTGTCTTCACCTTTTATTATTTAAACGAATATCACTTGTAAATAGAACAATTGCAACTAAAAGCTTGTCTTTCTTGAGGAATAATGCTATGAAATATATGTTCGTTTTTAGCATTATCAAATATTCCCAAACTTGAGCGTTGCTTGTCCTCAAGCAATATCGTCTTGAAATACTAGAATCACTTCTTTATTCTTCACACTTTGTACATCAGTGATTTCTATACGGCGGTATAAACAATGGTAGTAATGATATGGTTTACAGTCCCACATGACTATAAAAATTTAGATCCATTAAGGAAATTGGATCTTTATGAAAACATTTGATCTTTTGAAAATTAAATCTAGTTTTTACCCTAGATAAGTTTTCCGGAATAACCCTTCACCGGTGTTTGCAAAATATTTTTGTGGGTTTGGTGGGTTTCAGATTTGAAAATTTTAGCTCAAAACTTATGGTTTTGTGTCACCCACTTGCTAACCTTGTATTTGGAAAGCAACACGTCCAGTTTACTTGTCCCGTATATTACCTTTCGGTAAACTACCGTCCGGTTGTAAAGGAAAGCGTTGAACAAGCAACTGTTAAGGCAATGTCCCCTGACATGCTTTTAATTATGGTCTATAACGTGTCAGACGTAATTACTATCCTTGGTAGGAGCAATAGTAAAGCTCACCCTTATAATTTGTCGGTCTGGCACAAGGTCCTGTCTTTGACCATGCTATGCAACCACCGTTCTTACGGTTGACACCCGATTTGGTACAGATGACCTAATGAATTCCCGGTGAATTCCTAGGATTTTACGTTCAATGGTAATGAACGCATTGAAAATGGGTTTTCAGAAAACAAATCGGTTTATAATTTGATGAAAATATTTTCTCGTTCAAGCTCGAGTTTAGATATCATTGAATTCCATGAGTTTGAATTCTCAATCTTTAAGGTCAATCTCTAGGATTGAGTAATATCAGGCTTAAAAGCTGATTTTTAATCTTTAAGGAGATTATCCTTTCTGGGGATCTGATTCATTAGTCTTATCCAGCTAATTTTCATGGTGCCCCCCATTTTACGAGATAAATCCTTCTCATGGTTAGGATAAATCTGACCACTTGGCGACCCTGCTTAATGCTGAGGTCCGTAGATTTCCTGCTGATTTTAGTGATGACTTTTCTAGGTTTTTCGTCAACCTACAGTTGGTCTGGACGACAACTTCCTGACCTAAATCAAGAAGCGCGTTTCTTTTTCGGAAGACTTTACTTCCTTTTAATGATGGAATTGATTCATCGTGTAGATCCATCTCTTTTTTTCTTTCATCGGGTAAAACAGTTTAGTTTAGTCCAAAGCAAAAGTATTTTCAGTTATTTGTACAAAAATATGTGACATATGTTTTGAATAACTTGGAGAATTTTCCCACACTTGGCTTTTATTTTCCTTTTTATTGTCCTCTATTCCATTTTAAATGAATTTTAACATTTTGGTTTGTTTCTCAATTTATGTCCTTTTCGAGGTAACAATAATTTCGGTGTTAACACCTAGTTTTATCGTTCATAAATATGTATAAACATGATTTTGAGTTCATTTAGTTGAAAATTTATAAAAATTTTACTAGAATTGGGTAGTCAGTATATAAGACTAGGGCTGTTCTTTATTATCAGAGAGCACTAGATTCTAATACAACTGCTACTTTACTAGTATTTCTAATGGTAACCAAGTGTATAAAGTAAAAATTTTAAAATCCGAAAGAATTTAACCCCTTCCCACACTTAAGATCTTGCAATGCCCTCATTTGCAAGAAATCAGTAACAATTTAAATTATTGAGGGTGATTTGTGTGAAAATGATTAAATTTTTACCAAAGTTTCCAAATATATTGGCGTTTGTTTGCAGAATGATAAATGGTGCACATCATTTGTTCATTCCGTCTTGTTGTTATTTCACATATATTTTGCATCTTGTCGTCAAAATTAGTTGCTTTTGCTGAACTTAATACCAGTCTTTGAAAATGCGTTGTTTTACCCTGTTGTGTACATAAGATAAACTGCAAGCATATATACATATTTTTGAAGTTTGGTATATTACCCCACATTCAAAAATTATTAAAATCTAAGAATAAAAGTTAGAAAATTATAAAAACTATTACAATATTAAATAAGTATTAAACGTATCAACATTTCTAAATTACAAAATAAATAAAACTAAGTAGACTAGGGATGATACTGATACCAGTAGGGGTTCCATGCATAACCATAGGTGCTATAAAATGCTTCGGCTGGGTTATACGTAGGATACGGTGGTTGAATCTCTATAGACCAGGGAGGGAATATGGGCTTTGTAGTAGGAATATAGTTTCTACCTATATGTTGGCAATAAGCTATGATTTGGTTTTGATGAACTTGCCAATCTTTAAATGCTCTATGTCTAGCATTTTCGTACTCCTGTGAAGCTATAAACCTTTGCATTTCTTGCATTTCATTTCCCCCTCCTACATTACCTTGCTGTTGGTTTCTCTCAACTTGTGGATGTCTACCATGGTATTGTACTGCGGCGTTATTTCGCCTCTTCAAAACTTTCGCACCATGGTATACATTTAAACCTATTGTATCGCGGGGTTCTGGTTCTTCGACTAATAAAACCCCCCGACTTATATCCACACTGAGATATTCAGCAATCAAAGTAATAAATATACCACCTCCTATTATGCTATGCGGTCTCATCCCCCTAACCATAGCTGATAAATAATAACCCACACAATAAGGTATACTTACAGCGCTTTGTGGGTCTCGAATACACATGTGGTAAAACAAATCCTGTTCATTTACCTTTTCCTTGTTCTTACCTCTTTGTGTAATCGAATTAGCTAAAAACCTATGAATTACTCTTAATTCAGCTCTATCTATATCCAAATAAGAGTAATTTCCCCCTTTGAATCGATGATGGCTTTTCATTTGACTCCATGCACCATGTGTATCAAAATTTTCATCTATCTTTCTACCATTTAGTATCAACCCTCTACAATTGGCAGATGCTAACTCCTCAGGCGTATATATATGTAAAGCCTGAGCCATGTCTAGTAAAGACATGTGGCGCATCGAACCTCCTAACAAAAATCTAATAAAAGATCGATCGGTTAAACTAGCTACCCGATCATTTAATTCTATACTACACAACAATTCTTCACACCATACTTTATATACAGGTCTACGCATGGTGAATAAACGTACCCAGTCGTTAAAAGTAGAATTACCATACCTCTGTGCAAGTAATTCCCTAATTGGCCCGGCCAATTCTACAGCTTCTAATGGTCCCCATTCTATGACCCTAGGTACCTCAACAACTTTAGAATGAAGAGTATGCAAACCCCTTTGGTATTTTGGATAATCTATCCAAAGTCTGTCAAATCTCAGGTTCGGGTGCAAATCTTCCAAGTGCATATCAGAAAATGTCATGACTGGATGAGGTATATCTTGTTTGTAGTAGTTATCCACCTCATGTTGTTCCGCATTCTCAGCAGGAGCATTGCGAGCTTGGGATGAAGATTCACCCCTTTCAGTCTGCAAAACACATCAAACACAATTTTTGTGCATCCAAATATGCATTAGTGTCAGCAAAATCATCAATCAAAATGACATGATCAATTTATATCAAACTTAAGCTCATTTTCATATTTTCATCAAATCTACACTTTTTCAAATAAGCATATACGAAAATGTTGGCCAAGTTCATAAGCATTCAACTCAAATAACATGTCAAAATAATCATTACTAGCAATTAAACAAGTTTCAAATGGCATTATCTCTCAAAAATCAAGTTCATGAATTTTAGACTTGAAAAAGTCCACTTTAATTCTCAAAATCATGTTTAGGCTCAAAGTTTGGATCATTTAACTACCTAAACATCTTACACTACTTAATTTAGCAACAATTCATGACAAAAATCGGCCATAACCTGTTTATATCAAAAAGCCCCAAATTTGCTCAAGAACACAAACCCTAGATTACTCAAAATTTGAAGTTTAAGGCTTCTAATCATGTTAAATAGCATCAAATCTAGGTTATACAAGCATAATACATAAACAATTTAAGCATAATTACACTAAAAAGCATCAAAATCAAATTGGGGAAAAAATTGCTCAAGAACACTAATTTTCGGATTAAATGGTGTTTAGGTGTAGAAATTTACCGTTTTTCTTGAGTAATTCCTTGATAGCATCCTTCTCAACATGATTTTAGTAAAAGATTTGATGATTAACGGTCAAAAATTGTGAATTTGGGAATGTTTTTTCGGGGTTTTTCGCAGTATTTTCGGGTTTATTTCGCAGGTTTTGTGGGTGTTGGGTTGGGGACTGATCAGTTCGATCAGTATATATTTTTTTTGGATTTTTCATCCTCCGCTAGTCGCGGTGGATTTCCCTTTCAAACTCCGCGAGTCACGGAGTTTGTATTTTTTTTATATATCTTATACTAATTAAAACAATTAAGTAATTAATTTTAAAATTTTGTTTTCCTTGTTATTTAGGACGAAGTCGTTTCGGATCGATGTCCTAGTCCGTCCTTCGACAAAATTTTAAAATTTGTCTTTTTGTAGCGATTGTTTTAAAAGCTAAGATTTTTGGGTTTTTTTTAATGTTTTTGGCATACTTTAATTCAATAAGATTAAAAATAATGATAATAAAAGTTCTCGTCCCTCTCTCGAGTAAAGCAATTTCGGTTCAAAGACCTAGTCTTCAACTTACGACGAATTTTAAAAATCATATTTTTAACTTAATGAGATAAAGTAAATTTTTGTTTTTAAATTCACACAATTTAAATATAAAATTCAAAATTAATATTAAAAATTCACACCAAACTTACAATTTAAAATGCATAAAAATAAAATTCATATTTTAAAAATTAAAAATTCACACCAAACTTAATTTAAAAATTCATATTATAAATTCACACCAAACTTATATTAATTTTTCAAATATTTACAATTTTAAATATATTGTTTTTACAAAGTTTACAATATTAATTTAAGATTTATATATTAATTTTAAAAACATGGTAAAAATAAAATTAAAAATCTTTTTGGCTTTTTATCCCACTTTAATCAATCAAATATTATCAAAAATATGCGCCCCTCTTTTCGGTAAAGTAATTTCGGTTCCATGACCTAATTTAACTCATGACGAATTTTTGAAATATTTTGGGTTGATTGATTAAAGATATTTATACCTTAAGAATAAACGTTAAATTTCGCAGTGATGTAATAAATTTTTTTTATGATATCAATAATTTCGGTCGCCAAACCTAATTTTATTCAATACCAATTTAATACTTTATAGCGAACAAATTAGCGTTTATTATCAAAAGGTTAAAAATAAAAATAAAAAAATAAAGACTGTACAAACATACCTGTGAAATAGATTTCTTAGTTATATGATCTATCCCATTCATAAGATAGTCGGTTTAATTGGTTTTCCATGGCTACATAGGCGTAACCTCGAGCATTCAGTGTTTTTTCTTCTAAACATATGAACGGTCCGTCTCTGCATAAAGTAACAAATTCGGTGTTTGAATAGGTTTGATTATTTGAACATTTACCTCCATGTGACCATTTTCCGCATTTGTGACATCTTTCTAGGTGCCGTGCTCTTCTTTTTGCTGCGGATTTTGATTTTCCTTTACCAAATTGTAACTTATTATCTTCACATCTGGATTCTTTTCTAACTCCATCCAATCTTTCTCTGATTACTGATACTATTTCACTTGGTAGTGTGTCATTATTATGTTTAGTGATCAAAACGTGTAGCATTAGACCATGGTTTAGTTCACAGGCAGTCTTCATTTTGTAAAAACCTAAAAAAAAATAAAAATTCAGAATGGGGGGAGAAGACTAGTTCTTTAGGGTCTGCTAGGGAAAGACCATTCGGGTTCCATTTTTGAGAACTACACGAAAACAGACAATCTAACTCTAACAAAAATACATAAACCCCCTATACTTAGTTAGCTGTGGTATCGAAATTGTGATTAACTTCATTGTCTTCTTCCATCGGACCATGTATGTAATGTTTAACTCTGTGACCATTAACTTTAAATTCAATCCCATTTGAATTTATTAATTCTATCGTTCTGTATGGGAAAACTCTTTTGACTATGAATGGTCCAGACCATCTTGATTTCAATTTTCCAGGAAATAGCTTGAATCGTGAATTGAAAAGAAGAAATCTGTCTCCTTCTTTAAATTCTTTTGAACTTCTGATTCTTTTATCATGCCATTTCTTCGTTTTTTCTTTATAGATTAATGAATTTTCGTATGCTTCATGTCTTAACTCTTCTAATTCGTTTAGTTGACTTAATCGTAGACGTCCGGCTTCATGTAAATCAAGATTACATGTCTTCAAAGCCCAAAATGCTTTGTGTTCAATTTCTACTGGAAGATGACATGCTTTTCCATAAACAAGTCTAAAAGGTGTGGTTCCAATTGGAGTTTTGTAGGCTGTTCTAAAAGCCCAGAGTGCATCCTCCAATTTAATGGACCATTCCTTCGGATTTGATCCTACGGTTTTCTCTAGAATACGTTTTAAAGCTCGGTTGGTATTTTCAACTTGTCCACTTGTTTGTGGATGATATGCGGTGGAGATTTTATGAGTTACTCCATATCTTTTAAGAACTTTCTCAAGTTGATTATTACAGAAATGAGTACCCCGATCACTTATTAAAGCTTTCGGTGTTTCAAA
Source organism: Rutidosis leptorrhynchoides (assembly GCF_046630445.1). NCBI lineage: Eukaryota > Viridiplantae > Streptophyta > Magnoliopsida > Asterales > Asteraceae > Rutidosis > Rutidosis leptorrhynchoides. Next base: position 131,565,159 of record NC_092341.1, read on the forward strand.
CCTTGCAAAAAGACGTTTTAAAAAGTTGGCTACAACTCGTGCATCGTTAGTTGGGAGAGCTTGTGCTTCCGCCCATTTAGATACATAATCAATGGCTACGAGTATATATAGATTATTATGAGATTTTGGAAATGGACCCATAAAGTCAATACCCCAAATGTCAAATACTTCACATACTTGTATGACATTTTGTGGCATTTCATCACGTTGACTTATTTTTCCGGCCCTTTGACAAGCATCACAGGATTTGCAAAGAATGTGTGAGTCTTTGTAAATTGTAGGCCAATAGAATCCAGCATCATAAACTTTTCTTGCTGTTAGTTGAGGCCCATAATGCCCTCCTGTTGGTCCTGTGTGACAATGGTTTAAAATTTTACTAGCTTCATCTCCAAATACACATCGGCGTATTATTCCATCGGGACAACTTTTAAACAGATGTGGATCTTCCCAAAAATAGTGTTTTATATCACTGAAGAATTTCTTTCGTTTTTGGTACGATAATCCTTTTTCAAGGAATCCACAAACTAAGTAGTTTGCATAGTCTGCAAACCATGGAATTTCATTATAATCTATCTTCAATAGATATTCATCAGGAAAGTTGTCTTGTATGGCCGATTCATTTAGAACTTCTAATTCGGGATTTTCAAGACGAGAAAGATGATCAGCGGCAAGATTTTCTGCTCCTTTTTTATCTCGGATTTCAATATCAAACTCTTGTAAGAGTAAGATCCAACGAATTAATCTTGGTTTAGCATCTTGTTTTGAAAATAGGTATCTAAGAGCAGAATGGTCGGTATAGACCACCGTTTTTGCTAGAACGAGATATGATCGAAATTTGTCAAAAGCAAAGACAATAGCAAGGAGTTCTTTTTCAGTAGTTGTATAGTTCGTTTGTGCTCCTTGTAACGTCTTACTAGCATAATATATAGGTTGAAATCGTTTTTCAATCCTTTATCCTAAAACGGCTCCCATTGCAAAATCACTTGCATCGCACATTAGTTCAAATGGTAGATTCCAATTTGGTGTTATCATGATCGGCGCATTAGTGAGTTTCTCTTTAAGAATATTAAAAGATTTGATACACTCATCTGAAAAGATGAATGGAGCATCCTTTTCTAGGAGTTTATTCATATGAGTGGCAATTTTAGAAAAATCTTTTATGAAACGCCGGTAAAAACCGGCATGCCCTAGAAAACTCCTAACTCCTCTAACATTGGTTGGATGTGGAAGTTTAGCAATTACATCTACTTTAGCTCTATCCACTTCAATTCCTTCTTTTGAAATTTTATGACCAAGAACGATGCCTTCTTTAACCATAAAATGGCATTTCTCCCAATTAAGAACTAGATTTGATTGTTCGCATCTAATAAGCATTCGTTCCAGATTAACTAGACATGATTCAAATGTATCACCGAAGACTGAAAAGTCATCCATGAAAACTTCCATGCATTCTTCTATCATGTCGTGAAAAATCGCCATCATACACCTTTGAAAGGTTGCAGGGGCGTTACAAAGTCCAAATGGCATGCGTTTGTAAGAAAAAGTACCATAAGGGCACGTGAATGTGGTTTTCTCTTGATCTTCGGGTGCTATTGGAATTTGAAAATATCCGGAAAATCCATCTAGAAAACAATAGTAACTATTTCCGGCTAATATTTCCAACATTTGATCAATGAAAGGTAAGGGAAAGTGATCTTTTCTGGTGGCGTTATTTAATTTTCTATAATCAATACACACACGCCATCCTGTTACAGTCCTAGTAGGAATAAGCTCATTTTTCTCATTTGTAATGACAGTCATGCCACCCTTCTTAGGCACGCATTGAACTGGGCTTACCCATGGACTATCAGAGATTGGATAAATTAGACCTGCGTCTAGCAGTTTAATAATTTCTTTTTTAACTACATCTTGCATATTAGGATTTAGTCTTCGTTGGCGTTGCACATACGTTTTATGACCTTCTTCCATAAGGATTTTATGTGTGCAATACGAAGGACTTATTCCTTTAATATCATGAATTTTCCATGCAATGGCTGGTTTATGAGCTTTCAACACAGAAATGAGTTGTGATTTCTCATTTTCAGTAAGAGAAGACGATATTATTACAGGTAATTCAGATTCACCATGTAAATAAGTGTATTCCAAATGGTTTGGAAGTGGCTTTAACTCTAATTTCGGAGGTTCTTCTATCGATGATTTATATCGATATCTGTCTTCTTCTTTTAGCATTTGAATTTCTTCTGTTGTTGGTTCATATCCATTAGCTATAAGTGTAGCTAACATTTCAGCTTCATCAATTGGTTCATTACCTTCTCCTAAAGAACATTCTCCTGTTCCTTGTAATTCTGGAAATTCTTCTAATAATTCTGCATGTGCATCTATAGTTTGAATATAATAACATGTATCATCTGCAGATTGTGGTTGTTGCATTGCTCTATCAACTGAAAAGGTAACACTCTCATCCTCTATACTTAGGGTCAATTTCTTACCGAACACGTCTATCATTGCTTTAGTCGTGTTTAAGAATGGTCTTCCTAATATGAGAGGAACTTGAGAAACTTCTTCCATGTCCAGAACAACAAAATCTACTGGAAATACTAAAGTACCAACTTTAACTAGCATGTTCTCCATTATCCCTCTAGGATATTTTATTGATCGATCGACTAGTTGTATGCTTATTCTGGTTGGTTTCAATTCTCCAAGGTCTAGTTTAGCGTATAGTGAATACGGCATTAGATTTATACTAGCACCTAAGTCTGCCAATGCTTCTATTGAACTAAGACTACCCAGAAAACATGGAATTGTGAAACTTCCTGGATCAGATAGTTTTTCTGGTATCTTATTCAACAGCACTGCTGAACAATTAGCATTCATGGTAACAGCAGAGAGTTCTTCCATTTTCTTTCTATTTGAGATTAGATCTTTCAAGAATTTAGCATATCTAGGCATTCCTGAAATCACATCAATGAAAGGAAGATTTACATTTATCTGTTTAAACATATCCAAGAATTTGGATTGCTCGGCTTCAAGTTTCTCTTTCTTCATTTTACTCGGGTAAGGAAGTGGTGGTTGGTATGGTTTAACATAAGGTTTAGCCTTAACTGTGTTATCTTCATTAACCTTTTCAACTACCGGTTCTTTTTCCTTATCTTGATTAGGTTGTGGTTCTTGTGGAGTAGGAATACTTCATCAAAAGTTACAGGTATTTCAGGTGGTTTAAGTGTTGTACCACTTCTTGTGGTAATGGCTTTAGCTGTTTCATTCCGGGGGTTAGCATTTGTATCACTAGGTAGACTTCCCGGTTTTCTTTCACCTATTAACCTTGCTAGGTTACTTATTTCTTGTTCCAGATTTTGAATAGAAGCTTGTTGATTTCTAAATGCTTGAGCATTTTGTTCATTAGTTTGTTTCTGAGATGTGAAAAACTGCGTTTGAGTTTCAACTAGCTTCGTCATCATATCTTCTAAATTCGGCTTTTTATCATCGGTTTGTTGTGGTGGTTTGTTTTGAAAATTAGGTCTTTGCTGATTGTAATTATTATTGGATAATTGTTGATTGCTAGGACCTTGTTTGTTGTTGTATGGAATATTTCTGTTATAATTCTGGTTTTGATTGTAAATCGGTCTTGGCGGTTGATAATTATTCTGATAATTATTTCCAGGCCTTTGGTTTATGTATGAAATATTCTCTCTTTGTTCCATTGTTAATTCAATACTGAGACAATCTTTTGTCAAATGTGGTCCTCCACACTGCTCACAACTAATTCGTATTGAGTGAATATCTTTAGTCATCTTTTCCATTCGTCTCTCGACAGCATCTATCTTTGCGGAAATGGAATCTAAGTCATGGCTAGAATCGGCTCTAGCTGCTTTAGATGATCTAACGATATCTTTTTCTTGGTGCCACTCATGTGAGTGGGAAGCAGTGTTATCAATAATTTTGTAAGCATCAGTTTCGGTTTTCTTCATAATAGAACCACCAGCTGCTATATCTATGTCTTTCCTTGTAGTGATGTAGCATCCTTGGTAGAATATTTGTACTATTTGACAGGTGTCTAAACCATGTTGCGGACATCCTCTTAACAACTTTCCAAATCTAGTCCACGCCTCATATAGAGTTTCATTCGGCTTCTGTGTGAACGTAACAATTTCTCCTTGAAGTCTTACGGCTTTAGATGCCGGAAAGAATTGTTTAAGAAATTTTTCAACTAATACGTCCCATGTATCAATCGCCCCTTCAGGTAACGATTCCAACCAATCTTTGGCTTCTCCTTTTAAAGTCCAGGGAAATAACATGAGATATATCTGTTCATCCTCCACTTCTCGGATTTTAAATAGTGTGCAGATCCTATTAAAGGTACGTAGATGTTCATTTGGATCTTCCTTCGGCGCACCACTAAATTGGCATTGATTAGTCACCATGTGTAGAATTTGTCCTTTGATTTCATAATCTGGCGCATTAATGTCTGGATGAGTAATTGCGTGACCTTGGCCAGTGCATTTAGCTCTCATTCGGTCTTCCATACTTAAAGGTTCTAGATTCTCCATAATTGAATTTGTTGAATCGGAATCACTAGAGGATTCTGATTTAATGGTTCGTTCCTCAACAATCTCTGTTTGAATGATTGGTGGTTCCGGATGAAAATTTAGTGGTTCAGGATCTATGAATCGTTCCTGAATATTCTCCGGATTCTCAATTGTGAGGTCGGGTTCAAAAAATGGATTATCGGAAATTTGAACTGGAGTACTTGGTCGACTGAATGATGATTCTAAAGAAAAATCAACGGCGGTAATATTTGCTAAATGTCTTGATCTAGTTACAGGTGGTGAACGTACAAAAGGTGGTGAACATCTTGCTCGGTGCATTCACTGAATATCCTATTAGGTTTTAAAAGGAAAGAAAAATTATAATAAGTTATCCAATCAATAGACTTTTCTGATTTTGCCCACGTTTCGAATAGCCAAAAGATGCAACAGAGGGGCAGGATTCGTTTGGTCTCAATATAATTGAGGACTGTTTGGCTCCAATAACCCGGTCCACGTACAAATCCAACTATTACTACGAACCAGAAAATTTTGATGTCTATCAATTTAACCACTTAAAATAAATTTTCGTAATTTTAAGAAATTTAGATAAGAAGTAGAATAAAAATCTATGTCCTAAAACTAGAATAGCGAGAAATAAGAAAGAAAAAGAGTTCGTCGAAAAAGGTCGAAAAAGAAAAATGGTTGAAAAATAAAAGGTGACGGAAAAATAAAAGAAACTTATAACACTTAAAAACACTTGACTAACCTAACCTTATTACTACAACTAACTTAAAATTATAATCGCAAATTGAGATTACTAATTGGAATGATAATTGATACATAGGTAAAAGTCGTCTAAAAATATTAAAGCTTACAGAAAAAACTAAATCCCAAATGGAAATAACTTAAAAAGAAACTAAAACTTAAAAAGGCGTCGCAAAATTCTAAAGTACCTAAATCTTAGTCTAAAGAAAAAGTACTTAAGTGATTTTACGGCAAAGCCTAAAAATCTAGAAATAAAAATAACTATGGCAAAAACTAAGTTTAAAACTAAATATGAGCGAAAAATACAAATATTACGCTAAAACAATTAAAAAGGAACAAAATATAAAAATATACAAAAAGTTGTAAAAATTACAATTTTTATAAAAATATTATTTTTATATTATTTATTTATTAAAACTATTAATTTTATATTTTATTTAAACTAATTTAACTAAATAAAACAAATAAATAAAAACTAAACTAAACAATATAATATAAATAAACTAATTAGGGTTTAAAATTAATTAAAATTAATAAAACCCGTAAGTAATGCGAATTAGGGTTCCTGTGTACCCGTGTCAGGTCTGCTCCGCGAGTCACGGTATTCGATGCTTCAAACTCCGCGAGTCGCGGGGTTCCAAATTTCAACTCAGGTACAGTTTTAAATTCGACGCGTTTTTTATTTTTTATTTTTTTATTTTATATTTTCTGTTTTAAAATCTAAAATATTTATATAATAAAAACTTATATTTTAAAAACTAGAATAAAAATAGAATTACTTTATAATTTTATAAATAAAAATCTTAAAACTAGATTTATATATATATATATATTTTTTTTGGTTTTTTTTGTTTTAAATAAAAACAAAATACTTAAATAAAACTTATATAAAAATAAAGAAACTTTATAAAACTTAAATATTTAACAAAATCTTAAAAATACTTATATTTTTGTTTTTATTTTTATATTTTCGAATATTTAAAACGTATTTTTATAAAAACGAATTTTAATAAAAGTAAACTAAAAATCTTTTTTTTTTATATTAGCGTTGCGCTTCCGGCTTTTAAGCGATTCCCCGGCAGCGGCGCCAAAAATACTTGATAGTTATGCGAGGTGTATATAAAATAGCTTTATATTTTAGCAGAAAATACTATTAAATACGATACAATTTTACACAAGATATTTATCTATTTAGAGAATGGATATACTTAAACCTTGCTACAACACTTATAGGCAGTGTACCTAATCGTACAGTAGTGTAGTTTTTAGTAAGTCCGGTTCGTTCCACAGGGAAAATCTTTAAACAAAGCTTAACGCTATATTAGTTTACTTTTATAAAAATACAAATATATATATAAGTAATATTATTATTATAAAGGGGGTTTTTACCGTTTAATGACCGGTTTGTCGATTTTAAGACTTTAGTCGCAGTTAAAACCAAATGTAAAATAATAAATAAATACAAGACTTAATTTAAAGCGTAAAGTAAATAAAGTTAATGAAATTGCGAATAATAAAAGTGCGATAAAATAAACTTGCGATAATTAAAAAGTACGATAATTAAAAGTGCAATTAAATACAATAACAATAAAAATGCGATAATTAGAAGTGCAATTAAATATAAAATAAAGGAAATTAAATATGAAATAAAAGAATTATGCTTATTTAAACTTCCGTAACCATGTTGTTTGACGTGTTGATTTTAGTTTTATGCCCATGGGTTAATTGTCCTTTGTCCTGGATTATTTAATATGTCCGTCTGGTTTTTGTCCATAACAGACCATCAGTCATAAATATAAAGTGCGAGTGTCCTCGTCAAATTATTCTTATACCCGAAGTTAAATATTCCAACTAATTGGGGACTTAAACTGTAACAAGATTTTAATACTTTGTTTAATAATTACAACAGGATGTCGACTGAGTGTAACCCAAGGTTTTAATATTTTGTTATCAATTATACCAAGTGTCCTTGTACATAATTTCACCCCTGTTTTAATTATTCTAGTGGCTATTAATCCATTCCCGTGTCCGATTAAATGAACGATTATTTGTACATATAAATACCCCGCCCATCGTGTCCGATCGAGTGTATATGGTAATTTATAGGGATGCCCAATTGTAAATCTTTATATTAACATTAACAAACTATCATTTAGTTAAACAAATATAAAGCCCATTATTAGCCCATAGTCTAATTTCCACAAGTGTCGTTCTTTTGTCCAATCCCCAATTATGGTACAAAGCCCAATTACCCAATTTTAGTAATTAGCCCAACATCATGATTACTTTGGATTAAATAAGCATAATAATAACTTAGCTACGAGACATTAAATTAAAAAGGTTGAACATAACTTACAATGATTAAAAATAGCGTAGCGTTACACGGACAGAATTTCGACTTACACCCTTACAACATTTGCTAACATACCCTTATTATTAGAATTATAATTAAAATTAAAATTAAAATATAAATTATAAATATAAATATTACGTATATAGATAGAGAGATGGATATATATTTGATTGGTTTTTTTACGATCAGAATGCGCGAGCTTTATAGGCAGTTTCTAAATTTGGGGCTCCGCGACTCGCGGCATTTTTGCTCTTCAAACTCCGCGAGTCGCGGAGTTTGAAATTCCAGCTCACTCCAAATTGGATCTTAGTCTGCCGACGGTTTATTATATAATATAATATATATATATAATTTATATAATTAATTATATATTATATTATATTTATATACATAGTTAACTTGTAATTTTTAGTCCGTTGCGTCGAGCGTTGAGAGTTGACTCATGTCCCTGTTTCGGATTTTTGAACGTCCTTGCGTACAATTTAATATCTTGTACTTTGCGTTTTGAATCTTGTACTCTTGTAATTTCGAGACGTTTCTTATCAATAATTGGAACCTCTTTGATTGTCTTTTGTACTTTTGAGCTTTTTGGTCGTTTGCGTCTTCAATTCGTCGAATCTGTCTTTTGTCTTCACCTTTTATTATTTAAACGAATATCACTTGTAAATAGAACAATTGCAACTAAAAGCTTGTCTTTCTTGAGAAATAATGCTATGAAATATATGTTCGTTTTTAGCATTATCACTTACCTTTCCGGAGGTTATCCAACTGGGGATCTGATCAATCACAGATTTATGTATCATGGTACGCTCCCCATTTGACGAGACAGATCTCCCTCATTGAGATAAGTCTAACTACCAGTTTCCCTATTTGATGTTGAGGCCTGGTAGATTTCCAGTCGATGTTAGCAATGACTTTTCAAGATTTTTCATCACCCTACAATTGGTTTGGACTACGACTTCTGAAATAAATCAGCAAGTGTGTCGATTTGGAGACATTACTCCTAGGGTTATACAAAGTGGTCGGGTGCAACATTGTCCTTGTTAGGAGAAACAATGAGGATCGCCCTATTAAAGTTTTCGATCTAGCGTATGGCCCGATTTTGACCACACGATATAATCACCGTTCATACGGTTGACACCCTCCTTGGTGTAGGTGACCTACGATTGAATTCTTAAAGAATTCGTAGGATTTCACATTCAATGGTAATGAACGTGGTTGAAATTTTTCCGCGTTAAGGTATGCTTGAAATTTTCAGTAACAGGCTTTGAGTCCATAATTTTATGGCCAAGATCAGGAAGGTAAGCAACAAGCTGCCTAAATTGATCATCTGTGGTTGAAAGCTACTGTTGAGACTCTGCGGTAGTAATAAGAGTAGTAACTTGAGCCTCGGATGCTTTAAGCGTGGTTTGCGCAGCTTCAAGCTCTTTTTTCAGTTTTGCATTCTCCTTCTCAAGACGAGAGGCTTTCTTGCTAGCTTGCTTCGTTGCATTAGTTTGATTTTCGAGTTCAGTGACTAAACTATCTCTGCGGTGAACATCGTCAACTAAGAAACATACGACAGAATATAAGTTTTGCACTCTAGCGCTCTCCATTGTTTCATCATCGACTTTTTGTAGCTCCGCGGGAATATCTTCAGGGACCGCGTGGCCAAGCTGTTTAATCTGGTCTGCGGCTATTTCTCGATTGATATCCACATGTTTGCAGAGATGATCAAATCTCACGGATGTGATTCGACTTGCCGGGGCAAAATTCTTGTCAAAAATATCATCAGGAATTTCTTTCGAAATGTTGAACTATGGACCTTCTTGTGAACTCTTGGTGAGATCGATAGGCTCTGCACAAAAATATTTGATAAAAATATTATTCAGAAAACGCAGTACGAATGTGAAGAAAACGCAATAAAGCATGCGTAGATAATTCGCATACCTTCTTCAAACTCTTCACGGGTCACGCGTTTAGCGCGTTTCTTTGATGTTGTTGTTGGATTGGTTGTTGTGCTTTTGCGTTTGCCTTTTTCATGAGCATCAGGAATAAAATTTTTATTTATCAACGGTTCTTCAATAACAGTGACTTCATCACCATCTTCTAGAGAGCGACGGTATGAAATAAATCCTCTAATATCTTTCACGCGCATAATATTCACGAGAGAAATTTCTGCAAAAATAGTACAAAGGTGTTAACAATGATAAATATGCAAAAGTATGCGTGAAATCACAAATAAATTGTAGAAATAATGAAAGCATACCATCACCATCTGCATCCTTAAAGATGCCTATTTGGTTGGGCCATAGCCAATGGGTAGAAATTCTGCCCACATGAAGCGACACAATCCCGTATGGGTGGATCTGTAGGCGCGCATTTGTAATTTGCTTCAAAGTTCCTTGTTGAAACTCATCAAGTTCAACGCGATCTTTGCTGTTTTTAGAGTATGTGGTTACCCAGGTGTCAACGTTTTGATACTCGCGAAGGGCAGAAGTTTTAACAAAGAAAAAGGATTGTTGCCAATTGCCAACATTTTCTTTAGGAGTATCTATTACTCCATTACTGCACTTGAGCGTGAACCCACTGGTATCATGAGAAAGAATAGTAGAAAACTTACGAAAGACATCTAGCGAGACTGGCCTGTTAAGTGTTTTGCAATACATCTCAAAAAAGTATGAGCTTTGCAACCGCATTGGGATGAAATTGACCAGGACTCACTGCGTAGAACTGACACGCGCTTAAGAAAAAATCTGTAAGCGAAAACCTAAGGTGGCACAAATATAATGAAGTTTTGTAAATAACAAAATAATTCTTTGGTGGATTATTGGCCGTAACACTTGCTGAAGGTGCAATACGCTCAAATAACAAGCATTGGGTAATTAAGCTTGATTTGTGCAAGCTTTTCATCCGTAATGAGTGAGTCAAAGTCATTAACGGACGGACCAAAAGTAGATGGAGAGGGTGAGATAGACATGATGAAGGTACAAGGTAAACGTTTTTGTGTAAGTAAGCGTATGCAAAGTAAATGCAGAAAGTTAGATGAATATGTTGAAGATTGTGAATGCAATTTTTTGAGAGAGAAAATGGTGAAAGAAAGTGAACTTTGAAATATGCGGATATATCTTCTATTTATACCCTCAAGATTTGTAACACCCCGTTTTTCTCATACATGGTATAAAGGTACGTGATGTGTGCGAGGTGTACTAGGAAATAGTATTAATTTTTACAACAAAATACTATTAAATACGATACAATTTTACACAAGATATTTATTTATTTATAGAATAGATATACCTAAACCTTGCTACAACACTTATAGGCAGTGTACCTAATCGTACAGTAGTGTAGTTTTTAGTAAGTCCGGTTCGTCCACAGGGAACTCTTAAACAAGCTTAACGCTATAATTTTAAAAACTATATTTGTAAAAATACAAAAATATATATAAGTTGTATTATTATTATAAAAGGGGGTTTTTTCCGTTTAATGACCGGTTTGTCGATTTTAAAACTTAAGTCGCAGTTAAAACCTAATGTAAAATACTAAAAATAAATACAACTTAGTTTAAAGCGTAGTAAATAACGATAATGAAATTGTGATAAAAAAAGTGCGATAAAATAAAAAGTATGACAATTAAAGAGTACGATAATTAAAAGTGCAATTAAATACAATGACAATAAATAAAAGTGCGATAATTAAAAGTGCAATTAAATATAAAATAAAGGAAATTAAATATGAAATAAAGGAATTATGCTTATTTAAACTTCCGTAATCATGATGGTTGACGTGTTGATTTTTAGTTTATTCCCATGGGTTAATTGTCCTTTGTCCTGAATTATTCGATATGTCCATACGGATTTGTCCATAATAGTCCATCAGTCATAAATATAAAGTGCGAAAGTCTTCCTCAAATTATTCTTATTCCCGAAGTCAAATATTCCAACTAATTGGGGATTCGAATTGTAACAAGGTTTTAATACTTTGTTTAATGAATACACCGGGTTATCGACTGCGTGTAAACCAAGGTTTTACTACTTTGTTAACAATTACACCAATTACCCTTGAATGTAATCCACCCCTATTTCAACAAGTCTATTAACTATTAATCCAGGTCCGTGTCCGGTAAAATGAACAATTATTGGTATTTATAGATATCCCGCCCACCGTACCCAGTCAAGCGTATGTGGTTATATATAAATACGTCAAATTATAAGTCTATATATTAATTTAACGAGGTATTTTTTAATTAATATAAAACCCATTAATAGCCCATAGTCTAATTTCCACAAGTGTCGTTTTTTTATCCAAACCCCTGTTTTGGTACAAAGCCCAATTACCCAATTTTAATATTCAGCCCAACATCATGATTACTTCGGCATTAAATAAGCATAATAATAACTTAGCTACGAGACATTAATTTAAAAATGACATTAACCATAACTTACAATGATTAAAAATAGCGTAGCGTTACACGGACAGAATTTCGACTTACACCCTTACAACATTCGCTAACATACCCTTATTATTATAATTTAAAATTAAAATTAAAATATAATATATATATATATATATATATATATATATATATATATATACGTATATAGATAGAGAGATGGATGGATATATCCCTTAAAAACTGAGCCAAAACACGCGAATTTATAGGACCAGACATGATACTGCTCACCATGCGATCGCATGGCTTTTTGCCTTCCAGGCCATGCGATCGCATGGCCCCTTTTTCCAGCTCACATGTTGTTGTTTGCATTCTGCCGACGGATTTAATAAATAAATATAATATATAAATAATTATTAGAATTATTTAAATATTATATTATATTTATGTGCATAGTTGACTTGTAATTTTTAGTCCGTTGCGTCGAGCGTTGAGAGTTGACTTTGGTCCCGGTTCCGGTTTTTTGAACGTCCTTACGTACAATTTAATATCTTGTATTTTGCGTTTCGCTTCTTGTACTTTTGTAATTTTGAGACGTTTCTCATCAATAATTGGAACCACTTCGATTGTATTTTGTACTTTTGAGCTTTTTGGTCGTTTGCATCTTCAATTCGTCGAATCAGTCTTTTGTCTTCACCTTTTATTATTTAAACGAATATCACTTGTAAATAGAACAATTGCAACTAAAAGCTTGTCTTTCTTGAGGGATAATGCTATGAAATATGTGTTCGTTTTTAGCATTATCAATATTCCCACATTTGAGCGTTGCTTGTCCTCAAGCAATATAGTCTTGAAATAAAAATACTAGAATCACTTCTTTATTCTTCACACTTTGTACATCAGTGATTTCTATACGGCGGTATAAATAATGGTAGTAACGATGTGGTTTACAGTCCCACATGACTATAAAATTTAGATCCTTAAAGAAATTGAATCTTTATGAAAACATTTGATCTTTTGAAAATTCATTCTAGCTTTTACCCTAGATAAGTTTTCCGGAATAACCCTTCACCGGTGTTTGCAAATTGTTTTTGTGGGTTTGGTGGGTTTCAGATTTAAAAATTTTAGCTCAAAACTTGTGGTTTTGTGTCACCCACTTGCTAACCTTGTATTGGGAAAGCAACAAGTCCAGTATACTTGCTCCGTATATTACCTTTCGGTAAACTACCTTCAGGTTGTAAAGGAAAGCGTTGAACAAGCAACTGTTAAGGCAATGTCCCCTGACATGCTTTTAATTATCCTTGGTAGGAGCAATAGTAAACTCAACCTTATAATTTCCGGTCTGGCACAAGGTCCTGTCTTTGACAATGCTATGCAACCACCATTCTTACGGTTGACACCCGATTTGGTTCAGGTGACCTAATGAATTCTAGGTGAATTCCTAGGATTTTACGTTCAACGGTAATGAACGCATTGAAAATGGGTTTTCAGAAAACAAATCGGTTTGTAGTTTTGATCAAAATATTTTCTCGTTCAAGCTCGAGTTTAGATATCATTGAATTCCATGAGTTTGTAATTCTCAATCTTTAAAAGTCAATCTCAAGGATTGAGTAATATCAGTCTTAAAAGCTGATTTTTAATCTTTAAGGAGATTATCCTTTTCTGGGGATCTGATTCATTAGTCTTATCAAGCTAATTTGCACGGCGTCCTCCCCATTTTACGAGACAGATCCTCTCATGGTTAGGATAAGTCTGACCACTTGGCGACCCTGTTTGATGCTGAGGTCCGTGGATCTCCTGCTGATTTTAGAGATGACTTTTCTAGATTTTTCGTCAACCTACAGCTGGTCTGGACGACAACTTCATGACCTAAATCAAGAAGCGCGTGTCTTTTTTGGAAGACTTTACTTCCTTTTAATGATGGAATTGATTCATCGTGTAGATCCATCTTTCTTTCAAATATATTACAATTTTCCGGGTAAAATGGTTAATTTTGTCCAAAACAAAAGTATCTTTGTACAAAATATGTGATATATGTTTTAAAGAACTTGGTAAATTTTCCCACACTTGGCTTTTATTTTCCTTTTTATTGTCTTTTTATTGTCCTCTATTCTATTTTAAATGAATTCTAACATTTTGGTTTGTTTCTTAATTTATGTCATTTCCAAGGTAACAATAATTTCGGAGTTAACACCTATTTTTATCGTTCATAAATATGTATAAACATGATTTTGAATTCATTTAATTAAAAATTTTGAAAATTTTTACTAGAATTGGATAGTCAGTATATAAGACTAGGGCTGTTCTTTATTATCAGAGAGCACTAGATTCTAATACAACTACTACGTTACTAGTATTTTTAATAGTAACCAAATGTATAAGGTAAAAATTTTAAAAATCCGAAAGAATTTAACCCCTTCCCACACTTAAGATCTTGCAATGCCCTCATTTGCAAGAAATCAGTAACAATTTAAATTATTGAGGGTGATTAGCGTAGAAGAATGATTAAATTTATCAAAGTTTCCAAACATATTGGCGTTTGTTTGCTGAATGATAAATGGTGCACATCATTTGTTCATTCCGTCTTGTTGTTACATCACATTTGTTTTTCGTTTTGTCATCAAAAGTATTAGCTTTTGCTGAACTTAATGCCATTCTTTGAAAATGCGCTGTTTTACCCTGTTGTGTACAATTGACAATATACATACATACAATACAAATATAAACATGCATGGTAATTTGAAATGGGACTTAAAATACCACTTTCAAATCAAATATGAAATATTAGTACAATAAATAAAAATATTAAACATTACAATAAAAGTATCAAAATATAATGTGTTTTAAACATAAATAAAGAAAAAAAATCATAAAAATTAAAAATCATACAAATTACCAACCGGAACTAAATCAATCTGGATAGGGGTTCCAGTTCATGTCGTCGTTCGGGTTCCATGGTTGGTGATAGGTGTACTGGTATGCCTGGTTAGGGTCGTAGAGAGTATATGGTGGTCTCATCTCGGGCTGGTGTTGAGGATAGTAAGCGGGTCGGGTCGGAACGTAGTGATCCTGAGGTGACAGCTGGCTCATAATCTGACGCTGATGATAGTCCCATCTATCATGCTGTCATTGCCTGGAATGCTCGTAATCATTCCGGGCTTGCCACTGCTCCATCTTACGAAATCTCTCCGCGTTTATCATGTCTACCTCATCTACACGCTGGTAGACATCATTCATAGCCTCCCGAATGACATCCCTAATGTCATCTGCTTCCTCCATCTCCTCATCTGATCCTCTCTCTACCTGTGGATGACTACCTTCATAGGGTATTGCCTGGTTACGTCTACTCTTTAATACCTTAGCACCCGCATAAACCCTTAATCCTAAAAGCTCAACCTGTTCCCTACATTCCAAAAGTGGACCCCCTTGGTCCTTATCTACACCTAAATACTCTCCAATGAGAGTAACAAAAATACCTCCTCCTATAATCCCCTTCCTGTATTCCTTCAACCATCTTAGATAAATAAAAACCAACACAGTAAGGGATATTAACAAAGCCTCTTGGGTCTCGAATACACTTTAGGTAAAATAAATCATGTAAGGTCATTTTCTCCTTGTTGTGACCTCTCTGTGTAATCGAGTTAGCCAAAAATCTATGAATTATACGAAGCTCGACTTTGTTAATATGTAAGTAGGTATGTGTTCCTGCCCGTCCAAAAACATTATAATCTGACATACGCCTCCAGACGGCGTTAGCATCAAAATTCCTATCTACCCTTTCACCACGATAAATCAAATTCATACAATCAAGTAATAGTAATTCAGCGGGCGTATATATCTGCAAATCCCTGGCCATGTCCAGCATGGACATCCTGTACATCATACGGCCAAGTATAAATCTAAGAAAACTTCTATCATCTAATCTATAACAATTACATTTAACGCTATAGTACTCATCAGCTCAACACACCATTCCTTATATACAGGTCTACGAATGGTGAATAAGCGTTCCCAATCGGTAAAAGAAGAACTGCCATACCTTTGAATCAGATGCTCCCTAACATGGTCAGCTAGTTGGACCATTTCCAAAGGATTCCAATCAATTACCCTAGGCACCTCTACATCTTTCATTATTAATTTGAATTTATTACTTTGATATGTCGGGTAATCTCTCCAGCTTCTATGCAATCTCAGATTAGGATGCAATGTATGTTCAGGAATCGTTGGGTATTCTAATGGCTGATGCATCGGAATTACTATGAATTCATTAGCAAACTGTAGCGGATCATAATAAGGTACATGTTGGTCAGGCTGATGTTGTTGTTCCTGTTGTGGTTCTTGTTCGGGTTCTTGCTCGTATTGCGGTTCATATTCTGGTTTAGGTTCTTGTTGTGGTTGTCTAGATGACGATGAAGCACCAGCAGTATCGGTTTTCTGCAAAACACATTAAACACAAAATTTGTGCATCCAAATATGCATTAGTGTTAGCAAAATAACAACTTAAATTAACCACAATAACATGTTCAATCAAATTTAAACTTATACACAATTTCACATTTTTTTTACAATTCTGCACTTTTTCAAATAAGCTCATATGAAAATGTATACAAAGTTCATAAGCATTTAACTCAAATAACATGTCAAAACAACCTTTACTAGCAATTAAACAAGTCTCTAATGGCAATTATATCAAATTAATCAAGTTCATGAATTTTAGACTTAAAAAGTCTACTTTAATCTCCAAAAATCATGTTTAGGATTAATGTTTGGATCATTTAGCTACCTAAACGTGTTACACTACTTAATTTAGCAATAATTCATGACAAAAATTGGCCATAACCTGTTTATATCAAAAAGCCCCAAATTGCTCAAGAACACAAACCCTAGATTTCTAAAATTTTTGAAGTTTTTGGCTTCAAATCATGTTAAATAGCATCAATCTAGGTTATACATGCATAAAATACTAACAATTTAACACTAATTACACTAGAAATTAACAAAATTGCATTAGGTAAAATATTGGTAATTATCACAAAAACTAGAAAATTTATGAGTTTAGGGGTGTAATTTTTACCTTTTTGTTGAAGAATCCGAACCTAGGCATGATTATAGCGGATTGTAAGATGAAATTTGGTTGAATTTGGTGAAAAAATGGTAATTTTAGGGATGAATTTGGAGAGTGTTCGTGTGTGTTGTGTGTGTTTTGTGGAGACAGAGAGCAGTCGACTGGCCTTTTTCTATCTGGCCTGAAATTCAGCTCCATGCGATCGCATGGAGTTGAAGTTCAAAACCCATGCGATCGCATGGGTCTGATATTTTTTTTATATAAAAACCTTATACTTTAATAAAACATAAAATTAATAAAATTTTAAAAATTTGTTTCTTTTTAGGATGAGGGCGTTTCGGATCGTTGTCCTAGTCTGTCCCTCGACAAAATTTTAAAATTTGTCAATTCAAAGCGCGGTTTTAAAAGTAAAGATTTTTGGGTTTTTTAAAATGTTTTTGGCATACTTTAGTTCAATAAGATTAAAAATAATGATAATAAAAGTTCTCGTCCCTCCCTTGGGTAGAGCAATTTCGGTTCAACGACCTAGTCTTCAACTCACGACGAATTTTAAAAATCATATTTTTAACTTAGCGAAATAAAGTAAATTTTTGTTTTTAAATTCACACCAAACTTAAATTTAAAATGCATAAAATTAAAAATTCATATTAAAAATTCACACCAAACTTAAATTATATTTTTGTTTTTATACATATAAACTTATATTAAAATTATTAATTTTTCAAATATTTACAATTTTAAATATATTGATTTTAAAAAGTTTACAATAATAATTTAATATTAATATATTAAATTTAAAAACATAATAAAATTAAAAATTAAAAATCTTTTTGGTCTTTTATCCCACTTTAATCAATCAAATATTATCAAAAATATACGCCCCTCTTTTCGGTAAAGTAATTTCGGCTATATTACCTAGTTTTACTCTTGACGAATTTTTGAAATATTTTGAGTTGATTGATTAAAGATATTTATACCTTAAGAATAAACGGTAAATTTCGCAGTGATGTAATAAATTTTTGTATGATATCAATAATTTCAGTCGCAAAACCTAATTTTATTGAATACCAATTTAATACTTTATAGCGAACGATTTAGCCTTATCAAAAGGTTAAAAGTAATAAAAATAGAAATAAAAACTGTACATACTTACCTGTGAAATAGAATTCTTAGTGACCTGCTTTAGCCCACTCATAAGATAGTCGGACTAATTGGTTTTCCATAGCTACATTGGCGTAACCTCGAGCATTCAACGTTTTTTCTTCGAAACATATGAACGGTCCATCTCTACATAAAGTAACGAATTCGGTATTGGAATATGTTTGATTCGTCGAACATTTTCCTTCGTGTGACCATTTTCCGCATTTGTGACATCTTTCAAGGTGTCGTGCTCTTCTTTTTGCTGCGGATTTTGATTTTCCTTTACCAAACTGTAACTTATTATTTTTGTTCCTGGATTCTTTTCTTACTCCGTCCAATTTACCTCTGATTAATGATACTATTTCACTTGGAAGGGTGTCATTATTACGTTTAGTGATCAAAGCGTGTAGCATTAGACCATGGTTTAGTTCACAGGAAGTCTTCATCTCGTAAAACCTAAAAAAAATAAAAATTCAGAATGGGGGGAGAAGACTAGTTATTTAGGGTCTGCTAGGGAAAGACCATTCGGATTCCATTCTCGAGAACTACACGAAAACAGAAAATCTAACTCTAACAGAAATACATATTACCCTAAAAAGATTCGAACCTCCCCACACTTAGTTGAAATTGTGATTAACGTTATTTTCAATTGGATCATCAACAACTTGAATATCTTTGACTTTTACTTCAATCCATTTGTTGATTTCCTCCGTAACTTTCACAAATTCAACTAACATCACCTTTTCTTTTAGCAATAAATTGGATATTAATCGGTTACATAACTTAAAGTTTCCCTTAATCCTAGCATCGTGAATCCGTTTATAAAGTTTCTTCGTTGAATTGTTAAAAACGGGTTCATCTAATTTCGTATCATCAACGGGGTTCTTTGTGATCGGATCATCATTAAGTGTTTCTTCATCTTCCCCACACTTATGCATTTTTATTGGTTTAACAGTTTTGGTTGGTGGAGATCTAAACTTTCGATTCACAAAGGTGATCGATGTATCACCATCCCTAAGTGTCATTCTACCTTTTCTTACATCAATGAATGCCTCGGTGGTTGCTAAAAATGGGCGACCTAAAATTAGAGGAATATCAAGGTTTTCCTCCATATTAATAACTATAAAGTTTGCAACAAAGGTCAAACTTCCCACGTTAATAAGTAAATTATTTGCTATTCCAACCGGGTGTTTAATGGTTACGTCAAATGATTGAACACCTATTTTTGTTGGTTTTAATTTACCCATACCTAATCTTTTGTATAAGGAAAGAGGCATAATATTTGCACTTGCTCCTAAATCTGCGAGTCCATTATATACAGCACCATCATTAAGCAAACAAGAAATGATAAATTCACCCGGGTCTCCTTCTTTAGTAAGTCGAGTTGGTTTGTAAACCTTTTTCGGGTGTTCTTTTGAAAGGACCGGTCCTAATCCACCCGGACGAAGTCTTCGACAGTTGGTCCCATTGCGATGATCGACTCCAAATAATGTCCTTAACATGAGCAAATGCACAGTGGAAGACTTAATCCGTACCTGAGAATAATATGCTTTAAAATGTCAACATAAAGTTGGTGAGGTATATAGGTTTGATGCTAGCAGCGTTATAACTATGGACCACAAGATTTCATATATTTAAACATAGTACACTCGCAAGTGTATGAAAGACATTCTAAGTTTGTTGAGCACCTGGTAACCAAACTTTACAAGTATAAAAACAGCACATATTCCCTTTATATATAATCGCACTACACCGTACCAAGTGTAGCCACCTAAACGAAGTACTGTGCAACCGTTGAAAACTGGTCGTCCAGCCCGGTTGGGGATGTCAGCCCGATAGATCTATCAACAGGATTCGCGTTTACACTGGCCCATGTAATTAATTGTTACCAAGTTATAGGGAGATATGCAGTGGTACAACTCAACGTAGAACGTAATTTTAGTCACTTGTGTCCATAACGTAAATCATTTATAAAAGTAGCGCATGTATTCTCAGCCCAAAGATATTTAGAGTTTAAAAGGGGACTATATACTCACCACACTGTATTTTGTAGTAAAAATACATATAACATCATTGATCAAGTATAAGGTTGGCCTCGGATTCAGGAACCTATATCATTTATATATATTAACACATATAGTGGTAATCAAATAATTACATCTATTAATTATATAATATTTATATAACTAATGTTGTAGTTTATATAGAATTTGTACTAAATTTTGTCTATATAAATATCTTTTGTTTGTAAAATTAATAATTATAATAATACTAACTAATTTGTAATAATAAATATAATAATAAAAATAATGATAAAAATAATAATAAAAGTAATGTTAATACTAATACTAATACTAATGATACTTTTAATAATAATAATTTTAAAAAAAATGATAAGTTTAAAGATAATAATACTTCTAGTAGTAGTAGTAATAATAATAATAATAATAATAATAATAATAATAATAATAATAATAATAATAATAATAATAATAATAATAATAATGATAATTAGATAAATCACTACCTTAGGGAAGTCACCCTAAAAATATACCCAAGTCCGGGTCTTGAACCCGTGACGTCCCGCTAACCCGATAATATCCTTAACCACTCCTCTGATCATGCTTATTGTCTTTCTATTTTAATACTGAATTATAATCTAATAACCCATATCATCATAACCGTATGTCATTCCTATTCATTGTCATAATTCTATATCATCTTCATCATTAACCTCATACCATCATCTAACATTATCCTCATGATCATCATCAATATCTTATCACCTCGCCCATCATTATCATTGTTATGATTCATGGACTCATTACCAATCGGTCCAATCATAAATCATAATTTGGATCTCGGCCTAACTATACTAAGATGTAAACGGCCCAATTTATATACCCGTTCAACAATTCAAGACTTTGTTTTATGTACCCCATAATCAACTTAACAATCTCACTTCCAATTAAATAACATATGTCTATTTTAGTTTTAAACTTCTAAAAGCTCACAATATAAATCATCATTTCTTCATTGAGTCATTATCATCAAACAATTATTATTCTAATCATCAACTTAACATCATCTAAACCATTATCATCATTTTGATATCATCATCATGATCATTAACATCATCATTATCATCACCCTTAAACTTGGTCATCATCATAATCTAACAGACAGTTTCCGACTAACTAAATATTGATTGTTGAGATTCAAGTTCGACAGCCACAATTTATTCGGCCCACTCGACATATTAAACACAGCCCAATTACTATCTGAAGTCCAGCAGCCCAAATATGGGTTTGCAGAAGTCTCGGCCCAAAAAAAAAACTAAGAATCTCGGCCCACCAATAAAATATTCGGCCCAATCAGAAAAATAGATTAAGAAGCCCACGAAACTAATACAAGATATTTCATCAATTTAGAATTCTGTATTAGATAAACAAAACACATGTGGACCATTCTACTTCCCATTGGTCGGCCCTTTTAACTGTTTTAAGAAAAAGATTGATTGTCGCTTTATTCCTATTAACATAACAGACATAAACAAGTGGTACAGCCTGTCATGCCTATCTTTATCAACATCTGTTTTCTCACTACTTTACACCTTGTCATCATACAGTGTATCACCATGATAATTAGGATCATTTATCACCACTTTCGTTTAAACAAAGACTTCACAGAAATAGTATAAAACATTCGATGGTTGTTTGGTTCGTTAGTAGAAGAAGTAAACAAAATCGCAGCAGCAACATACAAGTGGTTCTCACAGAAAATTTGCAGTGGTGGTGATGACTTGGATGTTAGAGACGGTGGTGGTGACATGGGTGATTAAAAGACAGCTGCAGTTTCGAATTAGGTGGTGAGATGACGGGTTGTGGCTGGAGAACAAACAGAAACAATATAGAGGTTGTAAACAGAAAATACAAGTAATAATCATGGTGGTTTCGATGGTTGCAGGTGGTTTTGGTTTGGGTGATGTTCGACTGTAAAACAGAAAAAAAATATAAAAGAGGGAGATAGAGTGAGATGGTGTTTCCCGATGGTGGTTTGATTGAATAAGAAAAGAAGAAGAAAGAGGAGAAGGCTTGGTGGCGGGTTGTTGTACATGGTGAAAGAGGGTAGCCGTTGGTGGCTCGTGGTGGTTGGGTTTAGAGGGTTACGATCAAATAGGAGTCATGAGCTAACTAGCCGTTTGATGGTTGTGGGGGTATGAAGGTGATCGAGCAAGTGTGTGTTTAATCGAAAAACAAATATATGAAAAGTGGTTGTTGCATCGTGAGGGTGATGGTTTTGGTTCGAACGAGTCAACAAAGAAAGTAGTGGTTCTTGTGGGTTTAAGATGTTTGTTTGAGTGATGAATGAAGGTGACGGGTGGAAGGTGATAATCGGTTGAAGGTAGTAGTGATGGAGAGGATGGCAGTGGTCGGTGACTTGTGGTATGGTGGTGATCACGGTGGTGGTTCCGAGATGGTTCGAAGGGTGAAAGTGGTGGTGATTAAGAAGGAGAAGAAGAGTATTGATTGGAAGATAGGAAGAAGAAAAAAAAAATGGTGAACTTGGTGGTTGATGTACAAGTATTATATAGATACATATATAAAGTAGATAGTGGATGATATCATCCAAAAACAGTGTTACATATTTTCACTTAATCAAAGTATCCAAAGTTGATCACGGATGAAACAGGAAAACTAAAAATAAGTGACAATATAATTATCATGATAGTTATAATAAAATAATAGCCATGTAACTAATTGGAAATTGAATACAGAAACCTCCATTCATAACCAATTGAGAATAGACGTGTAATTATTTCAACAAATGTAATGAAAAGGAATTTAGGCACAGTGATATCCAACTTTAATCAATCGAATCTACCATGTGATTTTAATAATAATACAATAATCATAATAATAATTTAATCAACAGTGAATCTAGTTAATCTTATTTGAACTCTTATACCGACAGTTCTCATGGAATGTTGTTATAGTTTACTAAATAAATTTGAAACCAAATATGTATAGTTAATATACTTTACATATATACATAACTTTTAATATAATAATAAAATCATATATTATTTTATTTACATAATTAATTAACTCATATAATATTTTAATTTATAATAATTAATATCTATAAATATATGTATATGTAAATGTATATGTATTTACTTAGCAATAGTGGTTCGTGAATCGTCGAGAATGGTCGAAGGTCAATTTAATATATGAAATAGTTCAAAAATTTTGAGATTCAACATAACAGACTTTGCTAATCGTGTCAAAAATATTACATCGTATCGAGAGTTTGGTTTAAAATTAGTCTAAATTTTCCGGGTCATTACAGTACCCACCCGTTAAAGAAATTTCGTCCCCGAAATTTGATAGAGCTCGTCATGGTTGACAATAAGTATGTTTTCATGACAAATATGAGTTGATAAATAGTATTTTATCATTTTCGATAATATGGATAAAACGATTCGATAATGCGAAGCGTACGAGTGAAGCTATCGCAAAAGAGTGAAATGAAGTGATTAGAGGTTCGTCTTAACTTCTGACATAGTCAAGGTTGATTTTCAGAATTCAAAGAATTTAAAGAAATCTTCTAATCAAAAAGAAAATGTAATCGCACGATTTATTAGCAGATTGTCGGAGTTACGAAATAACAGAAATATTAAGGAAATATTTCCGTGATATGCTTAGAAATTAAGTAGAATGAAAGAGTTTTGTAGCATGACACATGATGACGTTAGGGTCTGTGAATCATCACGTTTCATTAGAACTTAGCATCACTTACTGTAATATAATTACGTTGGCCAAGCGCATTATATTATACTAACTCATGCTTCAGTTCCCAACACTTCTCTAGGAAATCATTTATAATTCAAACTCGAATTTTAAAGAACTTTAGAAACTAAAATAGTTTCCTTTATGATGTAATATAGATAGCACGAAGAGATAAATAATTTTGGACAAGAATAGCTGTGAAGGTATCCTCAGGAATATCAAAGATATTTATAACGGAAGATACGATGTGACCTTAGAATTTCTAAGTACCTGAAATTAAAGGGTGATGCATAAACTTTTTCTGCAAAGAATCGAAATAAGTAGGAAGCAAGATATTCACTGGAAATTTCGTCAAATACAGAATCATCTGGATTCGTTAAGTACATGTTTACTCTTTGTGATTTGTCCACAGTCTCCTTCATGGTGTGCTCAATCCGATTTTCAGTACCAAATTTTCTATCGAGTGTTCCTAACACTTCCTTCTTTATCATCAACTTTTGGCCATTAAGACCATCTACAACATGCTGCTTCGTCAGCATTTTCAAAGTTAACGGATCTGGGTCATCGGTTATCAAACCGAGGTGGTTTCAGGAGAATTGTGTTTTTAGATGATTAAACGCCGATGGTAGTAGGGTGGAATATAAAGGATTTTATGGTAAGGAAGGCGAAAAGACAAAGTATATATCAAGGTTATAATAAGGTTGTTTCGGATGAAAAGTTGAAGTTGATTTGCTGGAGCTGTAACCTAATTGACTACTTTGAAGAGGAATTGCAAAGTTATTTTTGATAATAACAACGCCAAAAGAGCTAGCACGGATATGGGTTAAACGTTTACTCAGTTTCCGAGAGTTTTTCAGGTGCATAGCAATCTGCATAGATCTTTTTCTTCCGTAGCTGAAGTGCGGTTGGTTCATCCTCTCGATTGAGGGGTTTTTAAGAATTATGAAAGGTTTTAACGTGGATTGTAACTTGTCGAGGTGCAAATGAGGTTCAAGATGAAATCAAGTGGCAAACTTGAAGAATTGTTTAGTTTCATATGTTATAATCAATATTTTAATTCATTTTAATTGTTCAAAGTTAGTAGTCCAATAGTCCAATTGTCAAATAGTCCAATGTATTCATATATAATTTATAATATTCGAATTAATTAATACATATCGTGACCCGTGTACCGGTCTCAGTATTGATCACAACTCAAACCATAAATATATTTTGGAATCAACTCCAACCCTGTATAGTCAACTCCCACATTCACATATAGAGTGTCTATGGTTATTCCGAAATATATATATAGATGGGTCGCTATGATAAGTCGAAACCTTGTATACGTGTCCCGTTATTTAAAGTGTGTAAAATAAATAAATATATATCATGACCCGTGTACAACGTATTGTCTCAGAATTAATCCGACGTATTGTGTACATGTGTCCCGATTTAAAGTGCGTAAAAGTAAATAACAGAAATTAAATGACGATAATTAAAATTGCGAGAATGTAAATTGCGATAATCTAAATTGCGATAAAATGTAATCAGTTAGCTGGGAACAGTTAGCTAGGAACAGTTAGCGTGGAATCTTAACAATATTTCAATTAGTTAATCCGTTTGTTTCTAACAAATTTTATTATATCCAATGTTTTCTTCATTATGCCACTTGTTGGATTCTGATAGGTCAAAATCCAAATATGAAATTTGAATGAAAATGGTTATTCTGTGGTGAACGGATACGTATATCGGTAGTTGTAAGTAGGATAGTAAATGACCGTTGAATCAGATTCGAAGAATGTACAGTGTAACTTATTAATGTGAAATCTAAATATTTCTCGGGTATTACCTACCCGTTAAAATATTTTTTTCATTAACAGTTTGTACGAAAGAATTTTTAATTACAATCTTTAGGAAAATATACTTGCATATATATTTTCTTCAGATGTAATTATGGATTTAATGAGTCAATAAGATATTAAACTCATTTGATTTATCGTTCTTACTAGATTACATGATCTCTAGAACATTAGAGATTACATAAGCGCCATGTCGAACGAAGATAACTGAGGTAAAACGATACGTAAAGCAAAGATAATCGATGTAGAATGTTATGTAGAACGAAGATCATACTCGAAGTAAAGATGGGGTTATTGAGGCGTGTGAGGTTGATATCCGAGATACAGATTGTGATGTTGAGGTTTACGACGCAGTTGTGATTGAGGTGATAAGGGTACTGTCGACGTTGACGATGGTGGTACTGATTATGCTGCTGGTGCTGCTGCTGGTGTTTGTAACCTTCGCACCATGTTCTCCAAAGCCGTCACGCGAGCGCGAAGTTCGTTAACTTCTGTTAGTACACCGGGATGATTGGCGGTTGGAGTGAGCAGATGAAAAAGATTCAAAATATGGGATACTATATAATCGTGATGAGATACTCTAGAAATGAGAGAGAAAATGGTGTTTCGAACAGGTTCGCCGGTAAGTGCTTCAGGTTCATCGTTAAGAGGGCAACTTGGTGGATGGAAGGTATCTTCGATGTGAAATGATTTTCGGATATCGAATGATATTCTAGCTATATAAAATATCTATATATATAATACAAAAGATTTCGTAGACTACAGAGGAACCTACGGCAGATGTCAGGCAATTCTACAGTAACAGATACACTAAGATATGAATTTTTGTCTATACACTATCTATGCAGTAAATGCAGTAAGACGTGTCTAGACTTATGAATGATAAGCAGGAAATTTCCTAAGGATGATAAGCAGATGATTTCCGACTAGAAATGATAAGCAAAACTTTTAACATGCAGACACGGTCAAAGTCCAGACTCACTAATGTATCCTAACAACTTATCAGTTAGACACACTAATGTAGACCTGGTTCGCTAAGACCACCGCTCTGATACCAACTGAAAGTTGGGGATGCATCCCACTCAGTGCCTTCCCAGCTAACCGCCTGGTGACCACTGAGCGTACCTCAGACACTGATTTTATAGCCCGCCTCTCGGCAACGTACAGCCAACCCTAACAGGGACCGTGAGGAGTAAGAGCCAATGCTTCGTCACAGGTAACACTGTGCGAACCCCCTCTACGATTAACCCGCTAATAAACAGCATTAAACCAGCTCTGATGCCAACTAAAAGGACCGGTCCTAATCCACCCGGACGAAGTCTTCGACAGTTGGTCCCATTGCGATGATCGACTCCAAATAATGTCCTTAACATGAGCAAATGCATAGTGGAAGACTTAATCCGTACCTGAGAATAATATGCTTTAAAATGTCAACATAAAGTTGGTGAGGTATATAGGTTTGATGCTAGCAGCGTTATAACTATGGACCACAAGATTTCATATATTTAAACATAGTACACTCGCAAGTGTATGAAAGACATTCTAAGTTTGTTGAGCACCTGGTAACCAAACTTTACAAGTATAAAAACAGCACATATTCCCTTTATATATAATCGCACTACACCGTACCAAGTGTAGCCACCTAAACGAAGTACTGTGCAACCGTTGAAAACTGGTCATCCAGCCCGGTTGGGGATGTCAGCCCGATAGATCTATCAACAGGATTCGCGTTTACACTGGCCCATGTAATTAATTGTTACCAAGTTATAGGGAGATATGCAGTGGTACAACTCAACGTAGAACGTAATTTTAGTCACTTGTGTCCATAACGTAAATCATTTATAAAAGTAGCGCATGTATTCTCAGCGCAAAGATATTTAGAGTTTAAAAGGGGACTATATACTCACCACACTGTATTTTGTAGTAAAAATACATATAACATCATTGATTAAGTATAAGGTTGGCCTCGGATTCACGAACCTATATCATTTATATATATTAACACATATAGTGGTAATCAAATAATTACATCTATTAATTATATAATATTTATATAACTAATGTTGTAGTTTATATAGAATTTGTACTAAATTTTGTCTATATAAATATCTTTTGTTTGTAAAATTAATAATTATAATAATACTAACTAATTTGTAATAATAAATATAATAATTAAAATAATGATAAAAATAATAATAAAAGTAATGTTAATACTAATACTAATACTAATGATACTTTTAATAATAATAATTTTAAAAAAATGATAAGTTTAAAGATAATAATACTTCTAGTAGTAATAATAATAATAATAATAATAATAATAATAATAATAATAATAATAATAATAATAATAATAATAATAATAATAATAATAATAATAATAATAATAATAATAATAATAATAATAATTAGATAAATCACTACCTTAGGGAAGTCGACCTAAAAATATACCCAAGTCCGGGTCTTGAACCCGTGACGTCCCGCTAACCCGATAATATCCTTAACCACTCCTCTGATCATGCTTATTGTCTTTCTATTTTAATACTGAATTATAATCTAATAACCCATATCATCATAACCGTATGTCATTCCTATTCATTGTCATAATTCTATATCATCTTCATCATTAAGCTCATACCATCATCTAACATTATCCTCATGATCATCATCAATATCTTATCACCTCGCCCATCATTATCATTGTTATGATTCATGGACTCATTACCAATCGGTCCAATCATAAATCATAATTTGGATCTCGGCCTAACTATACTAAGATGTAAACGGCCCAATTTATATACCCGTTCAACAATTCAAGACTTTGTTTTATGTACCCCACAATCAACTTAACAATCTCACTTCCAATTAAATAACATATGTCTATTTTAGTTTTAAACTTCTAAAAGCTCACAATATAAATCATCATTTCTTCATTGAGTCATTATCATCAAAAAATTATTATTCTAATCATCAACTTAACATCATCTAAACCATTATCATCATTTTGATATCATCATCATGATCATTAACATCATCATTATCATCACCCTTAAACTTGGTCATCATCATAATCTAACAGACAGTTTCCGACTAACTAAATATTGATTGTTGAGATTCAAGTTCGACAGCCACAATTTGTTCGGCCCACTCGACATATTAAACACAGCCCAATTACTATCTGAAGTCCAGCAGGCCAAATATGGGTTTGCAGAAGTCTCGGCCCAAAAAAAAAACTAAGAATCTCGGCCCACCAATAAAACATTCGGCCCAATCAGAAAAATAGATTAAGAAGCCCACGAAACTAATACAAGATATTTCATCAATTTAGAATTCTGTATTAGATAAACAAAACACATGTGGACCATTCTACTTCCCATTGGTCGGCCCTTTTAACTGTTTTAAGAAAAAGATTGATTGTCGCTTTATTCCTATTAACATAACAGACATAAACAAGTGGTACAGCCTGTCATGCCTATCTTTATCAACATCTGTTTTCTCACTACTTTACACCTTGTCATCATACAGTGTATCACCATGATAATTAGGATCATTTATCACCACTTTCGTTTAAACAAAGACTTCACAGAAACAGTATAAAACAGTCGATGGTTGTTTGGTTCGTTAGTAGAAGAAGTAAACAAAATCACAGCAGCAACATACAAGTGGTTCTCACAGAAAATTTGCAGTGGTGGTGATGACTTGGATGTTAGAGACGGTGGTGGTGACATGGGTGATTAAAAGACAGCTGCAGTTTCGAATTAGGTGGTGAGATGACGGGTTGTGGCTGGAGAACAAACAGAAACAATATAGAGGTTGTAAACAGAAAATACAAGTAATAATCATGGTGGTTTCGATGGTTGTAGGTGGTTTTGGTTTGGGTGAAGTTCGACTGTAAAACAGAAAAAAAATATAAAAGAGGGAGATAGAGTGAGATGGTGTTTCCAAATGGTGGTTTGATTGAATAAGAAAAGAAGAAGAAAGAGGAGAAGGCTTGGTGGCGGGTTGTTGTACATGGTGAAAGAGGGTAGCCGTTGGTGGCTCGTGGTGGTTGGGTTTAGAGGGTTACGATCAAATAGGAGTCATGAGCTAACTAGCCGTTCGATGGTTGTGGGGGTATGAAGGTGATCGAGCAAGTGTGTGTTCGATCGAAAAACAAATATATGAAAGGTGGTTGTTGCATCGTGAGGGTGATGGTTTTGGTTCGAACGAGTCAACAAAGAAAGTAGTGGTTCTTGTGGGTTTAAGATGTTTGTTTGAGTGATGAATGAAGGTGACGGGTGGAAGGTGATAATCGGTTGAAGGTGGTAGTGATGGAGAGGATGGCAGTGGTCGGTGACTTGTGGTATGGTGGTGATCACGGTGGTGGTTCCGAGATGGTTCGAAGGGTGAAAGTGGTGGTGATTAAGAAGGAGAAGAAGAGTATTGATTGGAAGATAGGAAGAAGAAAAAAAAATGGTGAACTTGGTGGTTGATGTACAAGTATTATATAGATACATATATAAAGTAGATAGTGGATGATATTATCCAAAAACAGTGTTACATATTTTCACTTAATCAAAGTATCCAAAGTTGATCACGGATGAAACAGGAAAACTAAAAATAAGTGACAATATAATTATCATGATAGTTATAATAAAATAATACCCATGTAACTAATTGGAAATTGAATACAGAAACCTCCATTCATAACCAATTGAGAATAGACGTGTAATTATTTCAACAAATGTCATGAAAAGGAATTTAGGCACAGTGATATCCAACTTTAATCAATCGAATCTACCATGTGATTTTAATAATAATACAATAATCATAATAATAATTTAATCAACAGTGAATCTAGTTAATCTTATTTGAACTCTTATACCGACAGTTCTCATGGAATGTTGTTATAGTTTACTAAATAAATTTGAAACCAAATATGTATAGTTAATATACTTTACATATATACATAACTTTTAATATAATAATAAAATCATATATTATTTTATTTACATAATTAATTAACTCATATAATATTTTAATTTATAATAATTAATATCTATAAATATATGTATATGTAAATGTATATGTATTTACTTAGCAATAGTGGTTCGTGAATCGTCGAGAATGGTCGAAGGTCAATTTAATATATGAAATAGTTCAAAAATTTTGAGATTCAACATAACAGACTTTGCTAATCGTGTCAAAAATATTACATCGTATCGAGAGTTTGGTTTAAAATTAGTCGAAATTTTCCGGGTCGTTACATCTTTTCTGGGTTCTTTCACTTCTATTTGAACTTCTTGTTCACATTTTTCTTCGTTTCTTGGAATGGAAAGTTTGTATAAGAATTCTTCTTCATCACTCCAATTTGAATCCTCCCTATTTTCCAATTTTGATTTTTCATATGTTGTTGATAACATATTTATGTTTTCATTTTGAGGGTTTTCTTGGGTGGTGAAATTATGATTGACTTCATTATCAACTTCCATCGGACTATGTATGTAATGTTTAACTATGTGACTATTAACTTTAAATTCAATCCCATTTGAATTTATTAACTCTATTGTTCCGTATGGGAAAACTCTTTTGACTATGAATGGTCCAGACCATCTTGATTTCAATTTTCCAGTAAATAGCTTGAATCGTGAATTGAAAAGAAGAACTCTGTCTCCTTCTTTAAATTCTTTTGAACTTCTGATTCTTTTATCATGCCATTTCTTCGTTCTTTCTTTATAGATTAACGAATTTTCGTATGCTTCATGTCTTAATTCTTCTAATTCGTTTAATTGACTTAACCGTAGACGTCCGGCTTCATGTAAATCAAGATTACATGTCTTCAAAGCCCAAAATGCTTTGTGTTCAATTTCTACTGGAAGATGACATGCTTTTCCGTAAACGAGTTTAAAAGGTGTGGTTCCAATTGGAGTTTTGTAGGCTGTTCTAAAAGCCCAGAGTGCATCCTCCAATTTCATGGACCATTTCTTCGGATTTTGTAACACCCTGCTTTTTTTTTTTTTTTAAATCACAGCGGAAGTCTTAATTCACATAAATACCCTTAGTTAATTACGAACATGATTATCACAAATCATTAGCTAGTTACTTATTACAAACAACCGGTGTTACGTTAAACAACTAGTTACATATTTATAAAAGTTAAGACATCAGAGTTCGTCTTGTCAAACATATTGTCAACCCAACTCCCGTCCCTACCAACACTAAGATCGAAAACCTGCAAGGGAGGAGGTGAGGGGGGTTTGCACGAGGCTAAGTGAATGGAATCATCTAACAGATCTAGCATACAGTACCAACTTGTACAACTACAGCAACTACAACAACTACAACAATCCATAACAGGCAACTGACAACTAATAACTAGCAACAATCAACTGGCAACAATCAACTAGCAACTATGCTCCAACTAGAGACTCGACAGCTTGTACGAGCACACGACCACTAGCTGATCAGTCTAGCGTCTACCGAAAGTCCTTACTACTGAATCCCCAGTATGGTAAATCCACACGCAGGTGATGCGTCATTCAGCACTATACTCAACAAACAGTAGCCAACTGGACCCAACCACAACAAGGTTGACCTCTCTGAGTTGAACCTAACAACAATAGGTTCCAACAGGCAACTACAACTTGTGCACACAACTGTTAAGCAACTACCACTACGAACAACTGTTCCTACGACTAGCATGGCAACTCTACGATGATCATTATTACAACATATCTACTAAGCATAGCAACTATAACAGTATAACATAGTAGCACAACTTGCTACTCTATACTACACCCGGAGATAATCCCACTCACCGATTACCAGCTACAGCTCAGTTATCTTACTTCTGAGCTTCTTCCTTGTTCTTATCACCTGAGAACAACACAATAAAGTCAATATACATATCTCAATCAATAGTATAATCAAATCATACTATAAACTAGGTCATAACACCATATATTCATAATTTTATGAGTCTACATCATGACTCCATTCAATAATGGCATACAGGTGCGTGCAAAACACGACATACACACTAAAACTCCTTTTCTGACCCAAAAACAGTTTGATCTAGTTTCCTAAAAGTTCACCATTGAAAAGTATTCTTTATTATGATTCTAACGATAGTTTATTCATAAAAAACGGAGTTACGTTTTGAAAGTTACGCCTGTTTCAATTTCATAAAAGGTACTGTAGCAAATAGTGACACTGTAGCAAATAGTGACACTGTAGCAACTCGGCACTGTAGTAAATAGTGACACTGTAGCAAACAGTGACACTGTAGCAAATAGTGATACTGTAGCAAATAGTGACACTGTAGCAACTCGGGGTACTGCAGCAACTCAGGTACTGTAGCAAACTTGGTTTCGAACCAATTTCGCTGATTTTGTGATTTCTTCTCCAAAAACTCGATTTCTAAGTGTTTTTAACCAAATTTTAAGCACAAGAAAGTTACTAAACATATATACAACCTATTTCTAACATCAATTAAGCATAATAAACATATTTCATGAAGATTCAAGCTCATATTCACACTTTTTATTCAAGAACACAAAAACTCAATTTCTAACAATCAAAGCATGGATTCAACAAGACAAACCTGAGATGATGCTCACAATGATGCTAGAAATCAGTCTCTAAAGTCTCTTAATCCAATTTCAAGTTTAGATCAATTAGGATTTCAAGAGTGAAGGAGTTAGGTACGGGAGTAATATTTCTAATTTGGGGAAAATGATGGAATAATCCAGATTCAAGCTATTTATATTGGGTTATAAAACCATACCCCATAACATACGAGTATTTACCAGTTATCTGATATCTTTCGTACTTAATTTGACTGCCCTAACGGAGTCCAAATTAAACAAACGAACCTATTCTGTTACCCTTGTCACAAACTGGTCTCAACTAAAAAACCAAATAATTATAAATATATAATTATAAAAATCACTAATTACGCCATTTCCCAGGGTACAATGGTCATTTCATCTAGACCCAAAATGCGGGTGTTATAGATTTGATCCTACGGTTTTTTCTAGAATACGTTTTAATACTCGGTTGGTATTTTCAACTTGTCCACTTGTTTGTGGATGATAAGCAGTGGATATTTTATGAGTTACTCCATATCTTTTGAGAACTTTCTCAAGTTGATTATTACATAAATGAGTACCCCGATCACTTATTAAAGCTTTCGGTGTTCCAAACCTAGCAAAAAGACATTTTAAAAAGTTGACTACAACTCGTGCATCATTAGTTGGGAGAGCTTGTGCTTCCGCCCATTTGGATACATAATCAATGGCAACGAGAATGTAGAGATTATTATGAGATTTTGGAAATGGACCCATAAAGTCAATACCCCAAATGTCAAATACTTCACATACTTGAATGACATTTTGTGGTATTTCATCACGTTGACTTATTTTTCTGACCCTTTGACAAGCATCACAGGATTTGCAAAGAAGGTGTGCGTCTTTGAAAATTGTAGGCCAATAGAATCCAACATCGTAAACTTTTCTTGCTGTGAGTTGAGGCCCATAACACCCTCCTGTTGGTCCTGTGTTACAATGGTTTAAGATTTGACTGGCTTCATCTCCGAATACACATCGGCGTATTATTCCATCGGGACAACTTTTAAACAAATGTGGATCTTCCCAGAAATAGTGTTTTATATCACTAAAGAATTTCTTTCGTTTTTGGTACAATAATCCTTTTTCAAGGAATCCACATACTAAGTAGTTTGCATAATCTGCAAACCATGGAATTTCATTATAATCTATCTTCAATAGATATTCATCAGGAAAGTTGTCTTGTATGGCCGATTCATTTAGAACTTCTAATTCGGGATTTTCAAGACGATAAAGATGATCAGCGGTGAGATTTTATGCTCCCTTTTTATCTCGAATTTCAATATCGAACTCTTGTAAGAGTAAGATCCAACGGATTAATCGTGGTTTGGCATCTTGTTTTGAAAATAGGTATCTAAGAGCAGAATGGTCGGTATAGACCACCGTTTTAGCTAGAACGAGATATGAACGAAATTTGTCAAAAGTAAAGACAATAGCAAGGAGTTCTTTTTCAGTAGTTGTGTAATTCGTTTGTGCTCCTTGTAACGTCTTACTAGCATAATATATAGGTTGAAATCATTTTTCAATCCTTTGTCCTAAAATGGCTCCCATTGCAAAATCACTTGCATCGCACATTAGTTCGAATGGTAGATTCCAATTTGAGCATCCTTTTCTAGGAGTTTATTCATAGGAGTGGCAATTTTAGAAAAATCTTTTATGAAACGTCGGTAAAAACCGGCATGCCCTAGAAAACTCCTAACTCCTCTAACATTGGTGGGATGTGGAAGTTTAGCAATTACATCTACTTTAGCTCTATCCACTTCAATTCCTTCCTTTGAAATTTTATGACCAAGAACGATGCCTTCTTTAACCATGAAATGACATTTCTCCCAATTAAGTACTAGATTTGATTGTTCGCATCTAATAAGCATTCGTTCAAGATTAACTAGACATGATTCAAATGTATCACCGAAGACTGAAAAGTCATCCATGAAAACTTCCATGCATTCTTCTATCATGTCGTGAAAAATCGCTATCATGCACCTTTGAAAGGTTGCAGGGGCGTTGCAAAGTCCAAATGGCATGCGTTTGTAAGCAAAAGTACCATAAGGGCACGTGAATGTGGTTTTCTCTTGGTCCTCGGGTGCTATTGGAATTTGAAAATATCCGAAAAAACCATCAAGAAAACAATAGTAACTATTTCCGGCTAATCTTTCTAACATTTGATTAATGAAAGGTAAGGGAAAGTGATCTTTTCTGGTGGCATCATTTAATTTTCTATAATCAATACAAACACGCCATCCTGTTACAGTCCTAGTAGGAATAAGCTCATTTTTCTCATTTGTGATGACAGTCATGCCACCCTTCTTAGGTACGCATTGAACTGGGCTTACCCATGGACTATCAGAAATTGGATAAATTAAACCTGCATCTCGCAGTTTAATAATTTCTTTCTTAACAACATCTTGCATATTAGGATTTAGTCTTCGTTGACGTTGCACATACGTTTTATGACCTTCTTCCATAAGGATTTTATGTGTGCAATACGAAGGACTTATTCCTTTAATATCATGAATTTTCCATGCAATAGCTGGTCTATGAGCTTTTAATACAGAAATGAGTTGAGATTTTTCATTTTCAGTAAGAGAAGACGATATTATTACAGGTAATTCAGATTCACCATGTAAATAAGCATATTCCAAATGGTTTGGAAGTGGCTTTAATTCTAATGTCGGTGGTTCTTCTATCGATAATTTATATCGATATCTGTCTTCTTCTTTTAACATTTGAATTTCTTCTGTTGTTGGTTCATATCCATTAGCCATAAGTGTAGCTAACATTTCATTTTCATCAATTGGTTCAGTTCCTTCTCCTAAAGAACATTCTCCTATTCCTTGTAATTCTGGAAATTCTTCTAACAATTCTACATGTGAATCTATGGTTTGAATATAATAACATGTATCATCTGCAGATTGCGGTTGTTGCATTGCTCTATCAACAGAAAAGGTAACACTCTCCTCCTCTATACTTAGGGTCAGTTTCTTACCGAACACGTCTATTATTGCTTTAGCCGTGTTTAAGAATGGTCTTCCTAATATGAGAGGTACTCGAGAATCTTCTTCCATGTCCAGAATAACAAAATCTACTGGAAATACTAAAGTACCAACTTTAACTAGCATGTTCTCCATTATCCCTCTAGGATATTTTACTGATCGATCGGCTAGTTGTATACTTATTCGTGTTGGTTTCAATTCTCCAAGATCTAGTTTAGCGTATAGTGAATACAGCATTAAATTTATACTAGCACCTAAATCTGCCAATGCTTCTATTGAACTAAGACTACCCAGAAAACATGGAATTGTGAAACTTTCTGGATCTGATAATTTTTCTGGTATCTTATTCAACAGCACTGCAGAACAATTAGCATTCATAGTAACAGCCGAGAGTTCTTCCATTTTCTTTCTATTTGTGATTAGATCTTTCAGAAATTTAGCATATATAGGCATTCCTGAAATCACATCAATGAAAGGAAGATTTACATTTATCTATTTAAACATATCCAAAAATTTGGATTGCTCGACTTCAAGTCTCTCTTTTCTCATTTTACTCGGGTAAGGAAGTGGTGGTTGGTATGGTTTAACATAAGGTTTAGCCTTAACTGTGTTATCTTCATTAACCTTTTCAACTACCGGTTCTTTTTCCTTATCTTGTTCAGATTGTGGTTCTTGTGGAGTAGGAATTGCTTCATCAGAAATTACAGGTATTTCAGGTAGTTTAAGTGTAATACCACTTCTTGTGGTAATGGCTTTAGCTGTTTCATTCCGGGGGTTAGCATTTGTATCACTAGGTAGACTTTCCGGTTTTCTTTCACCTATTAACCTTGCTAGGTTACTTACTTCTTGTTCCAGATTTTAAATAGAAGCTTGTTGATTTCTAAATGCTTGAGCATTTTGTTCATTCGTTTGTTTCTGAGATGTGAAAAATTGAGTTTGAGATTCAACTAGCTTCGACATCATGTCTTCTAAATTTAGCTTTTTATCATCAGTTTGTGGTGGTTTATTTTGAAAATTAGGTCTTTGCTGATTGTAAGTATTGTTAGATACTTGTTGATTACTAGGACCTTGTTGGTTGTTGTATGGAACATTTCGGTTATAATTCTGGTTTTGATTGTAGATTGGTCTTGGCGGTTGATAATTATTCTGATAATTATTTCCAGGCCTTTGGTTTATGTATAAAACATTCTCTCTTTGTTCCATTGTTAATTCAATACTGAGACAATCTTTTGTCAAATGTGGTCCTCCACACTGCTCACAACTAATTCTTATTGAGTGAATATCCTTAGTCATCTTTTCCATTCGTCTCTCGATAGCATCTATCTTTGCAGAAATGGAATCTAAATCATGGTTAGAATCGGCTCTAGCTGCTTTAGATGATCTAACGATATCTTTTTCTTGGTGCCACTCATGTGAGTGGGAAGCAGTGTTATCAATAATTTTGTAAGCATCAGTTGCTGTTTTCTTCATAATGGAACCACCAGCTGCTATATCGATGTCTTTTCTTGTAGTGATGCCGCATCCTTGGTAGAATATTTGTACTATTTGACAGGTGTCTAAACCATGTTGCAGACATCCTCTTAATAACTTTCCAAATCTTGTCCACGCTTCATATAGAGTTTCATTTGGCTTTTGTGTGAACGTAACAATTTCTCCTTGAAGTCTCACGGCTTTAGATGCCGGAAAGAATTGTTTGAGAAATTTTTCAACTAAAACATCCCATGTATCAATCGCCCCTTCAGGTAACGATTCTAACCAATCTTTGGCTTCTCCCTTTAAAGTCCAGGGAAATAACATGAGATATATCTGTTCGTCTTCAACTTCTCTGATTTTAAATAGTGTACAGATCCTATTAAATGTACGAAGATGTTCATTTTCCTTCGGCGCACCACTAAATTGGCATTGATTAGTTATCATGTGTAGGATTTGTCCTTTGATTTCATAATCTGACGCATTAATGTCTGGTTGAGTAATTGCATGACCTTGGCCAGTGCATTCAGCTCGCATTCGGTCTTCCATACTTAGAGGTTCCAGATTCTCCATAATTGAATTTGTTGAATCTGAATCACTAAAGGATTCTGATTTAATGGTTGGTTCCTCTACAATCTCTGTTTAAATGATTGGTGGTTCCGGAGGAAAGATTAATGATTCAGGATCTTGGAATCGTCCCTAAATATTCTCCGGATTCTCAATTGTGAGGTCGGGTTCAAAAAATGGATTATCGGAAATTTGAATTGAAGTACTTGGTTGACTGGGTGATGATTCTAAAGAAAAATCAACGGCGACAATATTTGCTAGATGTCTTGATCTAGTTACAGGTGGTGAACGTACAAAAGGTGGTGAACGTTTTGCTCGGTGCATTCACTGAATATCCTATTAGTTATAAAAATAAGAAAAATTATATAACTTATCAAATTAATAGACTTTTTTGATTTTGCCCACGTTTCGAATAGCCAAAAGATGCAGCAGAGGGGCAGGATTTGTTTGGTCTCAATATAATTGAGTACTGTTTGGCTCCAATAACCCGGTCCACGTACAAATCCAACTATTACTACGAACCAGAAAATTTTGATGTCTATCAATTTAACCACTTAAAATAATTTTTCGTTTTGAAATTTTAGAGAAGAAATAGAAAAAAAAATCTATGTCCTAAAAACTAGAGCGTCGAGAAATAAGAAAGAAAAAGAGCGCATCGAAAAACGTCAAAAAATAAAAGGTCGAAAAATAAAAAGAACGTAGCGCGTCGAAACTTAAAAAGGAACTAAAAACTAAGAATTAAAAGTTACGTCTAAAAATATTAAAGCTTAAAAGAAAAACTATATCCCAAATGGCAATAACTTAAAAAGGTACAAAAATATAAAAACGGCGTCATAAAATTCTAAAGCACCTAAATCTTAGTCTAAAGAAAAAGCACTTAAGGTATTTTACGGAAAAGCCTAAAAAATCTAGAAATAAAAATAACTATGGCAAAAACTATATCTTAAAACTAATTACGAGCGAAAAATACAAATATTACGCTAAAACAAACAAAAAGATACAAAATATAAAAATAATCTTAAAGTTGCAAAAAGTACAATTTTTATAAAAATATTATTTTTATATTATTTATTTTATAAAACTATTAATTTTATAATTTATTAAAACTAATTACACTTAATAATACAAATAATAAATAAACTAAACTAAATAAGATAAAAAAATATAACCCTAATTAGGGTTTAAAGTAATAATAATAAATAGTACTCCGTAATTAATGCTGGATTAGGTCAAACTATGGCGTGTCAGGTACGATCATGCGATCGCATGAAGTTTTGCCTTCGGGCTCATGCGATCGCATGAACTAGGGTTTTGGGCCAGAGTTGGGCTGCTACAGTACCATACCGAAGGATTTTTTATTTTATTTTTTTTCTATTTTCTGTTTTGAATATATATATATATAATATTTATATAACTTAAATAAAAATTTAATTTTAAAAACTAAAATAAAAATAAAGAAACTTTATAATTTTATATATATATATATATATATATATATATATATATATATATATATATATATATATATATATATATATATATATATATATATATATATATATATATAACAAACTATTAAAAATATATAAATATTTTGTTTTTCTTTTCTTTTTATATTTTCGTATATTTAACACGTATTTTTACAAAAGCGTATTTTTATAAAAGTAAACTAAAAATTAATAAAAATCTTTCTTTTTTTTATATATAGCGTTTCGCTTCCGGCGTTTTAGTATCCCCGGCAGCGGCGCCAAAAATACTTGATGTGTGCGAGGTGTACTAGGAAATAGTATTAATTTTTACAACGAAATACTATTAAATATGATACAATTTTACACAAGATATTTATTTATTTATAGAATGGATATACCTAAACCTTGCTACAACACTTATAGGCAGTGTACCTAATCGTACAGTAGTGTAGTTTTTAGTAAGTCCGGTTCGTCCACAGGGAACTCTTAAACAAGCTTAACGCTATAATTTTAAAAACTATATTTGTAAAAATACAAAAATATATATAAGTAGTATTATTATTATAAAAGGGGGTTTTTACCGTTTAATGACAGGCTTGTCGATTTTAAAACTTAAGTCGCAGTTAAAACCTAATGTTAAATACTAAAAATAAATACAACTTAATTTAAAGCGTAAAGTAAATAACGATAATGAAATTGCGATAAAAAAGTGCGATAAAATAAAAAGTATGACAATTAAAGAGTACGATAATTAAAAGTGCAATTAAATACAATGACAATAAATAAAAGTGCGATAATTAAAAGTGCAATTAAATATAAAATAAAGGAAATTAAATATGAAATAAAGGAATTATGCTTATTTAAACTTCCGTAATCATGATGATTGACGTGTTGATTTTTAGTTTATTCCATGGGTTAATTGTCCTTTATCCTGGATTATTCGATATGTCCATACGGATTTGTCCATAATAGTCCATCAGTCATAAATATAAAGTGCGAAAGTCTTCGTCAAATTATTCTTATTCCCGAAGTCAAATATTTCAACTAATTGGGGATTCGAATTGTAACAAGGTTTTAATACTTTGTTTAATGAATACACCAGGTTATCGACTGCGTGTAAACCAAGGTTTTACTACTTTGTTAACAATTACACCAATTACCCTTGAATGTAATCCACCCCTATTTCAACAAGTCTATTAACTATTAATCCAGTTCCGTGTCCGGTAAAATGAACAATTATTGGTATTTATAGATATCCCGCCCACCGTACCTAGTCAAGCGTATGTGGTTATATATAAATACGTCAAATTATAAGTCTATATATTAATTTAACGAGGTATCATTTAATTAATATAAAACCCATTAATAGCCCATAGTCTAATTTCCACAAGTGTCGTTCTTTTATCCAAACCCCTGTTTTGGTTCAAAGCCTAATTACCCAATTTTAATATTCAGCCCAACATCATGATTACTTCGGTATTAAATAAGCATAATAATAACTTAGCTACGAGACATTAATTTAAAAATAACATTAACCATAACTTACAGTGATTAAAAATAGCGTAGCGTTACACGGACAGAATTTCGACTTACACCCTTACAACATTCGCTAACATACCCTTATTATTAAAATTTAAAATTAAAAATAAAATATAATATATATATATATATATATATATTTACGTATATAGATAGAGAGATGGATGGATATATCCCTTAAAACTGAGCCAAAACACGCGAATTTATAGGACCAGACCTGATACTGCTCACCATGCGATCGCATGGCTTTTTGCTTTCCAGGCCATGCGATCGCATGGCCCCTTTTTCCAGCTCACATGTTGTTGTTTGCATTCTGTCGACGGATTTAATAAATAAATATAATATATAAATAATTATTAGAATTATTTAAATATTATATTATATTTATGTGCATAGTTGACTTGTAATTTTTAGTCCGTTGCGTCGAGCGTTGAGAGTTGACTTTGGTCCCGGTTCCGGTTTTTCGAACGTCCTTACGTATAATTTAATATCTTGTATTTTGCGTTTCGCTTCTTGTACTTTTGTA
Organism: Rutidosis leptorrhynchoides; assembly: GCF_046630445.1. Taxonomy (NCBI): domain Eukaryota; kingdom Viridiplantae; phylum Streptophyta; class Magnoliopsida; order Asterales; family Asteraceae; genus Rutidosis; species Rutidosis leptorrhynchoides. Next base: position 131,607,184 of record NC_092341.1, read on the forward strand.
ATTTTGAGACGTTTCTCATCGATAATTAGAACCACTTCGATTGTATTTTGTACTTTTGAGCTTTTTGGTCATTTGCGTCTTCAATTCGTCGAATCTTTCTTTTGTCTTCACCTTTTATTATTTAAACGAATATCACTTGTAAATAGAACAATTGCAACTAAAAGCTTGTCTTTCTTGAGGGATAATGCTATGAAATATGTGTTCGTTTTTAGCATTATCAGTATGCATTTTACCTTGTAAACGTTTAATATTAATCGCGGACGATTGTATATAGTTTAAATGTTAGAAAATGTAGAAATGGGTTATCAGGCCTCTTGTCGCGTTCTGAGGAAATGTATCGCGTTTTAACATGTCGCGATACGCGACAGGTCAAGCTGGAACGCGACGGCTGAAAATCCTTCGACTGTCCAAGTTATCGCGTTTCAAGGGTGTGTGTCGCGTCCTGGCATTGCGAAACGCGACCATGTGTCGCGAAACGCGACAAAGTCGCTGTATTGACTTTTTTAACCCGTTTTTAATGGGATCTTTTGGGGTGTTTTGGTCTTTTCAGTTGTGGTCAGTTTGGAGGACTTAAAAGCTGATGAAAGCTTACTCTAACCTCATTAAACACTTCTCCATCCACCCACATTCAATTTTAGAGAGAGATTGAGTTCTAGTGAGAGAGAGCTCACTCCGAGGAAGAAGAAGACCAAATCTCGCCCAAGTCCACGTTTTAAAGTTGTTCCCTACGTCTCTAGCTACGTTGTGATTGTATTGGTAAGTCGTAACTCCGTGTTTTGAGTTTTAATTGGTTTATGGTTAGGGTTTGTTTCATTTAAGATTTGTAAGACCCATTTGGGGGTTAAATGGGTAAGTTTGGGTTAAATTGATGAAAGGAAACCCTAATGGTTATAATCTAGGGTTTGGTCATGAAAATTGAGGTTGCAGGTGCTAATTGTGTTGTTAAACCACTAATACACTTGTGTAATGTTGAAAGGTTGTTAATGAGTCTAAGTTTGACCGAAATTGTAAGTCTAAGTGTTAAATTGGGTCAAATGGGGAATGGTTGACCTAATTGGGTGTGATGGGTATAAAGTACCCTAAGTTTTTGTTAGTTGGTGTTTGTAGACCTTAATCGCTAGCTTTTAGTGATTAATGATGAGTCTTGGCCTTAAATGGGCGGTTTTGGTGTAAATGGGTTATTTAATGCATTTGGGTCATTAGATACTCAAGAGTTAAGTGTTGGTGGTTGGTTCCACTAGTTTGTATGTTGACTTGGGTACTTAATGAAATGTCCCGTTCTTATTGATTAAAAATGTTCCATATTAATTGATTTCGTTGCGAGGTTTTGACCTCTATATGAGATGTTTTTCAAAGACTGCATTCATTTTAAAACAACCCATAACCTTTATTTCATCAATAAAGGTTTAAAAAGCTTTACGTAGATTATCAAATAATGATAATCTAAAATATCCTGTTTACACACGACCATTACATAATGGTTTACAATACAAATATGTTACAACAAAATAAGTTTCTTGAATGCAGTTTTTACACAATATCATACAAGCATGGACTCCAAATCTCGTCCTTATATAAGTATGCGACAGCAGAAGCTCTTAATAATCACCTGAGAATAAACATGCTTAAAACATCAACAAAAATGTTGGTGAGTTATAGGTTTAACCTATATATATCAAATCATAATAATAGACCACAAGATTTCATATTTCAATACACATCCCATACATAGAGATAAAAATCATTCATATGGTGAACACCTGGTAACCGACATTAACAAGATGCATATATAAGAATATCCCCATCATTCCGGGACACCCTTCGGATATGATATAAATTTTGAAGTACTAAAGCATCCGGTACTTTGGATGGGGTTTGTTAGGCCCAATAGATCTATCTTTAGGATTCGCGTCAATTAGGGTGTCTGTTCCCTAATTCTTAGATTACCAGACTTAATAAAAAGGGGCATATTCGATTTCGATAATTCAACCATAGAATGTAGTTTCACGTACTTGTGTCTATTTTGTAAATCATTTATAAAACCTGCATGTATTCTCATCCCAAAAATATTAGATTTTAAAAGTGGGACTATAACTCACTTTCACAGATTTTTACTTCGTCGGGAAGTAAGACTTGGCCACTGGTTGATTCACGAACCTATAACAATATATACATATATATCAAAGTATGTTCAAAATATATTTACAACACTTTTAATATATTTTGATGTTTTAAGTTTATTAAGTCAGTTGTCCTCGTTAGTAACCTACAACTAGTTGTCCACAGTTAGATGTACAGAAATAAATCGATAAATATTATCTTGAATCAATCCACAACCCAGTGTATACGTATCTCAGTATTGATCACAACTCAAACTATATCTATTTTGGAATCAACCTCAACCCTGTATAGCTAACTCCAACATTCACATATAGAGTGTCTATGGTTGTTCCGAAATATATATAGATGTGTCGACATGATAGTTCGAAACATTGTATACGTGTCTATGGTATCTCAAGATTACATAATATACAATACAAGTTGATTAAGTTATGGTTGGAATAGATTTGTTGCCAATTTTCACGTAGCTAAAATGAGAAAAATTATCCAATCTTGTTTTACCCATAACTTCTTCATTTTAAATCCGTTTTGAGTGAATCAAATTGCTATGGTTTCATATTGAACTCTATTTTATGAATCTAAACAGAAAAAGTATAGTTTTATAGTCGGAAAAATAAGTTACAAGTCGTTTTTGTAAAGGTAGTCATTTCAGTCGAAAGAACGACGTCTAGATGACCATTTTAGAAAACATACTTCCACTTTGAGCTTACCATAATTTTTGGATATAGTTTCATGTTCATAATAAAAATCATTTTCTCAGAATAACAACTTTTAAATCAAAGTTTATCATAGTTTTTAATTAACTAACCCAAAACAGCCCGCGGTGTTACTACGACGGCGTTAATCCGGTTTTACGGTGTTTTTCGTGTTTCCAGGTTTTAAATCATTAAGTTAGCATATCATATAGATATAGAACATGTGTTTAGTTGATTTTAAAAGTCAAGTTAGAAGGATTAACTTTTCTTTGCGAACAAGTTTAGAATTATCTAAACTATGTTCTAGTGATTGCAAGTTTAAACCTTCGAATAAGATAGCTTTATATGTATGAATCAAATGATGTTATGAATATCATTACTACCTAAAGTTTAGTAGGTAAACCTACTGGAAGTGACAAGAAATGATCTAGCTTCAAAGGATCTTGGATGGCTTGAAAGTTCTTGAAGTAGGATCATGACACAAAAACAAGTTCAAGTAAGATCATCACTTGAAATAAGATTGTTATAGTTATAGAAATTGAACCAAAGTTTGAATATGATTATTACCTTGTATTAGAATGATAACCTACTGTAAGAAACAAAGATTTCTTGAGGTTGGATGATCACCTTACAAGATTGGAAGTGAGCTAGCAAACTTGAAAGTATTCTTGATTTTATGTAACTAGAACTTGTAGAATATATGAAGAACACTTAGAACTTGAAGATAGAACTTGAGAGAGATCAATTAGATGAAGAAAATTGAAGAATGAAAGTGTTTGTAGGTGTTTTTGGTCGTTGGTGTATGGATTAGATATAAAGGATATGTAATTTTGTTTTCATGTAAATAAGTCATGAATGATTACTCATATTTTTGTAATTTTGTGAGATATTTCATGCTAGTTGCCAAATGATGGTTCCCACATGTGTTAGGTGACTCACATGGGCTGCTAAGAGCTGATCATTGGAGTGTATATACCAATAGTACATACATATAAAAGCTGTGTATTGTACGAGTACGAATACGGGTGCATACGAGTAGAATTGTTGATGAAACTGAACGAGGATGTAATTGTAAGAATTTTTGTTAAGTAGAAGTATTTTGATAAGTGTATTGAAGTCTTTAAAAAGTGTATAAATACATATTAAAACACTACATGTATATACATTTTAACTGAGTCGTTAAGTCATCGTTAGTCGTTACATGTAAGTGTTGTTTTGAAACCTTTAGGTTAACGATCTTGTTAAATGTTGTTAACCCAATGTTTATAATATCAAATGAGATTTTAAATTATTATATTATCATGATATTATCATGTATGAATATCTCTTAATATGATATATATACATTAAATGTCTTTACAACGATAATCGTTACATATATGTCTCGTTTAAAATTCATTAAGTTAGTAGTCTTGTTTATATGTATATAACTCATTGTTAATATACTTATGGAGATACTTACTTATAATAATCTCATGTTAACCATATGTATATCCATATATATATCGTCATGTCGTTTTTACAAGTTTTAACGTTCGTGAATCGCCGGTCAACTTGGGTGGTCAATTGTCTATATGAAACATATTTCAATTAATCAAGTCTTAACAAGTTTGATTGCTTAACATGTTGGAAACATTTAATCATGTAAATATCAATCTCAATTAATATATATAAACATGGAAAAGTTCGGGTCACTACAGTACCTACCCGTTAAATAAATTTCGTCCCGAAATTTTAAGCTGTTGAAGGTGTTGACGAATCTTCTGGAAATAGATGCGAGTATTTCTTCTTCATCTGATCTTCACGCTCCCAGGTGAACTCGGGTCCTCTACGAGCATTCCATCGAACCTTAACAATTGGTATCTTGTTTTGCTTAAGTCTTTTAACCTCACGATCCATTATTTCGACGGGTTCTTCGATGAATTGGAGTTTTTCGTTGATTTGGATTTCATCTAACGGAATAGTGAGATCTTCTTTAGCAAAACATTTCTTCAAATTCGAGACGTGAAAAGTGTTATGTACAGCCGCGAGTTGTTGAGGTAACTCAAGTCGGTAAGCTACTGGTCCGACACGATCAATAATCTTGAATGGTCCAATATACCTTGGATTTAATTTCCCTCGTTTACCAAATCGAACAACGCCTTTCCAAGGTGCAACTTTAAGCATGACCATCTCTCCAATTTCAAATTCTATATCTTTTCTTTTAATGTCAGCGTAGCTCTTTTGTCGACTTTGGGCGGTTTTCAACCGTTGTTGAATTTGGATGATCTTCTCGGTAGTTTCTTGTATAATCTCCGGACCCGTAATCTGTCTATCCCCCACTTCACTCCAACAAATCGAAGACCTACACTTTCTACCATAAAGTGCTTTAAACGGCGCCATCTCAATGCTTGAATGGTAGCTGTTGTTGTAGGAAAATTCTGCTAACGGTAGATGTCGATCCCAACTGTTTCCGAAATCAATAACACATGCTCGTAGCATGTCTTCAAGCGTTTGTATCATCCTTTCGCTCTGCCCATCAGTTTGTGGATGATAGGCAGTACTCATGTCTAGACGAGATCCTAATGCTTGCTGTAATGTCTGCCAGAATCTTGAAATAAATCTGCCATCCCTATCAGAGATAATAGAGATTGGTATTCCATGTCTGGAGACGACTTCCTTCAAATACAGTCGTGCTAACTTCTCCATCTTGTCATCTTCTCTTATTGGCAGGAAGTGTGCTGATTTGGTGAGACGATCAACTATTACCCAAATAGTATCAAAACCACTTGCAGTCCTTGGCAATTTAGTGATGAAATCCATGGTAATGTTTTCCCATTTCCATTCTGGGATTTCGGGTTGTTGAAGTAGACCTGATGGTTTCTGATGCTCAGCTTTGACCTTAGAACACGTCAAACATTCTCCTACGTATTTAGCAACATCGGCTTTCATACCCGGCCACCAAAAATGTTTCTTGAGATCCTTGTACATCTTCCCCGTTCCAGGATGTATTGAGTATCTGGTTTTATGAGCTTCTCTAAGTACCATTTCTCTCATATCTCCAAATTTTGGTACCCAAATCCTTTCAGCCCTATACCGGGTTCCGTCTTCCCGAATATTAAGATGCTGCTCCGATCCTTTGGGTATTTCATCCTTTAAATTTCCTTCTTTTAAAACTCCTTGTTGCGCCTCCTTTATTTGAGTAGTAAGGTTATTATGAATCATTATATTCATAGATTTTACTCGAATGGGTTCTCTGTCCTTCCTGCTCAAGACATCGGCTACCACATTTGCCTTCCCCGGGTGGTAACGAATCTCAAAGTCGTAATCATTCAACAATTCAATCCACCTACGCTGCCTCATATTCAGTTGTTTCTGATTAAATATGTGTTGAAGACTTTTGTGGTCGGTATATATAATACTTTTGACCCCATATAAGTAGTGCCTCCAAGTCTTTAATGCAAAAACAACCGCGCCTAATTCCAAATCATGCGTCGTATAATTTTGCTCGTGAATCTTCAATTGTCTAGACGCATAAGCAATCACCTTCGTTCGTTGCATTAATACACAACCGAGACCTTGCTTTGATGCGTCACAATAAATCACAAAATCATCATTCCCTTCAGGCAATGACAATATAGGTGCCGTAGTTAGCTTTTTCTTCAATAACTAAAACGCTTTCTCTTGTTCATCCTTCCATTCAAATTTCTTCCCTTTATGCGTTAATGCAGTCAAGGGTTTTGCTATTCTGGAAAAGTCTTGGATGAACCTTCTGTAGTAACCAGCTAGTCCTAAAAACTGGCGTATGTGTTTCGGAGTTTTCGGGGTTTCCCACTTTTCAACAGTTTCTATCTTTGCCGGATCCACCTTAATACCTTTTTTGTTCACTATGTGACCGAGGAATTGAACTTCTTCCAACCAAAATGCACACTTTGAAAATTTAGCGTACAATTCTTCCTTCCTCAATACTTCTAACACCTTTCTCAAATGTTTATCGTGTTCTTGGTCATTCTTTGAGTAAATAAGTATGTCATCAATGAAAGCAATGACAAACTTGTCAAGGTATGGTCCACACACTCGGTTCATAAGGTCCATGAACACAGCTGGTGCATTAGTTAAACCAAATGGCATGACCATAAACTCGTAATGACCGTAACGTGTTCTAAAAGCAGTCTTTGGAATATCATCTTCTTTCACCTGCATTTGATGATACCCGGAACGTTAGTCAATCTTTGAATAAACAGACGAGCCTTGTAGTTTATCAAATAAGTCGTCGATTCTCGGTAGTGGGTAGCGGTTCTTGATGGTAAGTTTGTTCAACTCTCGGTAGTCGATACACAACCTGAATGTACCATCTTTCTTCTTGACAAACAAAACAGGAGCTCCCCACGGTGATGTGCTTGGTCGAATGAAACCATGCTCTAAAAGTTCTTGTAATTGGCTTTGCAGTTCTTTCATCTCGCTGGGGCGAGTCTGTAAGGAGCACGAGCTATTGGTGCAGCTCCTGGTACAAGATCTATTTGAAATTCAACGGATCGATGTGGGGGTAATCCCGGTGATTCTTTCGGAAATACATCGGGAAATTCTTTTGCGACGGGAACATCATTGATGCTCTTTTCTTCAGTTTGTACTTTCTCGACATGTGCTAGAACAGCATAGCAACCTTTTCTTATTAGTTTTTGTGCCTTCAAATTACTAATAAGATGTAGCTTCGTGTTGCCCTTTTCTCCGTACACCATTAAGGGTTTTCCTTTTTCTCGTATAATGCGAATTGCATTTTTGTAACAAACGATCTCTGCTTTCACTTCTTTCAACCAGTCCATACCGATTATCACATCAAAACTCCCTTACTCTACTGGTATCAAATCAATCTTAAATGTTTCGCTAACCAGTTTAATTTCTCGATTCCGACATATATTATCTGCTGAAATTAATTTACCATTCGCTAATTCGAGTAAAAATTTACTATCCAAAGGCGTTAATGGACAACTTAATTTAGCACAAAAATCTCTACTCATATAGCTTCTATCCGCACCCGAATCAAATAAAACGTAAGCAGATTTATTGTCAATAAGAAACGTACCCGTAACAAGATCTGGGTCTTCCTGTGCCTCTGCCGCATTAATATTGAAAACTCTTTCGCGGCCTTGTCCATTCGTGTTCTCCTGGTTCGGGCAATTTCTAATAATGTGGCCCGGTTTTCCACATTTATAACAAACTACATTGGCATAACTTGCTCCGACACTACTTGCTCTGCCATTACTCGTTCCGACACCATTTGTTCCTTTCATTCTATTAACCCCTGGTCCGTAGACCTCACACTTCGCCGCGCTATGACCATTTCTTTTACACTTGTTGCAAAATTTGGTGCAGAACCCCGAGTGATACTTTTCACACCTTTGGCATAGCTGCTTCTGATTGTTGTTGTTGTTGCGGTTATTATTGTTGTTGGGATGATTGTTGTAGTTGCTGTTGTTGTTGTTGTTGTTGTTGTTGGTCCGTTTGTTGTAGTTGCGATTTATGTTGCGTTTGTTGGGATAATTGTTGCGATTATTGTTGTAATTGCTGTTGTTGTTGTATTGGTGATTCTTATCACCGTTTTCCTCCCACTTTCTTTTGACTTGCTTCACATTGGCCTCTTCAGCAGTCTGTTCTTTAATTCTTTCTTCAATCTGGTTCACTAGTTTGTGAGCCATTCTACATGCCTATTGTATGGAGGCGGGCTCGTGTGAACTTATATCTTCTTGGATTCTTTCCGGTAATCCTTTCACAAACGCGTCGATCTTCTCTTCCTCATCTTCGAATGCTCCCGGACACAATAGGAACAATTCTGTGAATCGTCTTTCGTACGTGGTAATATCAAATCCTTAGGTTCGTAACCCTCTAAGTTCTGTCTTGAGCTTATTGATCTCGGTTCTGGGACGGTACTTCTCGTTCATCAAGTGCTTGAATGCTGACCACGGTAGTGCGTACGCATCGTCTTGTCCCACTTGCTCTAGATAGGTATTCCACCATGTTAACGCAGAACCTGTGAAGGTATGCGTAGCGTACTTCACTTTGTCCTCTTCAGTACACTTACTTATGGCAAACACCGATTCGACCTTCTCGGTCCACCGTTTCAATCCGATCGGTCCTTCGGTTCCATCAAATTCCAAAGGTTTGCAGGCAGTGAATTCTTTGTAGGTGCATCCTACACGATTTTATTGTACTGCTAGATCCAAGGTTATTGTTGGTATGTAGCGCAGCCTGTACTGCGGCTATGTTTGAAGCTATAAAAGTACGAAATTCCTCTTCATTCATATTCACGGTGTGTCGAGTAGTCGGTGCCATTTCCTTCAAAATAGTCAAATGGAACAAGTTAATCATACAGAATATTAAGAGTAGTTAATAGTATTTCATAGCATAATATGAACTCATTTATAAAAGCTTTTTCTTCATATTAGCGTTTTATAAGTTTAAATTCGGGTAGTACCTACCCGTTAAGTTCATACTTAGTAGCTAATATACAATTCAACTACTACAATTCTATATGAAAAACTGATTATAATAATATTTCGCGTTCAAACTTTTACACAATATTTTACAAACTTACAATACCGCTTATTTTACATATAGCATGAAATATAGCACACAATAAATTTGATACAAGATGGTTGTGAAGATAATTCTAGCTAGTACACAAGTCGTTCAGCAAAGGCAATAAAGACACGTAATTCATACGTCCAGAAACAAGTCATGCATTCTGGTTTTACTAGGATTACTTCCCATCCTTGGTCTTGTGGAACATAACCGTTATGGCCGTTGATAAGACAGCGTGTTGTAACGTCATCCAAGGGACGAGGGTTACGTAATGTCCAACAATCCCGTAACAATCTAAAAACCTCATTTCTTACCCCAATTACCGACTCCGTCACTTGTGGGAACGTTTTGTTTAATAGTTGTAGCCCGATGTTCTTGTTCTCACTTTGGTGAGAAGCGAACATTACTAATCCGTAAGCATAACATGCTTCTTTATGTTGCATGTTAGCCGCTTTTTCTAAATCACGAAGTCCAATATTCGAATATATTGAGTCAAAATAATTTCTTAACCCATTGCGTAAAATAGCATTTGGGTTCCCCGCAATATATGCCTCAAAGTAAACACATCGTAACTTATGGATTTCCCAATGTGATATCCCCCATCTTTCGAACGAAAGCCTTTTATAAACCAAGGCATTCTTGGAATGTTCTTCGAATGTCTTACAAACTGATCTCGCCTTAAATAGTTGTGCCGAAGAATTCTGACCGACTCTAGACAAGATTTCATCAATCATGTCTCCGGGTAGGTCTCTTAAAATATTGGGTTGTCTATCCATTTTGTGTTTTTATACTGTAAAATAGACAAGAGTTAGATTCATAAAAAAAAATACTTATTAATACAAGAAATTTTTACATATATCATAAAGCATAAGCACACTATATTACATATATTACACCAAACGAATACAACTATCTTATTCCGACTCGCTTGTTTCTTCTTCTTCGGTTTTGGTTCGTTTTGCCAAGTTTCTAGGGATATATGATGTTCCCCTAATACGAGCCGTCGTTTTCCACATTGGTTTAGAAAAACCTGGTGGTTTAGGGGTTCCCGGGTCATTGTTACAACTTAAGGACTTCGGGGGTTGACGATACATATATAGTTCATCGGGGTTAGAATTAGATTTCTCTATTTTTATGCCATTTCCCTTATTATTTTCTTTTGCCTTTTTAAATTCAGTTGGGGTAATTTCTATAACATCATCGGAATTCTCGTCGAAATCCGATTCATCAGAGAGTTGGTAATCCTCCCAATATTTTGCTTCCTTGGCGGAAACACCATTGACCATAATTAACCTTGGTCGGTTGGTTGAGGATTTTCTTTTACTTAACCGTTTTATTATTTTCCCCACCGGTTCTGTTTCTTCATCCGGTTCCGATTCTTCTTCCGGTTCCGATTCTTCTTCCGGTTCCGACTCTTCTTCCGGTTCCTCTTCGGGAACTTGTGAATCAGTCCACGAATCATTCCAATTTACATTTGACTCTTCATTATTATTAGGTGAGTCAATGGGACTTGTTCTAGAGGTAGACATCTATCACATAATATCAAACGCGTTAAGAGATTAATATATCACATAATATTCACATGTTAAAAAATATATAGTTTCCAACAAAATTTGTTAAGCAATCATTTTTCAAGTAAACACGGTCGAAGTCCAGACTCACTAATGCATCCTAACAAACTCGATAAGACACACTAATGCAAAATTCTGGTTCTCTAAGACCAACGCTCGGATACCAACTGAAATGTCCCGTTCTTATTGATTAAAAACGTTCCATATTAATTGATTTCGTTGCGAGGTTTTGACCTCTATATGAGACGTTTTTCAAAGACTGCATTCATTTTAAAACAACCATAACCTTTATTTCATCAATAAAGGTTTAAAAAGTTTTACGTAGATTATCAAATAATGATAATCTAAAATATCCTGTTTACACACGACCATTACATAATGGTTTACAATACAAATATGTTACAACAAAATAAGTTTCTTGAATGCAGTTTTTACACAATATCATACAAGCATGGACTCCAAATCTCGTCCTTATTTAAGTATGCGATAGCGGAAGCTCTTAATAATCACCTGAGAATAAACATGCTTAAAACATCAACAAAAATGTTGGTGAGTTATAGGTTTAACCTATATATATCAAATCATAATAATAGACCACAAGATTTCATATTTCAATACACATCCCATACATAGAGATAAAAATCATTCATATGGTGAACACCTGGTAACCGACATTAACAAGATGCATATATAAGAATATCCCCATCATTCCGGGACACCCTTCGGATATGATATAAATTTCGAAGTACTAAAGCATCCGGTACTTTGGATGGGGTTTGTTAGGCCCAATAGATCTATCTTTAGGATTCGCGTCAATTAGGGTGTCTGTTCCCTAATTCTTAGATTACCAGACTTAATAAAAAGGGGCATATTCGATTTCGATAATTCAACCATAGAATGTAGTTTCACGTACTTGTGTCTATTTTGTAAATCATTTATAAAACCTGCATGTATTCTCATCCCAAAAATATTAGATTTTAAAAGTGGGACTATAACTCACTTTCACAGATTTTTACTTCGTCGGGAAGTAAGACTTGGCCACTGGTTGATTCATGAACCTATAACAATATATACATATATATATCAAAGTATGTTCAAAATATATTTACAACACTTTTAATATATTTTGATGTTTTAAGTTTATTAAGTCAGTTGTCCTCGTTAGTAACCTACAACTAGTTGTCCACAGTTAGATGTACAGAAATAAATCGATAAATATTATCTTGAATCAATCCACGACCCAGTGTATACGTATCTCAGTATTGATCACAACTCAAACTATATATATTTTGGAATCAACCTCAACCCTGTATAGCTAACTCCAACATTCACATATAGAGTGTCTATGGTTGTTCCGAAATATATATAGATGTGTCGACATGATAGGTCGAAACATTGTATACATGTCTATGGTATCTCAAGATTACATAATATACAATACAAGTTGATTAAGTTATGGTTGGAATAGATTTGTTGCCAATTTTCACGTAGCTAAAATGAGAAAAATTATCCAATCTTGTTTTACCCATAACTTCTTCATTTTAAATCCGTTTTGAGTGAATCAAATTGCTATGGTTTCATATTGAACTCTATTTTATGAATCTAAACAGAAAAAGTATAGGTTTATAGTCGGAAAAATAAGTTACAAGTCATTTTTGTAAAGGTAGTCATTTCAGTCGAAAGAACGACGTCTAGATGACCATTTTAGAAAACATACTTCCACTTTGAGTTTAACCATAATTTTTGGATATAGTTTCATGTTCATAATAAAAATCATTTTCTCAGAATAACAACTTTTAAATCAAAGTTTATCACAGTTTTTAATTAACTAACCCAAAACAGCCCGCGATGTTACTACGACGGCGTAAATCCGGTTTTACGGTGTTTTTCGTGTTTCCAGGTTTTAAATCATTAAGTTAGCATATCATATAGATATAGAACATGTGCTTAGTTGATTTTAAAAGTCAAGTTAGAAGGATTAACTTTTCTTTGCGAACAAGTTTAGAATTAACTAAACTATGTTCTAGTGATTACAAGTTTAAACCTTCGAATAAGATAGCTTTATATGTATGAATAGAATGATGTTATGAACATCATTACTACCTCAAGTTTAGTAGGTAAACCTACTGGAAGTGACAAGAAATGATCTAGCTTCAAAGGATCTTGGATGGCTTGAAAGTTCTTGAAGTAGGATCATGACACAAAAACAAGTTCAAGTAAGATCATCACTTGAAATAAGATTGTTATAGTTATAGAAATTGAACCAAAGTTTGAATATGATTATTACCTTGTATTAGAATGATAACCTACTGTAAGAAACAAAGATTTCTTGAGGTTAGATGATCACCTTACAAGATTGGAAGTGAGCTAGCAAACTTGAAAGTATTCTTGATTTTATGTAACTAGAACTTGTAGAATATATGAAGAACACTTAGAACTTGAAGATAGAACTTGAGAGAGATCAATTAGATGAAGAAAATTGAAGAATGAAAGTGTTTGTAGGTGTTTTTGGTCGTTGGTGTATGGATTAGATATAAAGGATATGTAATTTTGTTTTCATGTAAATAAGTCATGAATGATTACTCATATTTTTGTAATTTTGTGAGATATTTCATGCTAGTTGCCAAATGATGGTTCCCACATGTGTTAGGTGACTCACATGGGCTGCTAAGAGCTGATCATTGGAGTGTATATACCAATAGTACATACATCTAAAAGCTGTGTATTGTACGAGTACGAATACGGGTGCATACGAGTAGAATTGTTGATGAAACTGAACGAGGATGTAATTGTAAGCATTTTTGTTAAGTAGAAGTATTTTGATAAGTGTATTGAAGTCTTTAAAAAGTGTATAAATACATATTAAAACACTACATGTATATACATTTTAACTGAGTCGTTAAGTCATCGTTAGTCGTTACATGTAAGTGTTGTTTTGAAACCTTTAGGTTAACGATCTTGTTAAATGTTGTTAACCCAATGTTTATAATATCAAATGAGATTTTAAATTATTATATTATCATGATATTATCATGTATGAATATCTCTTAATATGATATATATACATTAAATGTCTTTACAACGATAATCGTTACATATATGTCTCGTTTAAAAATCATTAAGTTAGTAGTCTTGTTTATATGTATATAACTCATTGTTAATATACTTATGGAGATACTTACTTATCATAATCTCATGTTAACCATATGTATATCCATATATATATCGTCATGTCGTTTTTACAAGTTTTAACGTTCGTGAATCGCCGGTCAACTTGGGTGGTCAATTGTCTATATGAAACATATTTCAATTAATCAAGTCTTAACAAGTTTGATTGCTTAACATGTTGGAAACATTTAATCATGTAAATATCAATCTCAATTAGTATATATAAACATGGAAAAGTTCGGGTCACTACACTTAATGTATTAGGTACTTCGCTTGAAGCTTACGGAAGTGTTTAATCACCACCGACGTGATAAGGTGAGTGGAATAATTATGCATGTACGTATATAATGTATTTATTTGTGTAGCGTGAAATGTGGGATAGTCGCGGTGTTTAAGACACCACATTCTACGTAACGAGTGGGATCACCACTCATGGGTTGATTGACATGTGGGATAGTTGAAACGACCCGACCCAATCCATAGGGACGAATACAATAACATATGAGTACATCGCGAGGCATATGACCTCTATATGATACGTTTTATAAACATTGCATTCTTTTGAAAAGATATACCATAAATGAATATTTAAAATTCAATGTTTTCGACATCTGATGATTTCTACATATAGACAATCACCGTAAATAACAGTTTACAAGAATACTTCCGTTGACAATGCAGTCAAAATAAATACACGGTGATGATTTTGTGAATGCAATGCTTCCTCGAATAAAACATGTATGACTCCATGCACATGGTTTCTCTAACATATATTCAAACAGCGGAAGACTTCTAGGAACCTAAGAATAAACATGCTTTAAACATCAACATAAAGTTGGTGAGATATAGGTTTAATGCTAGCAGCGTTATAAATATAGACCACAAGATTTCATATGCATAAAGGTTTTAATAAAAATATTTTAAGTGGTTGAGCACTTGATAACCATACTTAACATTTAATCAACGTCGCATATTCCCTTTATTATTAAATCTCACTACACTGTACCAAGTGTAGTCACCGAAACGAAGTACTGTGCAACCGTTGAATACTGGTCGTCCAGTCCGGTTGGGCTTGTCAGGCCCGATAGATCTATCAACAGGATTCGCGTTTACAATACCACATGTAAATAGTAGTTACCAAGCTACAGGGAAGTATGCCAGTAGTACAACTCAACGTAGAATATTTTTTTTTCACTTTTGTCCATAACGTAAATCATAAAATGCATGTATTCTCATCCCGAAATATTTAGAGTTTAAAAGTGGGACTATATACTCACTTTTGCCTTGAAGGTATTTAACTCAACTTGGTCTCCGATAGATATCACGGACCTAACCATATATATAATATATCAACATATTTTATTTTCAATTAATCGTTACATATATACTTATAATACTTTTAATATTTTCTTAGTCCGTAGTTAGCAGTCCGATATTAGTGGTCCACAATTAGTTGCTCAATAAAATAAATAAATAAAGACCCCATCGTATTCGTATTGATCAGAATTAATCTCGACCCATGGTACCATGTTGTCAAATGACGTGTTGCGTACATAAAGTACCGTGTTGTCAAATGACGTGTTGCGTACAATCATGAGGTCTTATGATTAATCTTCTCGTGTTGTTTACGGGTGGTCCTGAAATATATAAAATCAAATCATAAGTAATTATATATAAAATATCATATTAATTAGAAAAGATATGATTAATTTACTTTATCTCCAAATATTTTCGTAGCTAAACTAGGTCAAACTTTGGTAAAACTTATGAAAGTGATCATTTTCCATCATAAAAACAACATTTAATGATCATTTTTCTAAAAATACTTACACTTTGAGTTAAACCATGAAATTTTTATGTGTTAACATATTCATAAGAAATATCGTTTTTCCAGAACATGAACTTTAAATTCAAAGTTCAAGATGGTTTTTAATTATCCAACCCAAAACAGCCCCCGGTTGCACTTCGACGACGTAGATTCAGTTTTTAAGGTGTTCTTTGTAAAACCAAGTTATATCTTGTTAAGTTAGCATATTATTATGATATATTACAGGTCTTGAAGTATTTTAAAAGTTAAGTTAGAAGGATCTATTTAGTTTGCAAACAAGTTTGAAATCATTCAAACTATGTTCTTGTTGTTAATATTTTACAACATAAAATAAGATAGCTATATAATTATGAATCGAACAAGATTATGAACAAGGTTACTACCTCAAGTTACTTGAACAAAGTTACTGTAAGAGATAAGAAAAAATCTTGGAATCAAAGAGTGGTGGAGTTAGATCAAAAGGTTGGAAGTATACTTCTTCAAATGGGTGGTTATTTTGATATGTTCTTGAAAGAGTTTTCTTATGGTGTTTAAGGCTTGTAATTGAAGCTAAATGATGGGGAAAATGCTTGGAGATGATCAAGTATGAAGTTAGGAGTATTTTGAGAGAGAAATGAGGGTGTAGGTATGAGAAAATGGAGTGAAGAAATGGTGTTCATTCATAAAAACGTTTTTAGTTTATAAAGAAAGAAAAGGATTCCTAATTTTGTTTTCTTACTAATAATTCATGCTACTTGACAAATCCTAGTTACCTCATATCTAGGGCAGTAATAATGTTGATTAGGATGTTGATTTGATGTGTATATACCAATAGTAAATACATATAGAAGCTGGGTATGATACGGGTACATATACCCTAGATATACGTATAGAAATCTTGAGAAAACGGAATGAGAATTCAAATATAGCTATCTTTTGTGAATATACTTATATTGTTTTATGTATTTAAGTCCTTAAAAAAGTGATTAGATACATTATATATACGATACATGTATAAGCATTATAGGTTATAAGTATATATATCAAAGAATGTTACGTATAGTTATCGTTTGAAAACTTAAGTTAGTAGTTTCAAAATATACTTATAACTCATTGTCATTAGTACACAATGAGATGTTAAACCATCCTTAGATCATGTTAAATATATATAAATACATATATATATACAAACGTATAATTATCGTATGTTATATAGTTCGTGATATCATCGGTCAAATTGGACGGTCAAACGTTGTGTAAAACTCTTTTCAAAAATACAAGTCTCAACAATTTGGATTGCTTATCATGTTGGTAAGGTTTAATTTATGTAAATATTAATCTCATAAGTATAAAATGATTGGAAAAATTCGGGTCGTTACAGTACCTACCCGTTAAATAAATTTCGTCCCGAAATTTGAATGGGATGGTCATGGCTGACAATAAGTATGTTTTCATGACGTATACGAGTTGGAAATTAGAGTTTTATTATCATCAAGTAATATTGATAAACAATTTGATTTTTGTGAAGAGTACGAGTGAGGCTATCACCAAAGGGTGAAATGAGTAGGTATAGATTCGTCATATCTTTTGACGTAGATATGATTGATTTCCAAGTTCAAGAGATTTGGAGTAAAATCTTCATAATGAGATTTGATTCTTTGATAATCAAGGAAATTAGAATCCGCTTTAAATGCGATCATCTATTTTGATTGCTCTGTCGGATCTTTTACTATAAATCCACCTCCCTTCATTTCCTTACAACTCATACCTTCTATTCTTCCTCCCTTAATTCATACTTTAAAACATTTATCAGTATGCTTCATCCAGTACTAATCATGGATATACTCTTAACTTTCATCTCTGTCATTCTTCTTTTTCATCTACCTCCGGAGGATTTTATTTATTTCTACTATTACCTTGGGTTTATAGTATTGTTAATTCTCCCGTGCCTTTACGTTGCAATACGTATTGATATACATTGTTTGTAATTTATTTGTTGTTGTCGAGCTTTATATTTTCTTTTATATTCAACAGTTCCATACTTCTGTTTCCTCTTCCCGACTTCGAGTCAAGCGAATAATGGTCCGGAATTCGTAGGTATGGATTTTGAAATAAACATAGTTAATGTTCTAAGAAGGAAATAGTAATTGCACGATCTTGATTTGGTAAGTTACCAGAATGTCCGAAAAGATAGAATTATCAAGGAGATATGTTCTTAATATGTTTGGAGATTGGGTAGAATGTAAGAGTTGTGTAACATGGCACATGATGACGTTATGATCTGTGAATCATTATGTTCCATTTAGAAACTCAACATGAATTACTGTAATATAATCACGTTGATCAAGTGTCATTATATTATACTAATTCATGCTTCAGTTTCCAACACTACTTCAAAACATTCATATTTTAAACTCGAATTTTTCAGAATTTAGAAACTATCACAGTTTCTTTTATGTTGTAACGCAAATATTGTGAAGAGATAAATGATTTTTGATGAGGATAGTTGGGAATATATCTTCAGGAATATCGGAGATATTTATAATGAAAAATACGATGATATCTTAGAATATCTAAGATCAGAGAATGACGCGAAAAATCTGTCTGTGAAGGTTTAGAATAAGGAGTAAGGTTCTTACTAACGGTTTCAGCAGACACTGAATCATTTGAATCCTTTGAAGGTAGATTTCGACATTATGATTTGTCCACGACCTCCTTTATACTTTGCTCAATCCTTTTTCCAGTACCAAATTTTTCGTTCGAGCTTTTCCAATCTATTATTCTTTATTGTCAAACTTCTGACCGTAATTGTTGTCTACTGTCTTTACCACTTTATCAGTCTTTTCCAAAACTTAATAGCACTATTTCGTAGACTGGAGCATTTTTCAGAAACTTCACATTTGAAATATGTAATTCTTGGGGATAGACGTTGTATATATATATATATATATATAACTGCCGAAATAGAAATGCTGCGAGATTTCAAAATACCAATTGTTGATTCCGCCAAAGGGGTAACGAGTTGCTGGTACATCTGCTGATAATGTCGTGGAATATAAAAGGTTTCCTGGTAACAAAAGGGTAATCGTATGTATTACAGGTTATAATAAGGCTACTTCGAATGGAAAGTCGAGGTTGACTTGCTCAAACTGTGACAAAATTTGCTATTTTGAAAAGGAATCGCAAAGTTATTTTTGCTAATAAATGCTAAAAGATTTAACGCGGATACGTGTTAAATTATGTCCTTGGTTTCGAGAGTTTTCAGGTGCAAGATACGGGTAATGTATAGTTGGATCATCATCTCGATTATCCATTATTTGAAGTGTCTTCAGAAATTTCGAAGGGTTTGATCATAGATTGTAATTGTTAATATACATATGATGTTTTAGGACTTTGAATGATACAAATATTTTTCTGGGTTCCAAGAATCGAATGATGTTCTAGCATAGTTTTGAAGTCAAAGTATAGTTTTGAAAGATGTAAGAGTCCTAAGAGTGATGTCTTCTGTTAAGTCTTGACTTGGATTTCTTTTTGTCGTAATCAAATTTGGATGAGAATGGTTGTTTTGATTTCTATGAAAGAATGTATATTATTGTGAAGGTAGTGAGTATAGTTGATGATTGTTGAATCAGAGTCGAAGAATATAATCATATTAATTGTGAATTTATATATCTCTCGAGTATTACCTACCCGTTAAAAAAAATTTCACAAGTAATGTTTTGTACCAGAGAATTTTATTACAATCTTTATGAAAATATATGTACATATATATCTTCTTCAGATGTAATCATGAATTTAATAGGTCAATATAATATTAGACTCATTTGATTTTCGGTTTGAGCTAGAATAAGTAATCTCTAAAACGATTAGGAACCACATATTCTTCACAGAATATTAATGAAGTTATGGATCAATACTTCATTATTTATTCTTATATATATTTCCTTAGTGAATCATTCTGATACTCATTGAACTCTTGCTAACTTCGCAAGATATGAATGTTGTTTCCCAGTAAGCTTCGAGTACATTGAAGATGAAAGTGTAAAATCAAACATATTATAGAATAATACACTTGGTTTATTATAAAACGAAATTCATTGAATTGAAACAGGGATTGTAGTTAACGATGATTAAGTTGCTGACGAAGGAAGTACATCATTGCATATTTGTAGTATGAATTTAAACGAGTAGTATCTACCCTTTTTCAATTCATACTTAACAGCTTAGTACGAAAAGATTTATTTTGGTTTCCGAATTCATATATATAAAATATTTATATAAATTCTTCAGAAGAATGAGTTAATACTTCATAACTCGTTGATGCAATATACGCGTTATTGATGATGTCCACGGTGATTCTTGAACTGGTGGAGCTTGTGATGTTAAAGTTGCTGACGATTCTAACGATGTTGACAGCACTGACTGTGTTGGTGAGGCTAAGGGTACTGCTGATGCTGTTGGTAAAACAAGTCTAGCTTGTACCTTACGCATCATTCTTGTCGGGGTTTCTACTCTTCCTTTTATCATTTCTGTCCACTCATCTGATTTATGGTTAAGGCAGAAATAGGTAATCTCTATGTCTTTAGAAATTACATAATCACCATAGAATGTTTCTCCGATGAAATTATGAATCAATACTTCATCGTTTATTGTTGTTGGTACTTCTTGGTATCTATGGTGCGTGTAACGTTGATATCCGAGGTACGGATGGTGATATTGAAGCGTGTGATGCGGATGTGATTGTTGGTGGTGGTAATGATCCTGTTGATGTTGATGATGGTGATAACGTTGATGCTGGTGATGCTGCTGGTGCTTAGGGTATTGAGGCTTGCGATGTTGATGTTATTGACGGTACTGGTTATGCTGCTGATGGTGTTTGTAACCTTCGTACCGTATTCTCCAAAGCCACTACCCGAGTGCGAAGCTCGTTGACTTCTTCTATTACACCGGGGTGATTGTCGGTTCGGACGAGTGGATAAATAAAATCTAGAATTTGATGTAGTATATAATGGTGACGAGATACTCTGGAAATGAGAGAGAAAATGGTTTCTAGAACAGGTTCGTCGGTAAGTGCTTCAGGTTCATCGTCAAGAGGGCAATTTGGTGGATGGAAGGGATCACCTTCTTCTTGTCTCCAATGATTGAGGAGGAACGAACCTATCCCCAATCCATCCAAAATAGATGATGACTGATTGGTTGATCCATTCCGGTCACACTGCTTTCGGAGCTTGAGTGGTATTCCATATCGGAATCCGAGGGACTTCAACTAGTGACGAGTTCCATTTCGTATGATTGAATAAAGGATTTTTCGATATGAAATGATTTTCCGGTTATCGGGTGGTATTCTAATTATATAGAATATCCACATATATAGAACAAAAGATCTCATAGATTACGGAGGGATTTACAGAATATGTCAGACAAAGTTTACAGTAACAGATACGCGTAGATATGAATTAGCAAATATGCTAAGATATGAATTTTGTCTATACACCATTCATGCAATGAATGCAGTAAGACGCGTTTAGACTTAAGATGATAAGCAGGTAATTTCCTACAGATGATAAGTAGATGATTTTCGACACAAAATGATAAGCAAAATTTTGACATGCAGACACGGTCGAAGTCCAGACTCACTAATGCAACCTAACGACTTATCAGTTAGACACACTAATGCAGACCTGGTTCGCTAAGACCACCGCTCTGATACCACATGAAACGACCCGACCCAATCCATAGGGACGAATACAATAACATATGAGTACATCGCGAGGCATTTGACCTCTATATGATACGTTTTATAAACATTGCATTCTTTTGAAAAGATATACCATAAATGAATATTTAAAATTCAATGTTTTCGACATCTGATGATTTCTACATATAGACAATCACCGTAAATAATAGTTTACAAGAATACTTCCGTTGACAATGCAGTCAAAATAAATACACGGTGATGATTTTGTGAATGCAATGCTTCCTCGAATAAAACATGTATGACTCCATGCACATGGTTTCTCTAACATATATTCAAACAGCGAAAGACTTCTAGGAACCTGAGAATAAACATGCTTTAAACATCAACATAAAGTTGGTGAGATATAGGTTTAATGCTAGTAGCGTTATAAATATAGACCACAAGATTTCATATACATAAACGTTTTAATAAAAATATTCTAAGTGGTTGATCACTTGATAACCATACTTAACATTTAATCAACGTCGCATATTCCCTTTATTATGAAATCTCACTACACTGTACCAAGTGTAGTCACCGAAACGAAGTACTGTGCAACCGTTGAATACTGGTCTTCCTGTCCGGTTGGGGTTGTCAGGCCCGATAGATCTATCAACAGGATTCGCGTTTACAATACCACATATAAATAGTAGTTACCAAGCTACAGGAAAGTATGCCAGTGGTACAACTCAACGTAGAATATTTTTTTTTTTCACTTGTGTCCATAACGTAAATCATAAAATGCATGTATTCTCATCCCGAAATATTTAGAGTTTAAAAGTGGGACTATATACTCACTTTTGCCTTGAAGGTATTTAACTCGACTTGGTCTCCGATAGATATCACGAACCTAACCATATATATAATATATCAACATATTTTATTTTCAATTAATTGTTACATATATACTTATAATACTTTTAATATTTTCTTAGTCCGTAGTTAGCAGTCCGATATTAGTGGTCCACAATTAGTTGCTCAATAAAATAAATAAATAAAGACCCCATCGTATTCGTATTGATCAGAATTAATCTCGACCCATGGTACCATGTTGTCAAATGACGTGTTGCGTACATAAAGTACCGTGTTGTCAAATGACGTGTTGCGTACAATCATGAGGTCTTATGATTAATCTTCTCGTGTTGTTTACGGGTGGTCCTGAAATATATAAAATCAAATCATAAGTAATTATATATAAAATATCATATTAATTAGAAAAGATATGATTAATTTACTTTATCTCCAAATATTTTCGTAGCTAAACTAGCTTCGGATACCCAATCTTGTTTTAGTCGTAGTTTCTTCATTACAACTCTGTTTTTGTTGGTTCAACTTGCCACTTCCTTGGATCGAGTCAAATTTTAAGAATATGAACTGAAAATACCTTAGTTTGTATTCGAAATCACAAGTTATAGGTCAAACTTTGGTAAAACTTATGAAAGTGATCATTTTCCATCATAAAAACAACATTTAATGATCATTTTTCTAAAAATACTTACACTTTGAGTTAAACCATGAAATTTTTATGTGTTAACATATTCATAAGAAATATCATTTTTCCAGAACATGAACTTTCAATTCAAAGTTCAAGATGGTTTTTAATTATCCAACCCAAAACAGCCCCCGGTTGCACTCCGACTACGTAGATTCAGTTTTTAAGGTGTTCTTTGTAAAACCAAGTTATATCTTGTTAAGTTAGCATATCATTATGATATATTACAGGTCTTGAAGTATTTTAAAAGTTAAGTTAGAAGGATCTATTTAGTTTGCAAACAAGTTTGAAATCATTCAAACTATGTTCTTGTTGTTAAAATTTTACAACATAAAGTAAGATAGCTATATAATTATGAATCGAACAAGATTATGAACAAGGTTACTACCTCAAGTTACTTGGACAAAGTTACTATAAGAGATAAGAAAAAATCTTGGAATCAAAGAGTGGTGGAGTTAGATCAAAAGGTTGGAAGTATACTTCTTCAAATGGGTGGTTATTTTGATATGTTCTTGAAAGAGTTTTCTTATGGTGTTTAAGGCTTGTAATTGAAGCTAAATGATGGGAAAAATGCTTGGAGATGATCAAGTATGAAGTTAGGAGTATTTTGAGAGAGAAATGAGGGTGTAGGTATGAGAAAATGGAGTGAAGAAATGGTGTTCATTCATAAAAACGTTTTTAGTTTATAAAGAAAGAAAAGGATTCCTAATTTTTTTTTCTTACTAATAATTCATGCTACTTGACAAATCCTAGTTACCTCATATCTAGGGCAGTAATAATGTTGATTAGGATGTTTATTTGATGTGTATATACCAATAGTAAATACATATAGAAGCTGAGTATGATACGGGTACATATACCCTAGATATACGTATAGAAATCTTGAGGAAACGGAATGAGAATTCAAATATAGCTATCTTTTGTGAATATACTTATATTGTTTTATGTATTTAAGTCCTTAAAAAAGTGATTAGATACATTATATATACGATACATGTATAAGCATTATAGGTTATAAGTATATGTATCAAAGAATGTTACGTATAGTTATCGTTTTGAAAACTTAAGTTAGTAGTTTCAAAATATACTTATAACTCATTGTCATTAGTACACAATGAGATGTTAAACCATCCTTAGATCATGTTAAATATATATAAATACATATATATACACAAACGTATAATTATCGTATGTTATATAGTTCGTGATATCATCGGTCAAATTGGACGGTCAAACGTTGTGTAAAACTCTTTTCAAAAATACAAGTCTCAACAATTTGGATTGCTTATCATGTTGGTAAGGTTTAATTTATGTAAATATTAATCTCATAAGTATAAAATGATTGGAAAAATCTGGGTCGTTGCAATAGTCGCGGTGTTTAAGACACTACATTGTCATGTGAGTGGGATAGTCACGGTGTTTAATACACCACTCATGGGTTTGATTAACATGTGGGATAGTGCAGTGTTTAAGACACCACATTGTAAGGGGGTGAGTTAGTCGCGATGTTAAGACATCAACCGGGGGATTTGTGATTATGCGGTGTTAAGTACGCTAATGGATGTTATGAACTCCGACGGTCTTTCACGAGTACCGTTGTAATAACCCGTCTTTATCCGTTAATTTATTTTAACGCCGTTTTTTTAATAATACCTTTCGTTATCTAAATTCATATTTTTAGTTAATTAGCATTTTCATTACCAATTGACCAAAGTGGTAACTAGGTCAAATGGTCAAAGTCACCACCCACTACTCATTTCCATCTTCCACTTCTTCTCTCTTTTTCTTACTTCCATATTTTCTCCATCTTCCTCACTTATAAAGAATCATCATCTAAATCATTTCAAGGAAGCTAACTGATAAGGCTAAAAAGGAACATATATTTCATAGCAATATCCCTCCTAAATAATAGGTTTTCATATGTAATTGTATTATATTTTCATTGTAATTGTTTAAATAAATAAGTGCGAAGACAAAAGGCGAAAACGAAGATTTGAAGACGCAAACGTCCAAAAAAGCGCAAAGTACAAGATATTAAATTGTACGCAAGGACGTTCGAAAATCCGAAACCGGTACCCGAGCCAACTATCAACGCTCGACGCAACGGAGCTGAAAGTACAAGTCAAGTATGCACAAGAATATAATATAATATTTAAATAATTCATAATAAGAATAATAATAAATAATAAAAAGTTGTTAATTGAGCATAGTTAAGGGGTCATAAGTGAAAATTTCAAATCAACATTTGCCTATAAAATGGAATTCACGTAGTAATGAAAATGTACACCTTTTTCCAATCTTCTTTCTTTCTTATGTAATTTATATTTATATTTATAATATTAAGTTTAATTTAAGATTAATAATAATTGGGTTATTGTAAGAAATGTTTTACGGGTTTTAAAGTAGGAACTCTGTCCGTGTAACGCTACGCGATTAATAATCACTGTAAGTTATGTTCTTCCTTTTTAAATTAATGTCTCGTAACTAAATTATTATTATGCTTATTTAAGCCAAAGTAATCGTGATGTTTGACTAAATATTAAGACGGGGTTATTGGATTTTGTACCATAATTAAGGTTTGGGCAAAAGACCGACACTTGTGGAAATTGGACTATTGACTATTAATAGATGGGGGGTATTGTCTAATTGAGTGACAACTCATTGGAGTCTGTCGAACCTATCTTCAAATTAATTATCCTAATAATTAATAATGATTATGGTTGTCCTATTTAGTGACGTTCATATGGAATCTATTATAATCATTTAATTAATTATTCGGGTTGGGTAATTGATTATTCAAACTGATCAAGTGGGTAAATTAATATTCATATCTAATCAAAACAGGGGTAGATTACATACAGTGATAACTGGTGTAATTGTTGACAGAAGTGATAACTGCGTCACAGTTTAAATCCTTAATTAGTTGAAATATTTGACTTCGGGTATAAGGGTAATTTGACGAGGACACTCGCACTTTATATTTATGACCGATGGACTATTATGGATAAAAACCAGATAGGTATCAAATAAACCATGACAAAGGACAATTAACCCGAGTAACAATTAATTAAAATCAAAACGTTAAACATCATGATTACGGAAGTTTAAATAAGCATAATTGTTTTATTGTATTTTTCATCGCACTTTTATTTTCTGTCATTTTATTTTCTGTCATTTTATTTATCGCAATTTATTTTACGCACTTTAATTTTTGTCATTTATTTTTACGCTTAAAATCGACAAACCGGTCATTAAACGGTAAAACCCCCATTTTATAATAATACTACTACTTATTTATATATATATTTTTACAAATAAACTTAATAATATAGCGTTAACTTCACCAGCTCCCTGTGGAACGAACCGGACTTACTAAAAACTACACTACTCTACGATTAGGTACACTGCCTATAGTGTTGTAGCAAGGTTTAGGTATATCCCATCCGTAAATTAATAAAACTTGTGTCATATTTTGTAGTATTTCCTAGTAAAAATAATACTATTTCGTACCCTCACGCTACATCATCAAGTTTTTGGCGCCGCTGCCGGGGAGCGCTAAAACGCTATATTTTTAATTATAATAATATTGAAATAAAATATAATAATATAATAATATTGAAATAGAATATAATAATATAATAATATTGAAATAGAATATAATAATATAATAATATTTTAGAATATATTTTGAATCGTAAAAGTTTTAAAAAGTCGTATTTATTAAATACTTCAGGGGTATATTATGTAACTTGTAATTAATAATTTCTATCATGTCGCTTTCATGTGAATAGTAAATTAATTAATTTTTTTTCATTTACTATTCATGAATAGTAAATGAATTAAAAAAAAGTTTTGAAAAAAAATAATAATTATAAAAAAATTATTAATTTGTAAAAAAAAAATCGTTTTAAAAAAAAAAAAAAAAAACGTAAAAAAAAAAAACGTAAAAAAAAAAAAACGTAAAAAAAAAAATTATTAAAAAAAATATATATATATTTTTTAGATTTTGTCTATAAAAAAAAATGTTTTTTTAGTTTTATTACCTTTAGATTTTTAGACTATAGTCGCAACTTTTAGTATTAAGTTTAGTTTTGCCATAGTTATTTTTACTTCTAGAATTTTTAGGCTTTGCCGTAAAATCCCTTAAGTGCTTATTCCTTAGAATAAGTTTTAGGTGCTTTAGAATTTTGCGACGCCGTTTTTCGCGCTACTTTTTTTTTTTTTTTCGACGCCTATTTTTCGACCTTTTATTTTTCGACCTTTTTCGACGCGCAATCTTTTTCTTTCTTATTTCTCGCTATTCTAGTTTTAGGACATAGATTTTTATTCTACTTCTTATCTAAATTTCTTAAAATTACAAAAATTTATTTTAAGTGGTTAAATTGATAGACATCAAAATTTTCTGGTTCGTAGTAATAGTTGGATTTGTACGTGGACCGGGTTATTGGAGCCAAACAGTCCTCAATTATATTGAGACCAAACGAATCCTGCCCCTCTGCTGCATCTTTTGGCTATTCGAAATGTGAGCAAAATCAGAAAAGTCTATTAATTGGACAACTTGTATAAGTTTTTCTATTTTTATAACTAATAGGATATTCAGTGAATGCACCGAGTAAAACGTTCACCACCTTTCATACGTTCACCACCTTTCATACGTTCACCACCTATAACTCGATCAAGACATCTAGCCAATATTGTCGCCGTTGATTTTTCTTTAGAATCTTCATCTAGTCGACCAAGAACTCCAACTCAAATTTCCGATAATCCATCTTTTGAACCCGACCTCACAATTGAGAATCCGGAGAATATTCAGGGACAATTCCAAGATCCAGAACCACTAATTATTCCTCCTGAGCCACAAACCATTAAATCAGAATCCTCTAGTGATTCGTATTCAACAAATTCAATTATGGAAGTAACGGAACCTCTAAGTATGGAAGATCGAATGAGAGCCACACGCACGGGCCAAGGTCACGCCATTATTAAGCCAGAAGTTAATGCGCCAGATTATGAAATCAAAGGACAAATTCTACACATGGTAACTAACCAATGCCAATTCAGTGGTGCACCGAATGAAGATCCTAACGAACACCTTCGTACGTTTAAAAGAATTTGTACACTATTCAAAATCCGAGAAGTGGAAGATGAGCAGATCTATCTCATGTTGTTTCCCTGGACTTTAAAGGGAGAAGCCAAAGATTGGTTAGAATCGTTACCTGAAGGGGCGATTGACACATGGGATGTTTTAGTTGAGAAATTTCTTAAAAGATTCTTTCCGGCATCTAAAGCCGTGAGACTTCAAGGAGAAAT
Organism: Rutidosis leptorrhynchoides; assembly: GCF_046630445.1. Lineage (NCBI taxonomy): Eukaryota > Viridiplantae > Streptophyta > Magnoliopsida > Asterales > Asteraceae > Rutidosis > Rutidosis leptorrhynchoides. The sequence continues at coordinate 131,635,643 of NC_092341.1, forward strand.
TGTTACGTTCGCGCAAAAGCCAAATGAAACATTATATGAGGCGTGGACAAGATTCGGAAGGATGTTGAGAGGATGTCCTCAACACGGTTTAGACACTTACCAAATAGTACAAATATTCTACCAAGGTGTCAACGTTGCCACACGAAAAGACATCGACATAACAGCTGGTGGTTCCATTATGAAGAAAACCGCAACTGAAGCTTACAAAATTATTGATAACACAGCCTCCCACTCGCATGAGTGGCACCAAGAGAAAGATATATATCGTTCATCTAAAGCGGCTAGAGCCGATTCTAGCCATAACTTTGATTCCGTTTCCGCAAAAATAGATGCTTTCGAGAGACGAATGGAAAAGATGAATAAAGATATTCACGCAATACGAATTAGTTGTGAGCAATGCGGTGGACCACACTTAATGAAAGACTGTCACATTGAACAAACGATGGAACAACGTGAGAATGTTGTCTACATGAACCAAAGGCTGGAAAATAGTTATCAGAATAATTATCAACCGCCAAGGCCAAACTTCAATCGAAATCAAAACATTCTTTACAATCCAAAAGGACCCGACAATAACTCGTATAACCAACAAGGTCCGAATAACCAACCAACTCAAAACAACACTTTCAATCAACAAAGACCTGGCTTATATAAACCACAACAACAAACCGAAGAGAAAAAGTCAAATATGGAAGACGTGGTATTCAAGCTAGTTGAATCTCAAACACAATTTATTGAAACTCAAACCCAAACGAATGAGAGGTTTGATCAGTCATTAAGAACTCAACAAGCTTCCATTTTGAATCTAGAAAAACACGTAGGTACTCTTGCTAGCATGATGAGTGAGAGGGAACAAGGAAAGCTACCGAGTAATACTGAAGTAAATCCTCGGAAAGAGAATGTTAATATGGTTTCAACAAATTCTGAAAAACCAGCTCCGGAAGATGGGAAGGTTTTAGATGAGAGTAAAAATGAAGAAGTTACACCACCACCACCAGAGTATGTAAAGCCAGTGGTGGCACCATATAAACCACCCATCCCGTTTCCAAGAAAAGGAGTTGAGTATGAGCAAATAATAGGTAATAAAGTTGGTGATACCATTGGAAAGAAGAAGAAGAAGAAGAATAAGAAAGTGCAAGAAACAAAAGCCGTAAATATAAACCCGGTGAAGACAGTTCCACCAAAACCTCCACCTAGGGTAGGTGATCCGGGTGAATTTATTGTTCCTTGTCTACTTAGTGATTGTGTCATGTATGATGCACTAGCAGATTTAGGTGCAAGTGTAAGTGTTATGCCTCTTTCCTTATATAAGAGATTAGGTGTAGGTAAGTTAAGTCCAACGGATATGAGTGTTCGACTCTTTGATCAAACCATTAAGCACCCAGTTGGAATTGCTAACAACCTACCCGTTCAAGTAGGCAATTTAACCTTTCTAGTCGAATTTATTGTCATTGACATAGAAGAGGACCCAAACATTCCTCTAATTTTAGGTCGGCCATTCTTAGCGTCCACCAAGGCGTTATTTGATGTAGGAAATGGAAGAATGACACTTAAAAGTGGTGACAAATCGATCACCTTTATGATTCGAAAGTCTAAATCTCCACCAGCCAAAACCATTGAACCAGTAAAAACAATTGGTAAGAACCATGTGCTTTTACCAACTCCAACGGTAATACTTAGCAATAATGAAACGCCTAAGTGTGGGGAAAATGAAGTAACACCTAATGATGACATGATAACAAAGAACCCCGTTGTTGATACGAAATTAAATGATCCCGTTATTAATAGTTCAATGAAGAAACTTATTAAACGGATTCGCGATGCTAGAACCAAGGGGAACTTTAAGTTATGTAACCGGTTAGTATCCAATCTATCACCTAAAGAAAAGGAGAAACTAGTTGAAATTGTGGATATTACACAGGAATCCGACCAATGGCTTAAAGAAAAAGTCACGGATATGCAAGTTGATTATGGACCAAGAGAAATTAACGATGAAGTTAATCACAATTTTGACACCACGGCTACCTAAGTGTGGGGAGATTCAAATGTTCTAAAAAGAAAATGCTGCTTGGAGTTAGTTGTTCTGTTCTCGTGTAGTTCCGAGAATGGAATCCGATTGGTCTTTTCCGCTAGCAGACACTAAAGAACTAGTTTTCTCCCCCCATTCTGATTTTTTTTATTTTGTAGGTTTTATATGAAATTAATATGCTTTTTAAATTTAAGTTTTGTGTGAATTTAAAAACAAAATTTACTTTATTTCATTAAGTAAAAAAATGATTTCTAAAATTCGTCGTGAGTTAAAGATTAGGTAGTTGAACCGAAATTACGTTACCCGAGGGCGGGGCGACAAATTTTGTTATCATTATTTTTAATTTTATTGATTTAAAGTATGCCAAAAATATTATACTTTATAAATTTTTGAAAAGTGGGGTTATAAACCAAACTTCAAAAATATATATATATATATATGTTTGTATTTTATCTTATGTACAAAACAGGGTAAAACAATGCACTTTCAAAGACTGTCATTAAAGTTCAGCAAAAGGTACTAATTTTGACGACAAGACGCAAAACAACAAATATGATATAATAGATGAAGGAATGAACGATGAGGCGAGCCATCTATCATTCGACGAGCTTTGTAATTACAAACTGAGTATTTTTAATCACTTTCCTACACTAATCACCCTCATGAATTTATAATTATAGTCTGATTTCATGCAAATGAGGGCATTGCATGATCTCAAGTGTGGGGAAGGGTTATAAATTCTCTCGGGTTTATACTTGGCTTATTTTCTAAATATTATGAAAATTTTAAAATTTTTTAACTAAATGAATTCAAAATCATGTTTATACATATTTATGAACGATAAAACTAGGTGTTAATGCCGAAATTATCGTTACCTCGGAAAGGACATAAATTGAGAAACACCCTAAAACGATTGAATTCATTTAAAATGGAATAAAGGAGAATAAAAAAAGCAAAGAAAGAAACTAAGTGTGGGGAGAATGTACCAAGTTATTCAATTAAAAACTATCTATCACATGTTTCTGTAAAGTTATTGCAGGTACTTTTGTTTTGGACGATTTTAATCAGTTTTACCCGATTTACTGTAAGAAAGATGGATCTACACGATGAATCAATTCCATCATTAAAAGGAAGAAAGTCTTCCGAAAAAGAAACGCGCTTCTTGATTTAGGTCATGAAGTTGTCGTCTAGACCAGCTGTAGGTTGACGAAAAATCTAGAAAAGTCATCTCTAAAATCAGCAGGAAATCCACGGACCTCAGCATCAAACAGGGTCGCCATGTGGTCAGATTTATCCTAACCATGAGAAGGATTTATCTCGTACAATGGGGGGGCACCGTGCAAATTAGCTTGATAAGACTAATGAATCAGATCCCCAGAAAGGATAATCTCCTTAAAGATTAAAAATCAGCTTTTAAGACTGATATTACTCAATCCTAGAGATTGACCTTAAAGATTGAGAATTCAAACTCATGGAATTCAATGATATCTAAACTCGAGCTTGAACGAGAAAATATTTTGATCAAAACTACAAACTGATTTGTTTTCTGAAAACCCATTTTCAATGCGTTCATTACCATTGAACGTAAAATCCTAAGAAATTCACCTGGAATTCATTAGGTCACCTGAACCAAATCGGGTGTCAACCGTAAGAACGGTGGTTGCATAGCATGGTCGGAGACAGGACCTTGTGCCAGACCGAAAAATTATAGGATGATCTTTACTATCGCTCCTACCAAGGATAGTTCTAGCATCCGACACGTTAATAAGACCATAATCATCTGCATGTCACGGGACATTGCCTTAACAGTTTCTTGTTCATCGCTTTCCTTTACAACCGGACGGTAGTTTGCCTAAAGGTAATATACGGGACAAGTAAACTGGACGTGTTGCTTTCCTAATACAAGGTTAGCAAGTGGGTAACACAAAACCACAAATGTTGAGCTAAAATTTTCAAATCTGAAACCCACACAACCCACAAAAATATTTTGCAAACACCGGTGAAGGGTTATTCCGGAAAACTTATCTAGGGTAAAAGCTAGATTAAATTTTCAAAAAGATCAAATGTTTTCATAAAGATCCAATTCCCTTAAGGATCTACATTTTAATAGTCATGTGGGACTGTAAACCACCTTTCAAATGTGCACTTTGCTTTGGAAACCGAAAGTAAATCGGCTATTTGATTGCAAGTGTCGTTGACCTAAACCCGAGGCAACTGTGGATGACACACCCACCTTTAACCATCATTACTGTCATTGTTTATACCGCTATATCAAAATCACTGATGTACAAAGTGTGATGAATAAAAAAGTGATTCATGTATGTTTTTATTTCAAGTTCTGTATTGCTTGAGGACAAGCAACGCTCAAGTGTGGGGATATTTGATAAGGCTAAAAAGGAACATATATTTCATAGCAATATCCCTCCTAAATAATAGGTTTTCATATGTAATTGTATTATATTTTCATTGTAATTGTTTAAATAAATAAGTGCGAAGACAAAAGGCGAAAACGAAGATTTGAAGACGCAAACGTCCAAAAAAGCGCAAAGTACAAGATATTAAATTGTACGCAAGGACGTTCGAAAATCCGAAACCGGTACCCGAGCCAACTATCAACGCTCGACGCAACGGAGCTGAAAGTACAAGTCAAGTATGCACAAGAATATAATATAATATTTAAATAATTCATAATAAGAATAATAATAAATAATAAAAAGTTGTTAATTGAGCATAGTTAAGGGGTCATAAGTGAAAATTTCAAATCAACATTTGCCTATAAAATGGAATTCACGTAGTAATGAAAATGTACACCTTTTTCCAATCTTCTTTCTTTCTTATGTAATTTATATTTATATTTATAATATTAAGTTTAATTTAAGATTAATAATAATTGGGTTATTGTAAGAAATGTTTTACGGGTTTTAAAGTAGGAACTCTGTCCGTGTAACGCTACGCGATTAATAATCACTGTAAGTTATGTTCTTCCTTTTTAAATTAATGTCTCGTAACTAAATTATTATTATGCTTATTTAAGCCAAAGTAATCGTGATGTTTGACTAAATATTAAGACGGGGTTATTGGATTTTGTACCATAATTAAGGTTTGGGCAAAAGACCGACACTTGTGGAAATTGGACTATTGACTATTAATAGATGGGGGGTATTGTCTAATTGAGTGACAACTCATTGGAGTCTGTCGAACCTATCTTCAAATTAATTATCCTAATAATTAATAATGATTATGGTTGTCCTATTTAGTGACGTTCATATGGAATCTATTATAATCATTTAATTAATTATTCGGGTTGGGTAATTGATTATTCAAACTGATCAAGTGGGTAAATTAATATTCATATCTAATCAAAACAGGGGTAGATTACATACAGTGATAACTGGTGTAATTGTTGACAGAAGTGATAACTGCGTCACAGTTTAAATCCTTAATTAGTTGGAATATTTGACTTCGGGTATAAGGGTAATTTGACGAGGACACTCGCACTTTATATTTATGACCGATGGACTATTATGGATAAAAACCAGATAGGTATCAAATAAACCATGACAAAGGACAATTAACCCGAGTAACAATTAATTAAAATCAAAACGTTAAACATCATAATTACGGAAGTTTAAATAAGCATAATTGTTTTATTGTATTTTTCATCGCACTTTTATTTTCTGTCATTTTATTTTCTGTCATTTTATTTATCGCAATTTATTTTACGCACTTTAATTTTTGTCATTTATTTTTACGCTTAAAATCGACAAACCGGTCATTAAACGGTAAAACCCCCATTTTATAATAATACTACTACTTATTTATATATATATTTTTACAAATAAACTTAATAATATAGCGTTAACTTCACCAGCTCCCTGTGGAACGAACCGGACTTACTAAAAACTACACTACTCTACGATTAGGTACACTGCCTATAGTGTTGTAGCAAGGTTTAGGTATATCCCATCCGTAAATTAATAAAACTTGTGTCATATTTTGTAGTATTTCCTAGTAAAAATAATACTATTTCGTACCCTCACGCTACATCATCACTAACACCAAAACAAATCGTACTTTTGTGATCCTTGCATCATCCTCTTCAATTTGGTACCAACTTCATAGCTTGGGGTAAGCTTTTCAAAATCTCTAATTTTCATAAATTAGACCTTTAAACTTAAAAGTATGTTAGTTAGTGTCTATGGCTTGAGTCTAACGTGAATATGTGATTTATTTGCTCGATCTCGTCATTTTGCATAAACTAGCATGAACTTAAAATGGGTGTGTGTAATCTTGAGTTTTGGTTGATTAAATGTTGTTGTTATGTTAAAGTTCATGTATTAAATGTAGGTTGATACTAGCATCACTAGCTTTGTTTTGGTATGTATTAAATGTTGTTACTAGCATCACTAGCTTTGTTTTGGTATGTAGGCTGATTTAGAAAAACTTCATTAACAAAATTGTTGAATTCATGATTTTTGGTTAGGGTTTAGTAACCTTGAATATGAATTTTGATGCATTGAATGCTATGAAATGTTGTTAGTAAGTGTTTAGTTGCAATGTATATTTAATTACCTTCGAAACGGCATATCGAATGTGTAAATTCGATTCCCGAATCACCATTTGCATTTTTGAGCATGAACCGTTAAATAATGATCATTCGACGAGGTTTTCATTATTGTAAATGATGTTTTTGTTTGATGAAATGTATTTAGTTGTATTCCTCATTAAAATACCTTTCCAACGATGTATGGCATGCGTTTTAAGTGTTTACAGTTCATTAGTTGTGTTTGAAAGAAGTTTGGTTCGAGTCTACACATGAAACTGCCCAGATATTCCGTCCAGTGTTAGGCCGCGGCGCGGCTTGAAGCATGGAAATGTGGCTGTCTAAATTTACATATTTTTGTTTAATTCTAACTATGCTACGCACCTCCGATTAACATAAAACTTGTTCTAAAATGCTCATATATGATTATGAAACTTAGAAAAATTGTTCGTGACCCGACCCGAACACGTTGACTTTTTTGTTGACTTTGGCCAAAGTTTGACTTTTAGTCAACTTAACCAAATACTTTGTTTAATCATTTTAACCTTTCTCTTATACTTGATTCTTGCATGAAACTTGACAACTTGATTCTCATGCTATATAATCGAGTCGTAACGAGCCATAGGACTAATTGAACACATTTCGCCCGACCTTGTGTCGTAACCGGTAATTGATATAACTTACTTGTTTAGGTCAAGGCTAAGCAACTTTCATTGCACAACGTTTATTTACAAGTACTTGGGCATGCAACTACAGTGAGATCATAGTCCCACCTTTTCAACAACTTTAACTCTTTAAACTATGGGATGAGAAACATAGACGTATCATACTTTTATACTTTGAACACAAGTACGAAAAGAAATATTCCACGACGAGTTAGAACAAAAAGTCTCAATTCAATTATCATTAGTTACACTTGTAGGGTGTAAACGTGAACTTATGTTGTGTGGATCCATGAGGACTTGACTCGCCCTCATTCGGACGGTTCGCTACCGTTAGCGGATGAAATATATTTTCGAGTATAGTGTATGTTCTAAGACTACGTAATAGGGTACAAAACAGTTAAGCCTTGATCATTGGGTGCTCGCGAACGTACAACATCTTTGGAATGCAAACGATTTGGATAATCAATGCATACAAAAATCTTGTGGTTCAAAAACAACGTTTACAAATACACCTATGATTTCACCAACGTTTTTCGTTGACAGTTTTCTATATGTTTCTCAGGTTCATACGTGGCTACTTGATACATGCTTCCGCACACTTTGATTACTTGCTTGGGGTCAAGCATACATGCATACGCTAGTGATAGCACCTTTGGATTCAAACTTAAAGCATATATACATACGCTATTTATAGAAACCGTGATTTTCAACTTATATTATGTCGCAAGTTATTTCATTTATACTTTATAACTTTTGTAAACTTACATGTTGTCAAACCGTTTGGTTTACTTAAAACTTTGCAAGTCATACACGTTTCAAACGAGTGCGACATAATTTTGGTCAAACGCGTCTCATTTAGGGACTATGACTACGTAACGGGACCTATTTTAACGACATCGCCAATGGCGATTTTGTCGGGTCGTTACAGATAGTATCAGATCATTGGTTGTAGGGATCTAGGATATGCATTAGTGTGTCTAACAGAGTCGTTAGGATGCATTAGTGAATCTAGACTACAACCAGATAGTTAATCATTGCATTCTGGCTTGCATTTGCTATAGATAACACTTACTTGACTACTTGTGCATTTATACTTGAATCTTTCTTAGGTGAACTTCTTAATGGTACCAAATTTTCATCATACGAACCCTTACTCTGCCTCTTTCTGGCAACACACGTAAATTCAAGATTGATACACGTAAGGATAACGACGACTTCATTAGTTATACTAGTTCGGGAACTCTGTCTTAGGGTGTTATTCACCACCGTTCCAACTTACTAACCACAAGCGCTGTAAAGTTTCCACCAGTATGGCAATCACTAACCACTACCGATGTTACACCGGTGATCTTCACTATCTACCACTTCTTGTTACTACCACCACTACTCTACATGAGTATCGTTATAACTGCTTATCACTACGGTTGCGTACTACTCATTATCCTAATTCGTTACTCTTTTCGTACCTAAAGACATTATAGTTTGACTTGAACCGCATTGACGTGAACAACCAGTTATACACTTCCCTCGAGAAATGCTTCTTCAGAGTTGCACTAATTCTTTCGATTCAATACGAGTCACGCTAGAGATGTCGTTACACTTTGTTCATTTTGAATCTTCACGATTACATGAACTTGATTTTATGGAGTGATGTGGGAATGGAAGTATGAGTTAGTGTAATATAACGACACTTGATCAACGTGGTTATATTATAGTAAGTCATACCAAAGTTCTAATGACACGTGATGGTGATTGGACTCGATCAACCTAGTCACCACCATGTGCCATGTACATGACTTTGTTATTCCTTGTTGCCATTTGAGAACTCCGAGAATATTTATAACAACCATACCAAGGACATGCCTTTGATTGTTGTCAAACCATATTTATGCTTCTGAATAAATGACCAATTCTTTCAACTTCAAAACATATGCTACACGTGTATACTATCTCGTTTTCGTACAGTTTTATCGACGAACTACCAAAATGCATGATGTGCTCACATCGAGGCGGAAACTTCTCTCGCATTACACTCGTACTTCTGTATAAGGAAATCTTTTATCTAAATTCTCAATGGAGAGAGAGACTCTTTACGTTATACTAATATTCACCACGAGGGTGAATAATCCTAACTAACGTTTTCAGAAACCGATAAGAAACTTGTTCTAACAAACGTTTTCAAGTCCTAACAAACTTGTTCTAAAATATCTTAAAGAAATATACCTCATTTCGGATCTAGATGCTCGTTTCACTTCTAGACTTACAAGAAGCCTTGGGGACACGTTTAAACATGAGTACCGCGTACCATCCACAAACCGACGGACCAAGCAAATGTACGATACAAACCTTGGAAGACGTATTATGAACTTGTATTGTTGTTTTAACCGATCCGTTATCATTCGAGTATTAATGCCGCACCCTCCGAAATTTTATATGACTGGAAACGTCGTTCTCCTTTTGTCAAACCAAGTAAATGATAATCAATTCACCGGGCCCGAGATTAGTCATGAACGACCGAGAAAATTTATTCACATTCATGAAAGACCCAAAAATACCCGTAGTTGTCGAATGAACTAGGCCGGTGATTAGACGTAAACCTCTCGAATTCCTAGTGGGAGACCGCGTAATGTTAAAAATCGCACCTTGAAAAGGTGGAATCCGTTTCGGAAAACGTAGAAAGCTAAATCTGCGATATTTTGATCCTTTTGAATCTTGGGGCGTATTGGACCCGTTGTTTCCGTTTCGAACTCCCAACTCAATCGAATTCCGTTCATCCTACATTCCATGTATCAAACTTAAAGAAGTGTCTTGCCGAACAAGAACGTGTTATTCCTTTCGATGAGCTTAATATTGATGACAAACTCCACTTCATGGGAAAATCGGTTGGAAATATTGAATCGTGAAACCAAACTTTTAAACAACGTAAAATTCCGATTTTCAAAGTTTGTTGGGATGCCAAAAGAGGACCCGAGTTTATATGGGAAAGACAAGGTCAAATGCAAAAGAAGTACCCTCACTTAATCGTAGAATTGGCAACGTACGGTCTCGAGGAAGAAACAACGACTATTACTTCCAACCAAATTTCAGGACGAAATTTCTTTTAAGGTGTGGGTAATGTAATAACCCGCCTTTTTCCGTTAATTTATTTTAATGCCGTCTTTTTTTTAATAATACCTTTCGTTATCTAAATTCGTATCTTTCGTTAATTAGCGTTTTCAATAATTCCGTTATTAAATTTCAACATCTCTCGGTTACTCTAGCGTATTTAAAATAATTCGTTAGGTTAATTCACGCACCCGCTTTTAAACTCGAGGGACCAACCTTGCTAATTGACCAAAGTGGTAACTAGGTCAAATGGTCAAAGTCACCACCCACTACTCATTTCCATCTTCTACTTCTTCTCTCTTTTTCTTACTTCCATATTTTCTCCATCTTCTTCATTTGTAAACAATCATCATCTAAATCATTTCAATGAAGCTAACACCAAAACAAATCGTACTTTTGTGATCCTTGCATCATCCTCTTTAATTTGGTACCAACTTCATAGCTTGGGGTAAGCTTTTCAAAATCTCTAATTTTCATAAATTAGACCTTTAAACTTAAAAGTGTGTTAGTTAATGTCTATGGCTCGAGTCTAACATGAATATGTGATTTATTTGCTCAATCTCGTTATTTTGCATAAACTAGCATGAACTTGAAATGGGTGTATGTAATCATGAGTTTTGGTTGATTAAATGTTGTTGTTATGTTAAAGTTCAGGTATTAAATGTGTTACTAGCATCATTAGCTTTGTTTTGATATGTAGGTTGATTTAGAAAAACTTCATTAACAAAATTATTGAATTCATGATTTTTGGTTAGGGTTTAGTAACCATGAATATGAATTTTGATGCATTGAATGCTATGAAATGTTTTTAGTAAGTGTTTAGTTGCAATGTATGTTTAATTACCTTCCAAACGGCATATCGTATGTGTAAATTGAATTCCCGAATCACCATTTGCATTTTTGAGCTTGAGACGTTAAATAATGATCATTTGACGAGGTTTTCATTATTTTAAATGATGTTTTTGTTTGATGAAATGTGTTTAGTTTTATTCCTCATTAAAATACCTTTCCAACGATGTATGGCATGCATTTTAAGTGTTTACGGTTCATTAGTTGTGTTTGAAAGAAGTTTGGTTCGAGTCTACACATGAAACTGCCCAGATATTCTGTCCAGTGTTGGCGCGGCTTAAAGCATGGAAATGTGGCTGTCCAAATTTACATATTTTCATTTAATTCTAAATATGCTACGCACCTCCGATTAACATGAAACTTGTTCTAAAATGCTCATATATGATTATGAAACTTAGAAAAATTGTTCGTGACCCGAACCGAACGCGTTGACTTTTTCGTTGACTTTGACTAAAGTTTGACTTTTAGTCAACTTAACCAAATACTTTGTTTAATCATTTTAACCTTTCTATTATACTTGATTCTTGCATGAAACTTGACAACTTGATTCTCATGCTATATAATCGAGTCGTAATGAGCCATAGGACTAATTGAACACATTTCACCCGACCTTGTGTCATAACCGGTAATTGATATAACTTATTTGTTTAGGTCAAGGCTAAGCAACTTTCATTGCACAATGTTTAATTACAAGTACTTGGGCATGCAACTACGGTAAGATCATAGTCCCACCTTTTCAACAACTTTTACTCTTTAAACTCTGGATGAGAAACATATATGTATCATACTTTTATACTTTGAACACAAGTACGAAAACAAACATTTCACAGCGAGTTAGAACAAAAAGCCACAATTCAATTATCATTAGTTACACTTGTAGGGTGTAAACGTGAACTTATGTTGTGTGGATCCATGAGGGCTTGACGCACCCTCATTCGGACGGTTCACTGCCGTTAGCGGATGAAATATATTTTTGAGTATAGTGTATGTTCTAACACTACGTAATAGGGTTCAAAACAGTTAAGTCTTGATAATTGGTTGCTCGCGAACGTACAACATCTTTGGAATGCAAACGATTTGGATAATTAACTCATACAAAATCTTGTGGTTCAAAAACAACGTTTACAAATACACCTATGATTTCACCAACGTTTTTCGTTGACAGTTTTCTATATGTTTCTCAGGTTCATACGTGGCTACTTGATACATGCTTCCGCACACTTTGATTACTTGCTTGGGGTCAAGCATACATGCATACGCTAGTGATAGCACCTTTGGATTCAAACTTAAAGCATATATACATACGCTATTTATAGAAACCGTGTTTTTCAACTTATATTATGTCGCAAGTTATTTCATTTATACTTTATAACTTTTGTAAACTTACATGTTGTCGAACCGTTTAGTTTACTTAAAACTTTGCAAGTCATACACGTTTCAAACGAATGCGACATAATTTTGGTCAAACACGTCTCATTTAGGGACTATGACTATGTAACGGGACCTAAGTTAACGACACCGCCAATGGCGATTTTGTCAGGTCGTTACAACCATTCCCTTGTACAATTGGTTAACCATAGTTGTGTGAATTTTGTATTAGCATATTAAATTGTGAACTATATGCTATTGGTCCTGCTAGCTTATTGTGAATTGCGGATAGTAGTTTATGCATGATGTTTGCATGGCCTTTGAATTGCTAGCTTGTATACGTTATTGTGTAAGTGAATGCAAGTAAGTAGGTTATATATGTATATGTATAATTATTGTATTCACTAAGCGTTAGCTTACCCCTCTCGCTGTTTACTTTTTAGATGCAGGTGCGGAGAAGGGGAAAGGGGTTGTTGGGCACTAGATTTCCCTTGTTGGATGGTTGTTGAAGCTTTTGGAAGTAAACCTAGTGTTTTGGGTAGTTTAGACCCAAACCATGCTCGGGTGTTGTTTGGATTAAAACTATTATGTTAATGGGTCGAACTTACATTACATATGATTAAAGGCCTTCGTGTCTCTTTGTAAACATTAAACTTGTTGTATTGTTTAAATGGGTTGTATGGAACGGTTTATGTTATGTAGCCATTTAATTGGGCATTAATGGTCTATTATTAAAAAAAAAAATTGTCGTGTTGAATACGGGTTGGGTTGTTACAAGTAGATCATAGCATGGTCTAAGGGATTTAGGCGACTTGAGATAAGTGCCTAGACTTAAACTTTATTGTGTATGCGTTTTATGCGGGACTTGTAGGAGACGGGTTGGACCGGGATTGGTTAGTGCCTAGGTTTATGCGAGTTAACCTTGCGCTAATTGTTTTGTGTTGTGTTTGCAATCATCAAGCGAGATAGACGTTGTACTAGTAGGTTAATACGACGTGCTCGCGTAACAATGACTACCTACCATTGTTACGGGTTCAAATCGTGTCAAACGAGCGATGTAGGACGATTGTTGAGCAAGATGGGGCGGTGTGGTATATATATATGTGTCATGTATTATCGTTTCGTTGTCTAATTTATTTCGTTTTATAGAATGAAGATGAGAAACGGTCATGATACCGAAAATGGAGGCCCGAGTGAGGACGCCGAGTTCACGGCCAAGGTTGAGGCCATTATGCAAAGGCGTCACGCGGCCTTTTTGGAGGATGTTAAGAAGATGTTCTTAGATTCGATTGACGAGCAGGTAGTCAATTTAGTCAAGGAACAAGTAAAGGTTATCCTTCATGAAGATAATGTTGGAAGGCGAGACTTTTTCTACAAAAATTTCAAGGATGCTCAACCTCCCACTTTTGAGGGCGAACGGGACCCAATTAAGAGTGGCCGTTGGATCTCCGATATGGAGGGGGATTTTCGTACTTGTGAATGCCCTCTCAATAAGAAGACGAGGTATGGTTGTAGCATGTTAAGAGGTGATGCCAAGTTGTGGTGGGATGCGAAAATCCAACTTTACGGTGAAGAACAATGTATGGATTTCACTTGGGACGAGTTCAAGGCGGAGTTTTTCCAAGAGTACCGAACCTCAGCCGATCTTACTAGACTTAAGGACGAGTTGCGTGCCTTGAGACAAGGGTCAATGGATTTGAACACTCTCAAATCCGTTTTCTTGTCAAAGACCCAATTTTGCCCGGAGTATGTCAGGAATGATAAAATGTTGAAAGAAGATTTCTATTGAATCTTGAACGACAACTATCAAGAAAAGATTAGTGTGAACTCGGTGAAATCTTTTGATAAGTTATTCGATATGGCTTAGGGTTTCGAGTCGCTTGTCCTGAGAAAGAGTGGCTTTACTTTTGGCAAAAGGAAGTTCGAAGGTACTAGTTATTCGAACAAGAAGAGTAAGAGTGCAACCGAGAGTGTTGGTAGTGTGAAGAAAGCTGCTTCCAGAGTTTTTCCTTATTCTTGTCACAATTGTGGACGAACGGGGCATATGGCCAGTGATTGCACGAAACCATCTTCTACAATCAAACTCACTTGTTTTAATTGTGGTAAAGAAGGACACCGAAGGACGGAGTGTCCTGAGTTGTGGGATGATCATGTTAAGAAGTTGGAGAAAGCATGCTCGGGTGTTGTTTGTGTAAAGACCCGTCCTAATCCATCTAGACGAATACATTACATTTGGTTACATCGCGAGGTACTTGACCTCTATATGATACCTTTTACAAACATTTCATTCGTTTTTAAAAATACAAACTTTCATTACATCGAAAGTTGACGACATGCATACCATTTCATAATATATCCAACTATAATTGACCTAATCAGTCATAATAATCTTTATTGAACTCAATGACTTGAATGCAACGTCTTTTGAAATATGTCATGAATGACTCCAAGTAATATCTCTAAAATGAGCAAATGCACAGCGGAAGATTTCTTTAATACCTGAGAATAAACATGTTTTCAAGTGTCAACCAAAAGGTTGATGAGTTCATTAGTTTATCGTAATCAATCATTTCCATAATTTTAATAGACCACAAGATCCTCATTTTTCATAAATATCATTACACTCGCAAGTGTATAAAATTCATTCGTATGATGAACACCTGGTAACCGACATTAACATAATGCATATAGAATATTCCCCCACATACTCGCAAGTATGCCATAAATATTGACAATCGCAATCACCATTTAAATCGAAGTACTAAAGCATTCCAAATTCCAGAATGGGGTTTGTTAGGCCCATAGATCTATCTTTAGGATTTGCGTCAATTAGGGGCCATTTCCCTAATTCTTAGGTTACCAGACTTGAAGGGGCGATATTCGGTTTAATAATCCAACCATAGAATGTAATTTTAAGTACTTGTGTCTATTTCGTCAAACATTTATAAAAGCAGTGCATGTATTCTCAGCCCAAAAATATATATTGCAAAAGCATTTAAAAAGGGAGCAAATGAAACTCACAATACAATATTTTGTAGTAAAAATATTCATACGACGATACTGAACAATGCAGGGTTGGCCTTGGATTCACGAACCCATATAAAAGCTTCTCTAAAAAGAAATGCCCCAGACCAGGCTAGAACCCGAGACCTCTTGCTCACCCGAATCACTTCTTAACCATCGGACCAGTTTTGTTTTTCTGGTTTAAATCCGAAAACATTTAAATATAACCTTTACTATTTATTTCTTATTTTCTTCTTCATCTTAACAATCCATCGATCGAAATCAATTCCACATCCATAAAATTGAGTTATCAGATTAATTTAAGTTTTAAAATCGAAACAGAACCATTTAAAAATGTGTTTGAATTTATATAACAGAAAGAAAAATTAGATAAATTAATCATTACAGCGTTTTTTTTATAAACTCGAACTCAAACCTTGATTTTGATATTAAGGATGTTTTAGGCAAAGATTATAACATGTAAAAGGTTGTAAACGACTCTTAGAAACTATCTGAATCAATAATTGATCTAAAAACATCAAATTGAATTCGAATTTCACGATGAACTAATTCTTTGACTTTTTGAAATCAAGCTTTGACTTGTAAATTCGAGCTCGATAGTTGAAATTGATGGCTGTAACTTTACAGAAAGTTTAAGTCGGAGATTCCTAACAACATTACGTTTACAGATTTTGAAATTAAATTCGAATTCAAGCTTTTCAAAAATTAAAACGCGAACAGAGCATAACCTGTGTTCTTCGTTTGTTTTCTGTTTAAATTTAATTGAAAAATAGTTGTAATGGCTTTTAATGGATAATGACGATGCATGAATGAATTACTTAATTCATATAAGTGTGTAATTTATTTGATTTATAGCCTGTAGTGGGTCGACAGGAAGATATTCGCTCAGCACATAAAATAAAAAATCAGATTGTGATTTCAAACTAAATGGTACGATTGATCTTGATATATAACGAATTTAGAGACACAAACAAAATCCAAAACGGTTTTATTGCTACGTTAAACCAAACCCAATTTTTTATCTGTTTATATAATCAGTATAATTAAATAATTAAGTAGATTAATAATAATATTAATAATAATACTAATTTTATAAATAATAATAATAATAATTAATAATAACATTAACAACTATGATAATAATAATCAATCTTAAAAATAATATTATTAACAATAGAAATGATGAATTGTATTATTTATATGATAATATTAATAATAACTTTACTAATAATGGTAATTATATTTATAAAAGTAATAATATTAATAATAATAATAATAATAATAATAGTATTAATCATAATAACCAGTAATATTTAAATTTCAGCTAAATAATAATTTTAATCATTCTTATAGAAATATTTATATTTTTAGTATTTATTTTGATAATCATAACCTTAAATTTATTAGAATTCTAGTATTTAACATTTGTTAATATTACTAATAACGATATTAATAATTATGAAAGTAGTAATAATATAATTTGTCATTACCATTATTTTTAACTTGTAGTTATATTTAATATTTTTATTTTACAATTTATTACTTATGTAATATTTACTAATTATATATAATGTTTAACTAAATATTTATACACTTTATCTATATTATATATAAAAATCATATATATTTTATATATAAATTCATTTTAATATCAACTTAACTATTCTGTATATTATTTTACATATTTAATTTTAATGTTTAAATTATATTTTATAATTTCGATTTATAATATAACATTACATTTAAATATATACATATTTAGTTACAAACAATTGTTCGTGAATCATCGAGTAATAGTCAAAGGTCAGATGATTTCTTAAAGTAGTTCAAACATTTTGAGACTCAAATTAGTAGAGTTTGCTTATCGTGTCAGAATCTTATAAAGATCAAGTTTAAATTTGGTCAAAAATTTCCGGGTCGTTACAGTACCTACCCGTTAAAGAAATTTCATCCCCGAAATTTGATCGAGGTCGTCATAGCTAACAATAAGAATGTTAATATGACGAATATGAGTTGATACATAGGATTTTATCATTATTGATAAATATGTATAAATCAATTCGTTTACTCGAAGCGTATGGTTGAAGCTATCATAAAAGAGTGAAATGAGGTAAATAACGTTTCGTCATATCTTTTGACGTAGATAAGATTGATTTCTAGAGTTCAAGGGATTTGGAGAAAATCTTCGTAATGAGATTTGATTTACCGGTAACCAAAGAAATTAGGATCCACTTTAAATGCGGTCATCTGTTTTGATTGCTCTGTCGGATATTTTACTATAAATCCACCCTCTTTGTTTCCTTACAATTCACACCTTCTATTCTTTCTACTTTAATTCATACTTTGACTCATTCATCAATATGCTTCATCTAGTTCTGATTCTTGATACTCCTAACTTTCATATCTATCATTCTTCTTTTTCATTTACCGCCGGAGGAATCTATTCACTTTTACTATACTCTTGGCTTTATAGTATTTTTAGTTCTCCCGTATCTTTACGTTGCAATACTTATTGATATACATGGTTTGTAATTTATGGGTTGTCGTCGGGCTTTATATCTTTCCTTATCTTTCAGAGTCCCTGCTTATGTCTTTCTATAATCATCGATATTCACAGTTAATGCTCTCTCCTATTTGCTGCGATTTATACCCCCTTTATATTTTGGAGCTTCATGCTTTTGTTTTCTTTTTGCAAGTAATGATCCAGAATTCGTAGGTATGGAGTTTCGAATCATCATAATATACAAGGTAGAAAAGAAAGGTACTAGCACGATTTGATTTGTCAAATTACCAGAATATTCGGAAAAGACTGAATCATCAAGAAAATATTTTCTTGATATTTTTGAGGTTAAATAGAATACAAGATTCGTGTAACATGGCACATGATGATGGTATGATCTGTGAATCATCACGTTCCATTAGAAATTCAACATGACTTACTGTAATATAATCACGTTGATCAAGTGTCATTATATTACACTAACTCATGCCTCAGTTCCCAACACTACTTCAATAACATTCAATTTTTGAATTCAAATTTTTCAGAATTTTAGAAACTAAACAGTTTCCTTTCTGATGTAACACTGATATCGCGAAGAGATAATTGATTTTGGATAAGAATAGTTATGAAAATTATCTTCAGAACTATCGAGGATATTTATAATGAAAGATACGATGATATCTTAGAATTTCTAATATCGATGAATGATGATGAAGATTTTTCCGTAAAAGTGTAGAGTCAGGAGCAAGGTATTCGTTAATGACTTCAGCAGATACTGAATCATTTGGATTCTTTGAAGGCAGGTTTAGTCTTTGTGATTTGTCCACGGCCTCCTTCATGGTTTTCTCAATCCATTTTTCGGTTCCAACTTTTCTGAGCTTTACCAACATACTACTCTTTATCATCAAACTTCTGATGATTAAGGTCGTTTACAGTTGTCTACAGTTGTTGCTGCATAATTCAACTTTTTCAACATTCCGAGTATTAATTCGCAGACTAGGTGCTTTTTAGAATTTCGGAATGGAAGATCGTAATTCTCAGAGATAAATTTTATATGTATACATATAACTATTGATGTAGAAACGTTGCGAGATTCAAAATACTGATTGCTAATTCTCGGTAATTAGTATGGCAATTCTCGTTACAAGATGCGAATGAGTATATGATAGGGTTTCAATGAATATATATATATAGTGATTTTTCGGAGAGACTTACACCAGAGAATACTGATGTTGGTGGTACGTTTACTGCTAATATGGTGGAATATAAATGGTTCTCCGGTAATGATGATGAAAGGTAAACTTATATATCAAGGTTATAATAAGACTTATTCGAATGAAGGCTTGAAGTAGATTTGTTGGAACTGTGACAAAATTGGTTATCTTGAACAGGAGTTGCAAAGTTATTTTCGGTAATAATAATGCTAAAGGAATTAGCATAGCTACGTGTTAAACATTTACTCAGGTTCCGAGTGTTTTCAGGTGCATGACTATATGCATCAATCTTTTCTTCTGTAGATGAAGTACGGTTGGTTTATTCTCTCGATTGAGGTGTTTTCAAGAATCATGAAAGGTTTGAACGCAGATTGTAATCGTCAAGATATAAATGAGGTTTAAGATGAAATCAAGTGGCAAGCTTGAAGAAATTTTTAGTTTCATATGTTATAATCAATATTTTAATTCATTTTAATTGTCCAATGTTGGTAGTCCACATTTTATAGTTTAATATAT
The DNA here is from genome assembly GCF_046630445.1 of Rutidosis leptorrhynchoides. Taxonomy (NCBI): domain Eukaryota; kingdom Viridiplantae; phylum Streptophyta; class Magnoliopsida; order Asterales; family Asteraceae; genus Rutidosis; species Rutidosis leptorrhynchoides. The sequence goes on from NC_092341.1 coordinate 131,655,456, forward strand.
AATATTCGAATTAATTAATACGTATCGTGACCCATTGTATACATGTCTCAGAAATTAAATGACGATAAATAAAATTGCGAGAATATAAATTGCGATAAATAAATTGCGATAAATAAAATGTAATCAGTTAGCTAGGAACAGTTAGCTAGAATTTTGTTAGCGTGGGTTCTTAACAAAATTTCTCATATTTAATTTGTTTGTTTCTAACAAATTTTATTTTGTCAAATGTTTTAAATTTTATTTTGTCAAATGTTTTCTTCATTATGCCACTTGTTGGATTCTGATAGGTCAAAATCTAAATATGAAATTGAATGAAAATGGTTATTCTGTGGTGAACAGATTCGTATATCTGTGGATGAAAGTAGGATAGTAAATGACTGTTGAATCAAATTCGAAGAATGCACAGTGTAACTTATTAATGTGAACTCTAAATATTCCTCGGGTATTGATGTTTGCTAGGTGTAGTACGAAATATATTATATTTTACTACGAAATACTATTAAATACGATACAATTTTACACAAGTTATTTATTTATTTATTGAATGGGATATACCTAAACTTGCTACAACACTTATATGCAGTGTACCTAATCGTAGAGTAGTGTAGTTTTTAGTAAGTCCGGTTCGTTCCACAGGGATTGATATCGGGTAAAAAGTCACGTTTTTACCCCCTAAATCAGGACCTAAAGCAATATAGATTAAAACTTTGTAAGCAAAATTATCGCTTTTTCGGTTGATTTTGTAGATTAAGTAATAACAAAGGCGATGCAAAAAGAATCACGTAAAACGGAGCTAAAATGAAGATTCTAGAGCGAAAACGGTGAAAGACAAGAAATCAAGTTACGATCCAGTAAATCAGGCCCTAATCAGCAAGAATACGGCCTGCCACTATGGAAACGGCCTGCCAGATACGTGCCACCACACAAGCTACCAAACGGCTTGCCAAGAATACGGCCTGCCAAATATGGCCTGCCATACGGCCTGCCAAGCGTATTTGGCAGAATTTCAAGTCTATTTAAAGGGGCTTTCTCCATTCATTCCAAGACACACTCAACTTGCAATACAATTTATATTTTCAATATTTTAGGTAGTTTTTAATAGTAGTTAGCTTAGCTTTTATTTTCCGGAGGATATCCCGGCGAGTCCCTGCGATCCGGGGCAGATTAGTTCGGCTTTTTCAGGTTCTTATCCGAAACGCTTGTCTTTTGTATTAAACATGTATTCTTATCTTTTATGTTTAATAATACATTTCGATATTCCCATGATAGCTTAATTTATCTGTATGTTGCCATGATAGAAGTTTGGGTTAGCGTAATTATGTTAATATAGTACGATTACTGTTATAATACTGAATTAGGGAGTCTGATAGATTTGTATGCTAGCATCTTAAGGATTGACCAACTTAGGTTGTGATCAGGACTTGTCCACCTATGTGAAATTAGCTACTTCATAGGATTAAGACCCCTGGTTATACTGTATCTGAAGATTCTATGAACTCGGTATGGCCGGAGTTCCCGAGAGGCATCTAATGCACTTTTAGGACACGGAACCTAGGAATTGAGACATGAATGACCTAGTATGCCTATTGACCGTTCTGAAGAGACCTCTTAGGAGCTGTTAAGATCTAGTTAGTGCCTCTACTATATGACCCAAGCCTATTGCATGTTCTAGTCTGATTGTTGCCCTAGGTCTTAGTCATATCAACTATTTAGGTACTTATTAGGTTTCTATCTGCTTTACTAACAGTATATTAACTGTAATGCTGTATAATGTTTGATTTGTTGTGATCTCATTAGTATGATGTAATGGTTGTTAGTTTTCATTTAAGGTTTTGCTAACTTAAACCGACGGACTCCTTCCATTTGTGATCAGTGTTCAATCAACACGGCACATTGTTATTCAGTTATCTAAGCTGATAACGAGGGTTAGGATTAGAGCTTAACTCACTAATAAACCTAGTACTCTACCGAGGATAACCTCCAGGGTATTGTTACACTTCAGTTATACGACCAAGTGACATACTTCTCACTGCTCAAAGAGAACTTCGAGAGTTCAGAGATAAGTAGGTCTGTGTAATTGGCTCATCCAACCAGATCAATATCAATCCAAGAATAGTCTTAAAATAAGCATAATTACCTTTCCCTAACCCAATACTGATATCTTGGTCAACGTTTCCTTGATCTGCATACTCCGGATATCCTCCCACTTTATTTACTTTTTCTGCATTTAGGACCTTTAGCTAAAATCAACTACTATCTTTTATCCAGGTAATTTAACTAAAAGACAATTATCCGCTTGATCTTCAATTCGTTAATCAGCATAAAATTAGACACTAGGTTAACTTACACCTTCTACACCTTAGAAAGTAAAGTAAATTTAGGCCCTGCAAAATATAAATAAACGAAGACGCTGTGTGCTACCGAATCAGACACCGTGTGACCTAACGACACCGCATAAAATAAAAACCATCCGTTAGTGGCATATCAGTAGTAACACTTCTTCTTTGGCACCGCTTCCGGGGATCGAATATTTTGATCGAGAAAGATTTTAAGCAGACAAAGTATTGTTTGGTGGTGTCTAAGAAAGACAATTATACATGGACTTGGTTATTGGATTTTCCGAACAGTCTCCAATTATATTGGAACCAAAAGGATCCTGCCTCTCCGTAGTCGGCCTGGCCACCTCGATACAAGTAATCTGTGAGAAATCCTATCAGTTAAGATATCCAATCTGGTTAGCGACCGAATTTCAAGAATAATTGTTTTTATTAAATTATCGATCCTTTTAGTGAATTAATATTTTCTAAAAGTTACTTTTAAGTCTTTTTATTAACAGAAAATCAGAAGAAAAAAATGGAACAACAAGACACCCTTGCTTCTATGCATAAGTCATGCTTAGAGGAAAGAGGAGGACCAATCACCTTAGGAACCGAAGGAATTCCTGAAATCAGTTCACACAAGATTAAACTAGTCAGTATGATCTATAAATTTCAAGGATTACCGACTGACGACCATAATTTCCATATAAACAAATTTATCAGTCTGGTTGACTCTTTTAAGAAGGAATCAAATGAGAAAAACATTTTAAAACTTCATCTTTTTCAATATTCACTTTCTAAACACGCTTCAGCATGGTTTGACGCGCTTAATCCGAATTCAATCCAATCATGGGAGGAATTAGCCACTAAATTTCTAAATAAATATTATCCACCCTCCCTGCAAACCTGTTTAAGAAATGACATCACTAACTTTTCCCAAAAAGAAAATGAGTCATTGTGTCTAGCATGGAATAGAGTAAAGATGATGCTTAAAAGATGTCTGAATCATTCATTAAGTCAGGCAGACATAGTCTGTACGCTTTACAATAGTTTGACCAAGGATGATAAGTCTCTCCTAGACATGGCCTCGCAAGGCAATTTCATGTCTCGAACAGCAGATGAAGCATGGGATCTCTTGGACACAATAGATGCACAACAGGAAGACTGGAACAATGAAGCTGCTGAGAAGGATGATGTCTTCGCTCATACGGTAAAAATGCTGGAAACTAGGTTACAAGATCTCACCCTCACTCTTTAAAGTTTACAAATTCCTAAGAACTCCGATGCTACTAGAACAAATCTAAGGTATCCTTACCCTAGATGGGCACACAAACAGCAAAATAGTTCGGATCATAATATAATTTTTCCATTGCACAAACCTACTCTCCACTCTAAGGAAATTTTAGCTGAATTTATGAAAAAACAATATATGATAAACCTTCAAGTCATAGAATGCCAAAATAAGTTGGACACGTTGATAAAGACTTTTGAAGAATTAATCACTAATTTTCAGCTTACGCTTAAACGTTTAACCACTAAAATTGATATAGAGTGTAGTGAGTTTGATGCCCTAGTAATTACTAGAGGAGGAAAAGAAACAACTATCAATATACTCATACAAGATTTTTCCAATAAGGAACCTGTTCCAATTGACCGAGTCGTCAATCCATCGGAACCTATCTCTCCTAAGGCCCCAGAAATCATTCCGCGCGCCCGCATACCTTTCCCAGGTAGGCTTAGGAAGGAAAAACAAGAAGCACAATTTACTAAGTATTGGGATATTATTAAGAATTTGCATTTAAATGTACGTCTAGTAGATGCTTTAGTAGAAATGCCAAACTGCGCTACATTTTTCAAAGAACTGCTTTCAAACAAAGAGAGATTAAGAGAGATAGTTAGCTTGCCCTTAAGTAAAGAATGCTCGTTAGTGTTACAGCATGGAATTCCCCCTAAGTTAGGAGATACAGGAAGATTTACGGTACCTTGCTACCTGCAAGATGTCCAAATTAGCAATGCGTTAGCAGACTTAGGAGCCAGTGTAAACCTAATGCCCTATTCATTATTTAAGAAGCTAGGATTAAACGACTTAAGGCCAACCAGAATGACTATCCAACTCGCAGATAGATCAGTTAAGATTCCTCGGGGAATAGCTGAAGATGTTCTAGTCAGAGTGGATAAGTTCGCATTTCCCGTTGATTTTGTCATTATGGATATTGAGGAAGACACGAAGGTCCCACTCATTCTTGGCAGACCATTCCAAAATACTGCCAAGGCCGTATTTGACGTTCACGAGAAATCATTGAAGTTAAGGGTTGGAGGAGAAGAAATTACATTCAATGTTGATCGCCTCATGAACCATCCTAAGGAAGAGGATGTGAATCTCTCTGATTCTTTTTAAGAACTCGTCAACGAATACCTGAAAGAGACTATGGCTATTTGCAGTCAAGATCAAATTTCTAAGGATATGTTCTTTACACCTCCTGAAGGAAATCTTGATAACAATTCCGCCATAGATCTCAGTCAACACATATCTCCCCTCTCTGAAAGTAACTTTATTGGCAACACTATTCAAATAGCACCGCTAAGACAAGGCATTCCTTTACCTCTACTAAGGAGAAGACCGAATGAAGAGACAGATTTCATTCCGGTATATCAGGAACCCCAATCAAGGGAAGACTGTGAGGAGTTTACCGAACCTACCTTCGAAACTAAAGAAGACGTTTCTGAAGAGGAAGCATTAAGAAGGTCAATTTCCAGAAATGAAGAACAGATAGCATCAGTGACCGCTACTGAAGAATCAAAATTCCAGGAGAGATACGACTCGTTAGACCGTAAGGAGATAGCTAGAATGAAGCCATCTATCGAGGAACCTCCGGAATTGGAATTGAAGAAGTTACCCGATAATCTGAAGTATGCATTCTTAGAAGGAGAATCGCAACTCCCTATAATCATATCAAAAGACCTCACGTCACAAGGGAAGGCGAAATTGATTCAAGTGCTGAAATCACATAAGAAGGCAATTGCTTGGAAGATCTCCGACATCAACGGGATCAGCCCCAACTATTGAACCCATAAGATCTTCATGGAAGACGATTTCAATCCATCAGTTCAAAGGCAAAGAAGGGTCAACCCTATGATTCAAGAAGTCATCAAGAAAGAAGTAATCAAACTTCTAGACGCCGGTCTGATCTATCTAATCTCTGATTCACCATGGGTCAGTCCTGTTCAAGTAGTACCCAAAAAGGGAGGGACGATCGTAATTCAAAATGAGAATAATGAACTTATTCTAACTCGGGAAGTCACCGGTTGGAGGGTTTGCATAGACTATCATAAACTAGACGATGCAACCCAGAAGGATATTTTCCATTACCTTTTATTGATCAAATGTTGGAACGTCTATCAGGAAATAAGTACTACTGTTTCCTAGACGGTTTTTCCGGCTACTTTCAAATTCCCCTCGATCCAAAGGACCAAGAGAAAACAACCTTCACCTGTCCTTATGGAACATTTGTCTATCGACATATGCCCTTTGGGTTATGCAATGCACTCACGACATTTCCGCGATGCATGGTAGCAATATTCCATGACATGATTGAGCATTGTATGAAAGTCTTCATGGACAACTTCTCAGTCTTTGGTAGTACCATTGATTCGTGCCTATCAAACCTTGACAAGATGCTCACTCGGTGTGAAGAGTCAAATTTAGTTCTTAATTGGGAAAAATGTCACTTCATGGTAAAAGAAGGGATAGTTTTAGGACATACGATCTCTAAAGCAGGAATTGAAGTTGATAAGGCCAAGATTGAGACCATCACCAAACTTCCAGAACCCACCACGGTAAGAGCAATAAGGAGTTTCCTAGGACACGCCAGTTTCTACCGACGTTTCATTAAGGACTTTTCAAAGGTCACACGACCTCTCACTCATCTCTTAGGAAAGGAAATCCTGTTTGTCTTCAATGAAGAATGTCAAAAAGCATTCAACTATCTGAAAGAGCAGCTAACACATGCACCGATCATGATAGCTCCTGACTGGAGTCTACCCTTTGAAATCATGTGTGATGCCAGCGATTTCGTAGTTGGATCAGTGCTTGGACAACGGGTAGATAAACACTTTCATCCAATCTATTACGCAAGCAAAACCTTGACCGGAGCTCAAGAGAATTACACTACCACGGAGAAGGAGCTGCTAGCCGTAGTATTCGCCTTCGAAAAATTTCATTCCTATCTTATCCTATCCAAAATTACGGTCTATACAGATCATTCAGCCCTCAAATATCTATTCACTAAGTAAGATGCGAAGCCAAGACTCCTACGATGGATCTTACTCCTTCAAGAATTCGACATCGAGATTAAAGACAAGAAAGGAGCAGAGAATGTCGCAGCAGATCATCTTAGTCGTTTGGAGAACCCAACGATGGAAAAAGTTGCAGAACAAGATATCAGAGATAAATTTCCGGAAGAACAGGTTATGAGTTTAGGACAAACTCACATAGGATCACAGTTTACTGACACTCCTTGGTATGCTGACATGGCCAACTACCTAGTTGCCGGAGTAGTACAAAAGGGTATGAGTACCTCCCGAAGAAAGAAGTTCTTCAGGGATGCCAAGTGCTACTACTGGGAAGATCCTTACCTGTTTAGAATTTGCCCTGATCAAATAATCAGGAGGTGCGTAGATGAAAAGCAAGCAGCAGGGATTCTTCACCAATGTCACCATGGAACAACTGGAGGTCATCATGGAGCAAATTTAACCGCAAGAAAAGTCTACGAATCAGGATTTTACTGGCCATCTATATTTTGAGATGCGCAAGAGCTTGTAAAGTGTTGCGATACATGCCAAAGACAAGGCAATATCTCTATGAAGAACGAGATGCCTAGGACTAATATCCAAGCTTGCGAAATCTTCGATATATGGGGATTAGCCTTCATGAGCCCATTCCCAAAGTCTAACGGGAAAGAATATGTCCTCGTAGCAGTAGATTACGTCTCCAGATGGGTCGAAGCTCAAGCATTTCCAACTAATGATGCCAAAGTCGTCACAAATTTCCTAAAGAGACTATTCTGCAGATTTGGAGCTCCCCGTGCGATAATAAGTGATAGAGGCACACACTTCTCTAACACTCAGTTTATGAAGGTGATGCAACAATACGGAGTTACCCACAAGATGTCCACTGCCTATCATCCGCAGACCAACGGACAAGCAGAGGTCACGAACAGAGCACTCAAAAGAATCTTAGAACGCACTGTCGGCCATCATGGAAATAAATGGGCTGAGAAACTAGAAGATGCTCTGTGGGCATTCCGGACTGCTTACAAGAATCCTCTAGGAACTACACCCAACCAAATGATCTATGGAAAAGCTTGTCACCTTCCGCTAGAACTCAAATACAAAGCTCTCTGGGTGCTGAAGACCTGCAACCTCGATCCCTCAGTAACCTGAAGACATAGGAAAATGCAAATGAACGAACTCGCCGAATTGAGAGACCAAGCATATGAAACGTCATACATCTACAAGGAACGAACGAAACTTACGCATGATGCAAAATTAATCCCTACAAAGTTCACCCCTGGAGATAAAGTTCTTCTCTTCAATTCTCGGTTCAAGAAGTTCGCGGGAAAATTTAAATCAAGATGAAGTGGCCCATACAAAATTGTACACGCTTTTCCACACGGAGCCATGGAATTGGAAGGACCTACTGGTAATTTCAAAGTCAATGGCCACCGGTTAAAAGCCTATTTAGAAGACCACGATAAGGAGGAGCACCTCTTCTCCTTTGATCCATTCTGAAGAGCTGACAAGGAAAAGTCGAGCTGTAACGACTTGATAAACAAAGCGCTCTTGGGAGGCACCCCTTGCTTATCCTTTTTCTTATTATTTTCTTTTTAAATTATTTTCAGTTTTAAGATATTATTTCTGTACAAACAACTAAGCGCCATACTTGCGCTTAGTGGTGCTTACAAGTTTGTTGAATGTGTTTAGGCGCAATGCCAAGTTCAGGAGCATCAGCTTACATTCCCATTCGCAGGAGAAGGACTCCTGTATTTTACTCATCCGGAAGCAGTGCTGATCAGAACAGGCCATCAACAGGGCAATTAGGCCCAAGGAGATTAGTATTAGAGAGCATTGAGGAAGACATCGGCACAGCACTGCCATCTCCTCCCATCCGATGATCTAGATGTCTAGCCAGGAGACCGGTTGAGCATACACAGTTGCCAGATACGCATGAGCCACAGATGGTGATCCATTATGGAGCTACTTTGAGTGACCCTGATGTTGCATGGGCACTACTCAGAGATCAGCAGAGCCTTTACAAAGCTCTGAGAGCATACCTCCAGCCTGAGGGGATGCCACGTACTCTGGGCCCATCTTCATATAGGCTAGCACGATGTGTTCAGCCAACACGACAGTCTACGCCTGGGCATTCCACACCAGTTTCAGTTCACTCTGTCGCCATGACTGCACATGCTACTCCTACTCCCATCGTGCCGCCTGCCCCTGTTACGGAGCCAGTTCCAGTTGCTGAATTGCCATAGGGTTGTCATTTAGTCACTATTCCTATTTCAGTGGAGCCGCCAACGGCCCAGGCATTTGAGATCACTGGGAGCATGCCTGACGAGGAGCTTTTCCCAGACTTATCCCACCTGGAGATACCGACAGACTTATGTCTAGTGTCTTTACTAGGCCCTGGGATGGATATAGGGCAGCCTTTCGAGCACATGCCGAACCTGGAGGATGACGTCCTCAGATACTTTGCAGAGCCGACACACATTGACCAGAAATATTATAAAGAGACTGGTATGTAGGAGATGGACCGTAGGAAGGCCCAGCACTAGGAAAGTAACAAGACCATAGGGAAGTAATCCTTCCTAAAACTTATTTCAATTATAACGCACTAAAATCTCTAAGTGTGGGGTAACCCCCGCAACCAACTTAGAATTTTAGAAGTCATGTCCTTAATTTATATAGCATAAATATTCTTTCTAGAGAACATTAGGGACAATGTTCTTCTAAGTGTGGGGTAATGGGTAAAGTTTTTAAGGTCGAAAGTTTTAAAGTCAAGTAACCATAAAACGCCAGGTTTTGAAAAATTCTTTTGTCCAAAAGTAATTAAGCAATGGATATTGGGTAATTTTGAAAAATTCTTACTTGGTTTTTGCCCAAAAAGATCTAATAAAATTGCTAGAAATAGGTTTTCGGAATATTTATTAGAACGGAACGATTAAGCTAAAACTAATGTTTTGTGTCAAAAGATTTCTTTTAAGAAAATATGATAAAGGCTACGCATGATCAAGCACGACCCCTACTCAAAAAAGTGAGGAATCTTGGACCCAAAGTATCTGTATGACCCATCAAATCTACAGTACTTTGTTATTTCAATTGGTGAGCGTGCCGGTGTGTCATAACCCGACCTTAACCATAAGGACGAATACAATAACATATGATTTCATCGCGAGGTATTGACCTCTATATGCGACATTTTTCAAAAACTGCATTCGTTTTTACAATACAAACCATAGCTTTTATTACAAATACAAGGTTCAAACAACTTAATAATGATTATCGTTTAGCGATAATCTTAGACTTACAAACTTTACATGTGATAATAACAATACGACCTCCAACATATTTTACATTACAAATCCTTCGATATGCAGTTTTATTTTTGACACAAATATGCATACTCAAGATCTTGCTTAAATTCAACATGTTGCAGCGAAAGCTTTTAGTTATCACCTGAGAATAAACATGCTTAAAATGTCAACATAAAGTCGGTGAGATATAGGTTTAATGCCGGCAGCGTTATAAATATAGACCACAAGATTTCATATATAAATGTTTTAATAAAAAATATTCTAAGTTGTTGAGCACTTGATAACCATACTTAACATTTAATCAACGTCGCATATTCCCTTTATTATGAAATCTTACTACACCGTACCAAGTGTAGTCACCGAAACGAAGTACTGTGCAACCGTTGAATACTGGTCGTCCAGTCCGGTTGGGGTTGTCAGGCCCGATAGATCTATCAACAGGATTCGCGTTTACAATACCTCATGTAAATAATAGTTACCAAGTTACAGGGAAGTATGCCAGTGGTACAACTCAACGTAGAATATATATATTTTTAATCACTTGTGTCCATAACGTAAACCATAAAATGCATGTATTCTCATCCCGAAATATTTAGAGTTTAAAAGTGGGACTATATACTCACTTTTGCCTTGAAGGTATTTATCACGACTTGGTCTCCGATTGATATCACAAACCTAACCATATATATAATATATCAACATATTTTCTTTTCAAGTAATCGTTACATATATATATATATATATATATATATATATATATATATATATATATATATATATATATATATATATATATATATACTTTTAATACTTTTAATATTTTCTTAGTCCGTAGTTAGCAGTCCGATGTTAGTGGTCCACAATTAGTTGCTTAAATAAAATAAATAAAGACCCATCGTATTCGTATTGATCAGAATTAATCTTGACCCATGGTACCATGTTGTCAAATGACGTGTTGCGTACATAAAGTACCGTGTTGTCAAATGACGTGTTGCGTACAATCATGAGGTCTTATGATTAATCTTCTCGTGTTGTTTACGGGTGGTCCAGAAATATATAAAATCAAATCATAAGTAAATATATATTAAATATTATGTTAATTAGCCAAGATATGATTAATCCGATTTTGTCATAATATGATATATTACAGGTCTTGAAGTGTTTTTTTTTTTAAAATCAAATTAGAAGGATCTATTTAGTTTGCGAACAAGTTTGAAATCACTCAAACTATGTTCTTGTTGTTAAAATTTTACAACACAAAATAAGATAGCTATATAAATATGAATCTAATAAGGTTATGAATAAGGTTACTACCTCAAGTTACTTGGACAAAGCTACTGGAAAAGGTAAGAAAAATCTTGGAATCAAAAGAGTGGTGGAGTGGTATTGAAAGATTGGAAGTAATCTCCTTGAAATCGGATGACTATATTGATACGTTCTTGAGTAGGTAAATGAAGAGAGATTAGGGAGTGAATTAACTTGAAAGAAAATTGGAAATGAAATTGTATGTGTGTGTGTGTGTGCAAAATAGCATGATTATGGGATGGATATATAGGAGATTTAGTTTGTTTTCTTGTACAAAAGTCACACATGAGGTTAAATGGCTGGTTCCTGAAATGTCCCGTTCTTATTGATTAAAAACGTTCCATATTAATTGATTTCGTTGCGAGGTTTTGACCTCTATATGAGACGTTTTTCAAAGACTGCATTCATTTTAAAACAAACCATAACCTTTATTTCATCAATAAAGGTTTAAAAAGCTTTACGTAGATTATCAAATAATGATAATCTAAAATATCCTGTTTACACACGACCATTACATAATGGTTTACAATACAAATATGTTACAACAAAATAAGTTTCTTGAATGCAGTTTTTACACAATATCATACAAGCATGGACTCCAAATCTCGTCCTTATTTAAGTATGCGACAGCGGAAGCTCTTAATAATCACCTGAGAATAAACATGCTTAAAACGTCAACAAAAATGTTGGTGAGTTATAGGTTTAACCTATATATATCAAATCATAATAATAGACCACAAGATTTCATATTTCAATACACATCCCATACATAGAGATAAAAATCATTCATATGGTGAACACCTGGTAACCGACATTAACAAGATGCATATATAAGAATATCCCCATCATTCCGGGACACCCTTCGGATATGATATAAATTTCGAAGTACTAAAGCATCCGGTACTTTGGATGGGGTTTGTTAGGCCCAATAGATCTATCTTTAGGATTCACGTCAATTAGGGTGTCTGTTCCCTAATTCATAGATTACCAGACTTAATAAAAAGGGGCATATTCGATTTTGATAATTCAACCATAGAATGTAGTTTCACGTACTTGTGTCTATTTTGTAAATCATTTATAAAACCTGCATGTATTCTCATCCCAAAAATATTAGATTTTAAAAGTGGGACTATAACTCACTTTCACAGATTTTTTTACTTCGTCGGGAAGTAAGACTTGGCCACTGGTTGATTCACGAACCTATAACAATATATACATATATATCAAAGTATGTTCAAAATATATTTACAACACTTTTAATATATTTTGATGTTTTACGTTTATTAAGTCAGCTGTCCTCGTTAGTAACCTACAACTAGTTGTCCACAGTTAGATGTACAGAAATAAATCGATAAATATTATCTTGAATCAATCCACGACCCAGTGTATACGTATCTCAGTATTGATCACAACTCAAACTATATATATTTTGGAATCAACCTCAACCCTGTATAGCTAACTCCAACATTCACATATAGAGTGTCTATGGTTGTTCCGAAATATATATAGATGTGTCTACATGATAGGTCGAAACATTGTATACGTGTCTATGGTATCTCAAGATTACATAATATACAATACAAGTTGATTAAGTTATGGTTGGAATAGATTTGTTATCAATTTTCACGTAGCTAAAATGAGAAAAATTATCCAATCTTGTTTTACCCATAACTTCTTCATTTTAAATCCGTTTTGAGTGAATCAAATTCCTATGGTTTCATATTGAACTCTATTTTATGAATCTAAACAGAAAAAGTATAGGTTTATAGTCGGAAAAATAAGTTACAAGTCGTTTTTGTAAAGGTAGTCATTTCAGTCGAAAGAACGACGTCTAGATGACCATTTTAGAAAACATACTTCCACTTTGAGTTTAACCATAATTTTTGGATATAGTTTCATGTTCATAATAAAAATCATTTTCTCAGAATAACAACTTTTAAATCAAAGTTTATCATAGTTTTTAATTAACTAACCCAAAACAGCCCGCGGTGTTACTACGACGGCGTAAATCCGGTTTTACGGTGTTTTTCGTGTTTCCAGGTTTTAAATCATTAAGTTAGCATATCATATAGATATAGAACATGTGTTTAGTTGATTTTAAAAGTCAAGTTAGAAGGATTAACTTTTGTTTGCGAACAAGTTTAGAATTAACTAAACTATGTTCTAGTGATTACAAGTTTAAACCTTCGAATAAGATAGCTTTATATGTATGAATCGAATGATGTTATGAACATCATTACTACCTTAATTTCCTTGGATAAACCTACTGGAAAAGAGAAAAATGGATCTAGCTTCAATGGATCCTTGGATGGCTCGAAGTTCTTGAAGCAGAATCATGACACGAAAACAAGTTCAAGTAAGATCATCACTTGAAATAAGATTGTTATAGTTATAGAAATTGAACCAAAGTTTGAATATGATTATTACCTTGTATTAGAATGATAACCTACTATAAGAAACAAAGATTTCTTGAGGTTGGATGATCACCTTACAAGATTGGAAGTGAGCTAGCAAACTTGAAAGTATTCTTGATTTTATGAAACTAGAACTTTTGGAATTTATGAAGAACACTTATAACTTGAAGATAGAACTTGAGAGAGATCAATTAGATGAAGAAAATTGAAGAATGAAAGTGTTTGTAGGTGTTTTTGGTCGTTGGTGTATGGATTAGATATAAAGGATATGTAATTTTGTTTTCATGTAAATAAGTCATGAATGATTACTCATATTTTTGTAATTTTATGAGATATTTCATGCTAGTTGCCAAATGATGGTTCCCACATGTGTTAGGTGACTCACATGGGCTGCTAAGAGCTGATCATTGGAGTGTATATACCAATAGTACATACATCTAAAAGCTGTGTATTGTACGAGTACGAATACGGGTGCATACGAGTAGAATTGTTGATGAAACTGAACGAGGATGTAATTGTAAGCATTTTTGTTAAGTAGAAGTATTTTGATAAGTGTATTGAAGTCTCTCAAAAGTGTATAAATACATATTAAAACACTACATGTATATACATTTTAACTGAGTCGTTAAGTCATCGTTAGTCGTTACATGTAAGTGTTGTTTTGAAACCTTTAGGTTAACGATCTTGTTAAATGTTGTTAACCCAATGTTTATAATATCAAATGAGATTTTAAATTATTATATTATCATGATATTATCATGTATGAATATCTCTTAATATGATATATATACATTAAATGTCTTTACAACGATAATCGTTACATATATGTCTCGTTTAAAAATCATTAAGTTAGTAGTCTTGTTTTTACATATGTAGTTCATTGGTAATATACTTTATGATATGTTTTCTTATCATAGTATCATGTTAACTATATATATATATCCATATATATGTTATCATATAGTTTTTACAAGTATTAACGTTCGTGAATCACCGATCAACTTGGGTGGTCAATTGTCTATATGAAACATATTTCAATTAATCAAGTCTTAACAAGTTTGATTGCTTAACATGTTGGAAACATTTAATCATGTAAATATCAATCTCAATTAATATATATAAACATGGAAAAGTTCGGGTCACTACAGTACCTACTCGTTAAATAAATTTCGTCCCGAAATTTTAAGCTGTTGAAGGTGTTGACGAATCTTCTGGAAATAGATGCGGGTATTTCTTCTTCATCTAATCTTCACGCTCCCAGGTAAACTCGGGTCCTCTACGAGCATTCCATCGAACCTTAACAATTGGTATCTTGCTTTGCTTAAGTCTTTTAACCTCACGATCCATTATTTCGACGGGTTCTTCGATGAATTGAAGTTTTTCGTTGATTTGGATTTCATCTAACGGAATAGTGAGATCTTCTTTAGCAAAACATTTCTTCATATTCGAGACGTGGAAAGTGTTATGTACAGCCGCGAGTTGTTGAGGTAACTCAAGTCGGTAAGCTACTGGTCCGACACGATCAATAATCTTGAATGGTCCAATATACCTTGGATTTAATTTTCCTCGTTTACCAAATCGAACAACGCCTTTCCAAGGTGCAACTTTAAGCATGACCATCTCTCCAATTTCAAATTCTATATCTTTTTTTTTAATGTCAGCGTAGCTCTTTTGTCGACTTTGGGCGGTTTTCAACCGTTGTTGAATTTGAATGATCTTCTCGGTAGTTTCTTGTATAATCTCCGGACCTGTAATTTGTCTATCCCCTACTTCACTCCAACAAATTGGAGACCTGCACTTTCTACCATAAAGTGCTTCAAACGGCGCCATCTCAATGCTTGAATGGTAGCTGTTGTTGTAGGAAAATTCTGCTAACGGTAGATGTCGATCCCAACTGTTTCCGAAATCAATAACACATGCTCGTAGCATGTCTTCAAGCGTTTGTATCGTCCTTTCGCTCTGCCCATCAGTTTGTGGATGATAGGCAGTACTCATGTCTAGACGAGTTCCTAATGCTTGCTGTAATGTCTGCCAGAATCTTGAAATAAATCTGCCATCCCTATCAGAGATAATAGAGATTGGTATTCCATGTCTGGAGACGACTTCCTTCAAATACAGTCGTGCTAACTTCTCCATCTTGTCATCTTCTCTTATTGGTAGGAAGTGTGCTGATTTGGTGAGACGATCAACTATTACCCAAATAGTATCAAAACCACTTGCAGTCCTTGGCAATTTAGTGATGAAATCCATGGTAATGTTTTCCCATTTCCATTCCGGGATTTCGGGTTGTTGAAGTAGACCTGATGGTTTCTGATGCTCAGCTTTGACCTTAGAACACGTCAAACATTCTCCTACGTATTTAGCAACATCGGCTTTCATACCCGGCCACCAAAAATGTTTCTTGAGATCCTTGTACATCTTCCCCGTTCCAGGATGTATTGAGTATCTGGTTTTATGAGCTTCTCTAAGTACGATTTCTCTCATATCTCCAAATTTTGGTACCCAAATCCTTTCAGCCCTATACCGGGTTCCGTCTTCCCGAATATTAAGATGCTTCTCCGATCCTTTGGGTATTTCATCCTTTAAATTTCCCTCTTTTAAAACTCCTTGTTGCGCCTCCTTTATTTGAGTAGTAATGTTATTATGAATCATTATATTCATAGATTTTACTCGAATGGGTTCTCTGTCCTTCCTGCTCAAGGCATCGGCTACCACATTTGCCTTCCCCGGGTGGTAACGAATCTCAAAGTCGTAATCATTCAATAATTCAATCCACCTACGCTGCCTCATATTCAGTTGTTTCTGATTAAATATGTGTTGAAGACTTTTGTGGTCGGTATATATAATACTTTTGACCCCATATAAGTAGTGCCTCCAAGTCTTTAATGCAAAAACAACCGCGCCTAATTCCAAATCATGCGTCGTATAATTTTGTTCGTGAATCTTCAATTGTCTAGACGCATAAGCAATCGCCTTCGTTCGTTGCATTAATACACAACCGAGACCTTGCTTTGATGCATCACAATAAATCACAAAATCATCATTCCCTTTAGGCAATGACAATATAGGTGCCGTAGTTAGCTTTTTCTTCAATAACTGAAACGCTTTCTCTTGTTTATCATTCCATTCAAATTTCTTCCCTTTATGCGTTAATGCAGTCAAGGGTTTTGCTATTCTGGAAAAGTCTTGGATGAACCTTCTGTAGTAACCAGCTAGTCCTAAAAACTGGCGTATGTGTTTCGGAGTTTTCGGGGTTTCCCACTTTTCAACAGTTTCTATCTTTGCCGGATCCACCTTAATACCTTCTTTGTTCACTATGTGACCGAGGAATTGAACTTCTTCCAACCAAAATGCGCACTTTGAAAACTTAGCGTACAATTCTTCCTTCCTCAATACTTCTAACACCTTTCTCAAATGTTCACCGTGTTCTTGGTCATTCTTTGAGTAAATAAGTATGTCATCAATGAAAACAATGACAAACTTGTCAAGGTATGGTCCACACACTCGGTTCATAAGGTCCATGAACACAGCTGGTGCATTAGTTAAACCAAACGGCATGACCATAAACTCGTAATGACCGTAACGTGTTCTAAAAGCAGTCTTTGGAATATCATCTTCTTTCACCCGCATTTGATGATACCCGGAACGTAAGTCAATCTTTGAATAAACAGACGAGCCTTGTAGTTGATCAAATAAGTCGTCGATCCTCGGTAGTGGGTAGCGGTTCTTGATGGTAAGTTTGTTCAACTCTCGGTAGTCGATACACAACCTGAATGTACCATCTTTCTTCTTGACAAACAAAACAGGAGCTCCCCACGGTGATGTGCTTGGTCGAATGAAACCACGCTCTAAAAGTTCTTGTAATTGGCTTTGCAGTTCTTTCATCTCGCTGGGTGCGAGTCTGTAAGGAGCACGAGCTATTGGTGCAGCTCCTGGTACAAGATCTATTTGAAATTCAACTGATCGATGTGGGGGTAATCCCGGTAATTCTTTCGGAAATACATCGGGAAATTCTTTTGCAATGGGAACATCATTGATGCTCTTTTCTTCAGTTTGTACTTTCTCGACGTGTGCTAGAACAGCATAGCAACCTTTTCTTATTAGTTTTTGTGCCTTCAAATTACTAATAAGATGTAGCTTCGTGTTGCCCTTTTCTCCGTACACCATTAAGGGTTTTCCTTTTTCTCGTATAATGCGAATTGCATTTTTGTAACAAACGATCTCCGCTTTCACTTCTTTCAACCAGTCCATACCGATTATCACATCAAAACTCCCTAACTCTACTGGTATCAAATCAATCTTAAATGTTTCGCTAACCAGTTTAATTTCTCGATTCCGACATATATTATCTGCTGAAATTAATTTACCATTTGCTAATTCGAGTAAAAATTTACTATCCAAAGGCGTCAATGGACAACTTAATTTAGCACAAAAATCTCTACTCATATAGCTTCTATCCGCACCCGAATCAAATAAAACGTAAGCAGATTTATTGTCAATAAGAAACGTACCCGTAACAAGCTCCGGGTCTTCCTGTGCCTCTACCGCATTAATATTGAAAACTCTTCCACGGCCTTGTCCATTCGTGTTCTCCTGGTTCGGGCAATTTCTAATAATGTGGCCTGGTTTTCCACATTTATAACAAACTACATTGGCATAACTTGCTCCGACACTACTAGCTCCGCCATTACTCGTTCCGACACCATTTGTTCCTTTCGTTCTATTAACCCCTGGTCCGTAGACCTCACACTTCGCCGCGCTATGACCATTTCTTTTACACTTGTTGCAAAATTTGGTGCAGAACCCCGAGTGATTCTTTTCACACCTTTGGCATAGCTGCTTCTGATTGTTGTTGTTGTTGCGGTTATTATTGTTGTTGGGATGATTGTTGTAGTTGCTGTTGTTGTTGTTGTTGTTGTTGGGCCGTTTGTTGTAGTTGCGATTGATGTTGCGATTGTTGGGATAATTGTTGCGATTATTGTTGTAATTGCTGTTGTTGTTGTATTGGTGATTCTTATCACCGTTTTCCTCCCACTTTCTTTTGACTTGCTTCACATTGGCCTCTTCAGCAGTCTGTTCTTTAATTCTTTCTTCAATCTGGTTCACTAGTTTGTGAGCCATTCTACATGCATGTTGTATGGAGGCGGGCTCGTGTGAACTTATATCTTCTTGGATTCTTTCCGGTAATCCTTTCACAAACGCGTCGATCTTCTCTTCCTCATCTTCGAATGCTCCCGGACACAATAGGCACAATTCTGTGAATCGTCTTTCGTACGTGGTAATATCAAATCCTTGGGTTCGTAACCCTCTAAGTTCTGTCTTGAGCTTATTGACCTCGGTTCTGGGACGGTATTTCTCGTTCATCAAGTGCTTGAATGCTGACCACGGTAGTGCGTACGCATCGTCTTGTCCCACTTGCTCTAGATAGGTATTCCACCATGTTAACGCAGAACCTGTGAAGGTATGCGTAGCGTACTTCACTTTGTCCTCTTCAGTACACTTACTTATGGCAAACACCGATTCGACCTTCTCGGTCCACCGTTTCAATCCGATCGGTCCTTCGGTTCCATCAAATTCCAAAGGTTTGCAGGCAGTGAATTCTTTGTTGGTGCATCCTACACGATTTCCTGTACTGCTAGATCCAAGGTTATTGTTGGTATGTAGCGCAGCCTCTACTGCGGCTATGTTTGAAGCTAGAAAAGTACGGAATTCCTCTTCATTCATATTCACGGTGTGTCGAGTAGTCGGTGCCATTTCCTTCAAAATAGTTAAATGGAACAAGTTAATCATACAGAATATTAAGAGTAGTTAATAGTATTTCGTAGCATAATATGAACTCATTTATAAAAGCTTTTTCTTCATATTAGCGTTTTATAAGTTTAAATTCGGGTAGTACCTACCCGTTAAGTTCATACTTAGTAGCTAATATACAATTCAACTACTACAATTCTATATGAAAAACTGATTATAATAATATTTCGCGTTCAAACTTTTATACAATATTTTACAAACTTACAATACCGCTTATTTTACATAAAGCATGAAATATAGCATACAATAACTTTGATACAAGATAGTTGTGAAGACAATTCTAGCTAGTACACAAGTCGTTCAGCAAAGGCAATAAAGACACGTAATTCATACGTCCAGAAACAAGTCATGCATTCTGGTTTTACTAGGACTACTTCCCATCCTTGGTCTTGTGCAACATAACCGTTATGGCCGTTGATAAGACAGCGTGTTGTAACGTCATCAAAGGGACGAGGGTTACGTAATGTCCAACAGTCCCGTAATAATCTAAAAACCTCATTTCTTACCCCAATTACCGACTCTGTCACTTGTGGAAACGTTTTGTTTAATAGTTGTAGCCCGATGTTCTTGTTCTCACTTTGGTGAGAAGCGAACATTACTAATCCGTAAGCATAACATGCTTCTTTATGTTGCATGTTAGCCGCTTTTTCTAAATCACGAAGTCCAATATTCGGATATATTGAGTCAAAATAATTTCTTAACCCGTTGCGTAAAATAGCATTTGGGTTCCCCGCAATATATGCGTCAAAGTAAACACATCGTAACTTATGGGTTTCCCAATGTGATATCCCCCATCTTTCAAACGAAAGTCTCTTATAAACCAAGACATTCTTGGAACGTTCTTCGAATGTCTTACAAACTGATCTCGCCTTAAATAGTTGTGCCGAAGAATTCTGGCCGACTCTAGACAAGATTTCATCAATCATGTCTCCGGGTAGGTCTCTTAAAATATTGGGTTGTCTATCCATTTTGTGTTTTTAAACTGTAAAATAGACAAGAGTTAGATTCATAAAAAAAATACTTATTAATACAAGCAATTTTTACATATATCATAAAGCATAAGAACACTATATTACATATATTACACCACAAGAATACAACTATCTTATTCCGACTCGCTCGTTTCTTCTTCTTCGGTTTTGGTTCGTTTTGCCAAGTTTCTAGGGATATATGATGTTCCCCTAATACGAGCCGTTATTTTCCACATTGGTTTAGAAAAACCTGGTGGTTTACAGGTTCCCGGGTCATTGTTACAACTTAAGGACTTCGGGGGTTGACGATACATATAAAGTTCATCGGGGTTGGAATTAGATTTCTCTATTTTTATGCCCTTTCCCTTATTATTTTCTTTTGCCTTTTTAAATTCAGTTGGGGTAATTTCTATAACATCATCGGAATTCTCGTCGGAATCCGATTCATCGGAGAATTGATAATCCTCCCAATATTTTGCTTCCTTGGCGGAAACACCATTGACCATAATTAGCCTTGGTCGGTTGGTTGAGGATTTTCTTTTACTTAACCGTTTTATTATTTCCCCCACCGGTTCTATTTCTTCATCCGGTTCCGATTCTTCTTCCGGTTCCGATTCTTCTTCTGGTTCCGACTCTTCTTCCGGTTCCTCTTCGGGAACTTGTGAATCAGTCCATGAATCATTCCAATTTACATTTGACTCTTCATTATTATTAGGTGAGTCAATGGGACTTGTTCTAGAGGTAGACATCTATCACATAATATCAAACGCGTTAAGAGATTAATATATCACATAATATTCACATGTTAAAAATATATAGTTTCCAACAAAATTTGTTAAGCAATCATTTTTTTCAAGTAAACACGGTCGAAGTCCAGACTCACTAATGCATCCTAACAAACTCGATAAGACACACTAATGCAAAATTCTCGTTCTCTAAGACCAACGCTCGGATACCAACTGAAATGTCCCGTTCTTATTGATTAAAAACGTTCCATATTAATTGATTTCGTTGCGAGGTTTTGACCTCTATATGAGACGTTTTTCAAAGACTGCATTCATTTTAAAACAAACCATAACCTTTATTTCATCAATAAAGGTTTAAAAAGCTTTACGTAGATTATCAAATAATGATAATCTAAAATATCCTGTTTACACACGACCATTACATAATGGTTTACAATACAAATATGTTACAACAAAATAAGTTTCTTGAATGCAGTTTTTACACAATATCATACAAGCATGGACTCCAAATCTCGTCCTTATTTAAGTATGCGACAGCGGAAGCTCTTAATAATCACCTGAGAATAAACATGCTTAAAACGTCAACAAAAATGTTGGTGAGTTATAGGTTTAACCTATATATATCAAATCATAATAATAGACCACAAGATTTCATATTTCAATACACATCCCATACATAGAGATAAAAATCATTCATATGGTGAACACCTGGTAACCGACATTAACAAGATGCATATATAAGAATATCCCCATCATTCCGGGACACCCTTCGAATATGATATAAATTTCGAAGTACTAAAGCATCCGGTACTTTGGATGGGGTTTGTTAGGCCCAATAGATCTATCTTTAGGATTCACGTCAATTAGGGTGTCTGTTCCCTAATTCATAGATTACCAGACTTAATAAAAAGGGGCATATTCGATTTTGATAATTCAACCATAGAATGTAGTTTCACGTACTTGTGTCTATTTTGTAAATCATTTATAAAACCTGCATGTATTCTCATCCTAAAAATATTAGATTTTAAAAGTGGGACTATAACTCACTTTCACAGATTTTTTTACTTCGTCGGGAAGTAAGACTTGGCCACTGGTTGATTCACGAACCTATAACAATATATACATATATATCAAAGTATGTTCAAAATATATTTATAACACTTTTAATATATTTTGATGTTTTACGTTTATTAAGTCAGCTGTCCTCGTTAGTAACCTACAACTAGTTGTCCACAGTTAGATGTACAGAAATAAATCGATAAATATTATCTTGAATCAATCCACGACCCAGTGTATACGTATCTCAGTATTGATCACAACTCAAACTATATATATTTTGGAATCAACCTCAACCCTGTATAGCTAACTCCAACATTCACATATAGAGTGTCTATGGTTGTTCCGAAATATATATAGATGTGTCGACATGATAGGTCGAAACATTGTATACGTGTCTATGGTATCTCAAGATTACATAATATACAATACAAGTTGATTAAGTTATGGTTGGAATAGATTTGTTATCAATTTTCACGTAGCTAAAATGAGAAAAATTATCCAATCTTGTTTTACCCATAACTTCTTCATTTTAAATCCGTTTTGAGTGAATCAAATTGCTATGGTTTCATATTGAACTCTATTTTATGAATCTAAACAGAAAAAGTATAGGTTTATAGTCGGAAAAATAAGTTACAAGTCGTTTTTGTAAAGGTAGTCATTTCAGTCGAAAGAACGACGTCTAGATGACCATTTTAGAAAACATACTTCCACTTTGAGTTTAACCATAATTTTTGGATATAGTTTCATGTTCATAATAAAAATCATTTTCTCAGAATAACAACTTTTAAATCAAAGTTTATCATAGTTTTTAATTAACTAACCCAAAACAGCCCGCGGTGTTACTAGGACGGCGTAAATCCGGTTTTACGGTATTTTTCGTGTTTCCAGGTTTTAAATCATTAAGTTAGCATATCATATAGATATAGAACATGTGTTTAGTTGATTTTAAAAGTCAAGTTAGAAGGATTAACTTTTGTTTGCGAACAAGTTTAGAATTAACTAAACTATGTTCTAGTGATTACAAGTTTAAACCTTCGAATAAGATAGCTTTATATGTATGAATCGAATGATGTTATGAACATCATTACTACCTTAATTTCCTTGGATAAACCTACTGGAAAAGAGAAAAATGGATCTAGCTTCAATGGATCCTTGGATGGCTCGAAGTTCTTGAAGCAGAATCATGACACGAAAACAAGTTCAAGTAAGATCATCACTTGAAATAAGATTGTTATAGTTATAGAAATTGAACCAAAGTTTGAATATGATTATTACCTTGTATTAGAATGATAACCTACTGTAAGAAACAAAGATTTCTTGAGGTTGGATGATCACCTTACAAGATTGGAAGTGAGCTAGCAAACTTGAAAGTATTCTTGATTTTATGAAACTAGAACTTTTGGAATTTATGAAGAACACTTAGAACTTGAAGATAGAACTTGAGAGAGATCAATTAGATGAAGAAAATTGAAGAATGAAAGTGTTTGTAGGTGTTTTTGGTCGTTGGTGTATGGATTAGATATAAAGGATATGTAATTTTGTTTTCATGTAAATAAGTCATGAATGATTACTCATATTTTTGTAATTTTATGAGATATTTCATGCTAGTTGCCAAATGATGGTTCCCACATGTGTTAGGTGACTCACATGGGCTGCTAAGAGCTGATCATTGGAGTGTATATACCAATAGTATATACATCTAAAAGCTGTGTATTGTACGAGTACGAATACGGGTGCATACGAGTAGAATTGTTGATGAAACTGAACGAGGATGTAATTGTAAGCATTTTTGTTAAGTAGAAGTATTTTGATAAGTGTATTGAATTCTCTCAAAAGTGTATAAATACATATTAAAACACTACATGTATATACATTTTAACTGAGTCGTTAAGTCATCGTTAGTCGTTACATGTAAGTGTTGTTTTGAAACCTTTAGGTTAACGATCTTGTTAAATGTTGTTAACCCAATGTTTATAATATCAAATGAGATTTTAAATTATTATATTATCATGATATTATCATGTATGAATATCTCTTAATATGATATATATACATTAAATGTCTTTACAACGATAATCGTTACATATATGTCTCGTTTAAAAATCATTAAGTTAGTAGTCTTGTTTTTACATATGTAGTTCATTGTTAATATACTTTATGATATGTTTTCTTATCATAGTATCATGTTAACTATATATATATATCCATATATATGTTATCATATAGTTTTTACAAGTTTTAACGTTCGTGAATCACCGATCAACTTGGGTGGTCAATTGTCTATATGAAACATATTTCAATTAATCAAGTCTTAACAAGTTTGATTGCTTAACATGTTGGAAACATTTAATCATGTAAATATCAATCTCAATTAATATATATAAACATGGAAAAGTTCGGGTCACTACAGTTCCCACATGTAACATCATGTCTAGTGGCTGATCATTGAAGTTTATTATTGGTATATACCAATAGTAAATACGTATAGAAGCTGGGTATGATACGGTTACATATACCCTAGATATACTTGTAGAAATTTTGAGGAATCGGAACGAGAATTCAAATATGGACGGGTTTATAACTGTAAAAGAGGCTCAAAACTGGGCTTTTATTTTTGAGTCAAACCGGGCCAAAATAAAATTTTAAGACATTTTTATAACTGCCCCTTGGACCCCGCCAGGGGTTGCCACCCCTTGGACCCCGCTTATCGGGGGCGCTGCCCCCGAACCCCCGTCATAATCAAGATAAGTTCAAACAAGTGTGCACTCCACATAATAGTAAGTATATATGTCAAAGAACGTTACATATAGTTATCGTTTTGAAAACTTAAGTTAGTGGTCTCAAGGTATACTTATAACTCATTGTTGTTAGTTCACAATGAAATGTTAAACCATCCTTAAATCATGTTAAATATGTATAGATATGTACATATACATAATCGTATAATTATCGTGTGTTATATAGTTCGTGATATCATCGGTCAAATTGGACGGTCAAACGTTGTGTGAAACTCTTTTCAAAAACATAAGTCTCAACAGTTTGGATTGCTTATCATGTTGGTAAGGTTTATTTTATGTAAATATTAATCTCATAAGTATAAAATGATCGGAAAAATTCGGGTCGTTACAGTACCTACCCGTTAAATAAATTTCGTCCCGAAATTTTAAAGTTGTACCTATTTTGCGTTGTCGGGAAACAAATGTGGGTACTTTTGTTTCATCTGATCCTCTCGTTCCCAAGTAAACTCGGGACCTCTTCGAGCATTCCAACGAACCTTAATGATTGGTATGTTGCTCTGCTTGAGCCGTTTAACTTCACGGTCCATCATTTCGACTGGTTCTTCTATGAATTGTAGTTTCTCATCGACTTGGATTTCTTCAAGAGGAATGGTGAGATCTTCCTTTGCAAGACATTTCTTAAGGTTTGAGACGTGAAATGAATTATGTACTCCGGTGAGTTGTTGTGGTAACTCGAGTCGATAAGCTACCGGTCCGATGCGTTCGATGATCTTGAACGGGCCTACATACCTTGGGTTCAGTTTACCCCTTTTTCCAAAAAGTATTACGCCTTTCCAAGGTGACACCTTTAGCATAACCATGTCACCGATCTGAAACTCTAATGGTTTCCTTCGGACATCCGCGTAGCTCTTTTGGTGACTACGGGCTGTTTTCAATCTCTCCTTGATTTGCACTATCTTCTCAGTAGTTTCATAGATGATCTCGGGACCAGTTAATTGTCGATCTCCTACTTCATTCCAACAGATAGGGGATCTACACTTCCTTCCATACAGTGCTTCGAATGGTGCAGATTTAATGCTCGCATGATAACTATTATTATACGAGAATTCTGCTAATGGTAGATATTTATCCCATCCATTTCCAAAATCGATCACACATGCCCTGAGCATGTCTTCAAGAGTCTGAATTATTCTTTCACTCTGCCCGTCAGTTTGCGGATGGTATGCGGTGCTCATATCCAAACGGGTTCCCAGGGCCTCCTGTAGTGATTGCCAAAACTTTGATGTAAATCTACTATCACGATCGGATATAATGGAAATAGGTATTCCATGCATTGAAACAATTTCCTTTATGTATAATCGTAATAGTTTCTCCATTCTATCCGTCTCCTTTATAGGCAAGAAATGTGCAGATTTGGTGAGACGATCAACTATTACCCAAATGGTGTCATAACCCCAGGCAGTCTTAGGTAACTTTGTGATGAAATCCATGGTAATACCATCCCATTTCCATTCTAGGATTTCTGGTTGTTGAAGTAACCCTGACGGCTTCTGGTGTTCTGCTTTGACTTTGGAACAAGTTAAACATTCCCCAACATATGTTGCAACATCTGTCTTTAAATTAGGCCACCAATAATGCGTCTTAAGATCTTGATACATCTTTCCAACTCCAGGATGTATCGAGTATCTTGTCTTATGTGCCTCATTCAATATCAACTTCCTTAATCCACCCAACTTCGGTACCCAAATACGGTTTGCAAAATATCGAATTCCGTCTTCCCGCATAACGAGTTGCTTCTCATACTTCTTCATTATTTCATTTCCTATGTTTTCTTTAGTAAGAGCTTCTCGTTGAGCCTCTTTGATTTGTGAGTTGAGATTCATGCGAATTTTTATGTTCATTGCTCGTACTCGAATTGGTTCCCGTTCCTTTCTGCTTAGATCGTCGGCCACTACATTCGCTTTCCCGGGATGATAGCGAATCTCACAATCATAGTCGTTTATCAGCTCGACCCACCTACGTTGCCTCATGTTCAGCTGTTTCTGATCAAAAATATGTTGAAGGCTTTTATGATCAGTAAACACAGTGCATTTAACCCTATATAAATAGTGTCTCCATATCTTCAATGCAAACACTACTGCTCCCAATTCCAAATCATGCGTTGTATAATTCCGCTCGTGAATCTTCAATTGTCGGGATGCGTATGCTATAACTTTATTCCGTTGCATAAGGACGCAACCAAAACTTTGTCGCGAAGCGTCACAATATATCTCGAAATCATCGTTCCCTTCAGGTAATGATAAAATAGGTGCTGTAGTCAACTTCTTCTTCAGTAATTGAAATGCACTCTCTTGCTCAGAAGTCCATTCGTACTTCTTCCCTTTTTGCGTTAACGCTGTTAATGGTTTAGCTATTCGGGAAAAATCTTGAATAAACCTTCTATAATAACCAGCTAAACCCAAAAATTGGCGTATCTGCGTTGGTGTCTTAGGAGTCTCCCATTTTTCAATGGCCTCAATTTTTGCTGGATCAACTTGAATTCCTTTGCTACTAACAACATGGCCAAGAAATTGCACTTCTTTCAACCAAAATGCACACTTAGAAAATTTGGCGTATAACTGTTCTTTTCTTAACAATTCTAATACCAACCTTAAATGCTGCTCATGCTCTTGCTCACTCTTGGAATAGATAAGAATATCGTCAATGAAAACGATAACAAACTTATCTAAATACGGACTACAAACTCGATTCATGAGGTCCATGAATACAGC
This sequence comes from Rutidosis leptorrhynchoides, assembly GCF_046630445.1. NCBI lineage: Eukaryota > Viridiplantae > Streptophyta > Magnoliopsida > Asterales > Asteraceae > Rutidosis > Rutidosis leptorrhynchoides. The sequence goes on from NC_092341.1 coordinate 131,683,184, forward strand.
TGGCGCATTAGTCAACCCAAACGGCATGACCAAAAATTCATAATGACCGTAGCGTGTCCGAAAAGCAGTTTTCAGAATATCTTCTTCTTTGACACGTAATTGATGATAGCCCGATCTTAAGTCGATTTTCGAGTACACACATGATCCTTGCAATTGATCAAATAAGTCATCAATTCTCGGTAGTGGATACCGATTCTTGATAGTTAACTTATTTAATTCACGATAATCTATACACATTCGGAAAGATCCATCTTTCTTCTTGACGAATAAAATCGGAGCTCCCCACGTTGAAGTGCTCGGTCGAATGAAACCACGGTCCAGTAATTCTTGTAACTGGCTTTGTAACTCTTTCATCTCAGATGGTGCAAGTCTATATGGAGCACGAGCCACTGGTGCAGCTCCTGGTACTAGATCTATTTGAAATTCTATAGATCTAAATGGAGGTAATCCCGGCAACTGTTCCGGAAATACTTCAGGAAAATCTCTTGCCACAGGCACGTCGTTGATGCTCTTCACTTTTTCCTTCGTTTCGACTTTATTAACATGTGCTAGGATAGCATAGCACCCTTTCTTCAAGCACTTTTGAGCTTTCAAACAACTAATGAGTTTTAGCTTTGAGTTACCCTTCTCTCCATAAATCATTAATGGCGTTCTATCCTTACGAGGAATGCGAATTGCCTTCTTGGCGCACACAACTTCAGCTCCTATTTTGGACATCCAGTCCATGCTGACTATTACATCAAAACTTCCTAATTCTACGGGTATCAAATCAATCTTAAATGTTCCTCCGGCTAAATTTATTTTACAATCACGGCAAATTTTATCGGCTTTAATTAGTTTACCATTAGCTAACTCAATCATGTACTTAGCATCTAGAGGTAATAATGAACAATTCAATTTAGCGTGAAAGTCTCTACACACGTAACTTCTATCGGCACCAGTATCAAATATAATAGATGCGGATAAGTTATTAATGGTAAACGTACCCGTAACAAGCTCCGGGTCTTCATGCGCCTCTCTAGCATTAATAACAAATGCTCTTCCACGTGCAGATCCGTTATTCTTCTTTAGATTCGGGCACTGACTCTTATAATGACCCTGTTTCCCACACCCATAACAAGTAACAGTGGCCAAGGCAGTTCTATTTGCATTGGTGGCAGGAGTCTTGGTACCGTTTGTATTTGTAGCGGGAACCCTACAATCTTCAGCAAGATGACCTTTTCGATTACAATTGTTGCACACCACATTACAATAACCAGAGTGATGTTTGTGGCATCTGTTACATAAAGGATTTCGTCCCTTGTAACTTGAGTTCGAACCGCTACCCGCACCTTGCGTGGTTTCTTGTTTCTTGTTGGATTGTTGATGATTACCTTCCCACTTTCTTTTGTTTCCCGATGTCTTGACATCGGTGTTCTTATCCAGAATAATCTGGTCCATCAACTCGTTCGCCATGGTGATAGCTTCATGAATAGTCTTGGGTTTGGATGCTGTAACATTTGCCTTGACCTTTTTAGGCAACCCGTCTTTGTACAGTTCAATCTTCCGTTCTTCGGTTGGTGCCAATTCGGGACATAGCAAAGCTAATTCCATGAATCGCTGATTGTAGTTGGTGAGTTCAGTACCAACAACTTTCAGGCTTCGTAATTCAGCTTCCAACTTCCTAACCTCGTTCCTTGGACAATATTCGTTGATTAGCATTGTTTTGAATTCTTCCCAAGGAGTATCATAAGCTACATCTCCTCCTACGGCCTTCACATAGTTTTTCCACCACGTGAGTGCACTATCTTGTAGGGTGCACGATGCATACTTGGTCATGTCCTTCTCAATACAACCACTGATTTTAAACACAGACTCAATCTTTTCGATCCACCGGGTTAAACCAACCGGTCCTTCTGTTCCACTGAATGATGAGGGCTTGCAACCTTGAAAAGTTTTATAAGTGCACCCCACACGAGGATTTGGGTTAACTGCAGCACCTCTTGTAGCCTCGACCCATAACATTCTGTCGTTCACTCGCTGATTGATGAGTTCCTGGATTTCTTGTTCCGTCATTCGGTTCAATCGCGCCATAATCTTCAACAAGAATGAAAAAAATAATTATTCACATGGAATATTATAGATGTAGTATGTATTTACAGTACATCGCAGCTGATTAATAATATGAACCAGCTATTATTATAAAAGCCTTTTCTTCTTATTAGCGTTTTATAATTATATCTAGGGTAGTACCTACCCGTTAAAGTTCATACTTAATAGCTTAGTACGAAAATCAATTACTACCACCCAAATAATACTTAACCATGGAAAATTATTGCATTTCACACTTCACTATTTTACATATGCTTATCTTACATCAAACATTAAGCAAACCACACTAGTAATATTATACAAAACATTATATGATCCCATGGTTTAAAACAACAGCGCATCATTTAACCCAAAGCGTTTGTGTTCAAAAAAATCGCTTAAAGGTTATCCTGGTTGTCTCCCTGCATTTTGGCTGAGGAACCGAAGAACTGGATGTCGGGATAGAACTAATAGGAATAGCGGGAATAGGTGTGGAAGTATCTGGTGGAGTTGGTGCGACAACATTCTCTCTAGACTCGGGATTTGGATTTTCCATTTCAGTAGCCTTTCGTTTCTTTCCTCGTTCGAACTTGTCTTTCGTAATTTCCTGTATTTCTTCCTCCTCAGGATCACTTTCTGGTTCCTCTTCAATTGATTCATCCGGAACTTGTGAGTCTTCCCCAAAGGTGTCGTTTTCATCATCGGATAGGTTAATGACTGGAACACCATCTGAAGATTCTGGTTCGGAGTCGCTGAATGTAATAATAAGTTCTAAGCCAGACATCTATCACATAACAACTAGCACGTTAATACCACATAATATTTACATATTAATTTTTAACCAACAAGGATAAGCAATAGTTTTCGAAATCAAACACGGTCAAAATCCAGACTCACTAATGCATCCTAACAAACTCGATAAGACACACTAATGCAAATTTTCTGGTTCTCTAAGACCAACGCTCTGATACCACATGTCATAACCCGACCTTAACCATAAGGACGAATACAATAACATATGATTTCATCGCGAGGTATTGACCTCTATATGCGACATTTTTAAAAACTGCATTCGTTTTTACAATACAAACCATAGCTTTTATTACAAATATAAGGTTCAAACAACTTAATAATGATTATCGTTTAGCGATAATCTTAGACTTACAAACTTTACATGTGATAATAACAATACGACCTCCAACATATTTTACATTACAAATCCTTCGATATGCAGTTTTATTTTTGACACAAATATCCATACTCAAGATCTTGCTTAAATTCAACATGTTGCAGCGGAAGCTTTTAGTTATCACCTGAGAATAAACATGCTTAAAAAGTCAACATAAAGTTGGTGAGATATAGGTTTAATGCCGGCAGCGTTATAAATATAGACCACAAGATTTCATATATAAATGTTTTAATAAAAAATATTCTAAGTTGTTGAGCACTTGATAACCATACTTAACATTTAATCAACGTCGCATATTCCCTTTATTATGAAATCTTACTACACTGTACCAAGTGTAGTCACCGAAACGAAGTACTGTGCAACCGTTGAATACTGGTCGTCCAGTCCGGTTGGGGTTGTCAGGCCCGATAGATCTATCAACAGGATTCGTGTTTACAATACCTGATGTAAATAATAGTTACCAAGTTACAGGGAAGTATGCCAGTGGTACAACTCAACGTAGAATATATATTTTTAATCACTTGTGTCCATAACGTAAATCATAAAATGCATGTATTCTCATCCCGAAATATTTAGAGTTTAAAAGTGGGACTATATACTCACTTTTGCCTTGAAGGTATTTATCACGACTTGGTCTCCGATTGATATCACAAACCTAACCATATATATAATATAACAACATATTTTCTTTTCAAGTAATCGTTACATATATATATATATATATATATATATATATATATATATATATATATATATATATATATATATATATATATATATATATATATATATACACACACTTTTAATACTTTTAATATTTTCTTAGTCCGTAGTTAGCAGTCCGATGTTAGTGGTCCACAATTAGTTGCTTAAATAAAATAAATAAAGACCCCATCGTATTCGTATTGATCAGAATTAATCTTGACCCATGGTACCATGTTGTCAAATGACGTGTTGCGTACATAAAGTACCGTGTTGTCAAATGACGTGTTGCGTACAATCATGAGGTCTTATGATTAATCTTCTCGTGTTGTTTACGGGTGGTCCTGAAATATATAAAATCAAATCATAAGTAAATATATATTAAATATTATGTTAATTAGCCAAGATATGATTAATCCGGTTTTGTCATAATATGATATATTACAGGTCTTGAAGTGTTTTTTAAAAAAAAATCAAATTAGAAGGATCTATTTAGTTTGCGAACAAGTTTGAAATCACTCAAACTATGTTCTTGTTGTTAAAATTTTACAACACAAAATAAGATAGCTATATAAATATGAATCGAATAAGGTTATGAATAAGGTTAATACCTCAAGTTACTTGGACAAAGCTACTAGAAAAGGTAAGAAAAATCTTGGAATCAAAAGAGTGGTGGAGTGGGATTGAAAGATTGGAAGTAATCTCCTTGCAATCGGATGACTATATTGATACGTTCTTTAGTAGGTAAATGAATAGAGATTAGGGAGTGAATTAACTTGAAAGAAAATTGGAAATGAAATTGTATGTGTGTGTGTGTGTGCAAAATAGCATGATTATGGGATGGATATATTGGAGATTTAGTTTGTTTTCTTGCACAAAAGTCACACATGAGGTTAAATGGCTGGTTCCCACATGTAACATCATGTCTAGTGGCTGATCATTGAAGTTTATTGTTGGTATATACCAATAGTAAATACGTATAGAAGCTGGGTATGATACGGTTACATATACCCTAGATATACTTGTAGAAATTTTGAGGAATCGGAACGAGAATTCAAATATGGACGGGTTTATAACTGTAAAAGAGGCTCCAAACTGGGCTTTTATTTTTGGGTCAAACCGGGCCAAAATAAAATTTTAAGACATTTTTATAACTGCCCCTTGGACCCCGCCAGGGGTTGCCACCCCTTGGACCCCGCTTATCGGGGGCGCTGCCCCCGAACCCCCGTCATAATCAAGATAAGTTCAAACAAGTGTGCACTCCACATAATCGTAAGTATATATGTCAAAGAACGTTACATATAGTTATCATTTTGAAAACTTAAGTTAGTGGTCTCAAGGTATACTTATAACTCATTGTTGTTAGTTCACAATGAAATGTTAAACCATCCTTAAATCATGTTAAATATGTATAGATATGTACATATACATAATCGTATAATTATCGTGTGTTATATAGTTCGTGATATCATCGGTCAAATTGGACGGTCAAACGTTGTGTGAAACTCTTTTCAAAAACATAAGTCTCAACAGTTTGGATTGCTTATCATGTTGGTAAGGTTTATTTTATGTAAATATTAATCTCATAAGTATAAAATGATCGGAAAAATCTGGGTCGTTACACGGTGTACGGTTCAAGTTAGAACTTGGTTCAGTCATACGTTTCAAGGCCAATGGTTAGTGAGCGCTATACGTAGTGCAGGTGCGATACTCCTTTCAAAATCATTCCGAATAGAGAAGATAAAAAGCCATTCGTTTCTGTTTCCACTCCACGTATTTCAACCCGACCAACTCACATAAAGAGTTGATGAATCAGAAATATTCACCCCAAATTCACTCCCAAAATACACCATTCACATTTCATTCCCCTTTCCATTCACCAAAGATCCAGAGATCAATGAAGAGATAGATCGATCAAATTCGCTTCAAAAGCACTAGTCGAAAGATTCTGAACCCCTGATTGTTTTTGATAGGTCAAAGACCTATTTTCAATGGATTATCACTTCCTCTCTGGGCACCAGGAATGAAAGACAAAAGTTATGAAGAAAGGGTATGCCGAAAAAAAAAAAAGAGCAAAGTCTCTAATAAGGCAAAAAGAAACCCAAGGAGATGCCCTGAAGAAGAATGCTGGAAGAGCAAAAGAAAATTCTAGACAAAGTCTTAGCAAAATCCGCCTCTTCCGAAGAAAACCTTTACGGAATTCTCAGCCATTTTCTATCCAAAATGGATGCTCTGAAGAATCAAAGTCTATCAATTCTCTCAAAAGATCTGGATACCTTTCACCAAAATTCATAAATTTCTAACCAAACCCTATAACCCGTCTTCCTCTTGAAAGAATGCTTAGGAAGAAGATCAGTGTCGTCCTTACTTAACTGGTGGAGATATCGATGCTTTACCAAGCCTATGATGCGAACTGTTACACGACTGGCTTCTGAGCGACAATACAACTAGAATAGGACACCCTAAACACTTGAGTGATATGAGTGATCTGTCAGTGAGGAGCCTGATCATGTATACTCTACATCGGAGAGTTGGAAAGTACGCCCTTTTCCACTATAGACGCAATTGAAATCTAGCGACCAAACCATCGAAGTTCGAAACTTTTTCTAATACTTTCGAAAGATGTAACGATTTCTGATGAAGGCATAATAAAAAGATCTACGGGTGGGGCAAGTAAGAATCTATTAGAAAGATCCCGATATTCCCGCTTTCTTGCTTGAGGACAAGTAAAGCTAAGTGTGGGGTATTTGATATCGGGCAAAAAGTCACGTTTTTACCTCCTAAATCAGGCCCTAAAGCAATAAAGATTAAAACTTTGTCGGCAAAATTATCACTTTTTTGGTTGATTTTGTAGATTAAGTAATTACAAATGTGATACAAAAAGAATCAAGTAAAACGGAGCTAAAATGAAGATTCTAGAGCGAAAACGGTGAAAGACAAGAAATCAAGTTACGATCCAGTAAATCAGGCCCTGATCAGCAAGAATACGGCCTGCCATATGGCCTGCCACTATGGAAACGGCCTGCCAGATACGTGCCACCACACGAGCCACCAAACGGCTTGCCAAGAATACGGCCTGCCAAATACGGCCTGCCAGGCGTATTTGGCAAAATTTCAAGTCTATTTAAAGGGGCTTTCTCCATTCATTCCAAGACACACTCAACTTGTAATACAATTTATATTTTCAATATTTTAGGTAGTTTTTAGTAGTAGTTAGCTTAGCTTTTATTTTCCAGAGGATATCTGTAACATCCCACCTTTTTCCGTTTTCTTTTCCGTTATACTAATTTAAACTCCGTTATATGTTTATAACATCTCCCGTTAATACGCGTTTTAAAATATTCCGTTTAGGTATTTTCCGCACCCGACTACAAACTCGAGGGACTAAAATTGACACGGGGAAAACTAGTTGACTAGGTCACCTAGTCTACCCCAATCACCACCATTCAACCATCTCTCACTCTCTCTCTCTTTCTCTCTAGCAAGAACACACCTAATTTCCAAATTCATTCAATCATCATCTAAATTCGATCTAGGAGGCTTACAACAAAATAAACTACATATTTGGAATCCTCTCTTCATCCTCTTCAATTTGATACCAACTTCATCTCATTTGGGTAACTTTCTAAAATCACTAATTTTATGTGTTCTTGAGATTTTTGAGTTATAAAGTTGTTAATTAGTGTCTATGGCTCATTGTGATGTCGTGTATGTAATTTGTATGCTCGATTCGTTGTTTTTGGCGTAACTAGTTCAATATGAAAATTACTTGCTAAATCCTTGATTTTGGATGATCAAATGTTGTTAGATTGTTAAAGTGCATGTTTTAAAAGTGTTACTAGTATCATTAGCTTCGTTTTGATGTATAGGTTGATTAAGGAAACTCCAAGAACATGATTAGTGATTTTGTGAACTTGGATTAGGGTTTGATAAGCTTTAGATGAACTTTTGATGCACCAAATGCTATGAAATATTGTAGATAAGAATTTTGTTACAATGTGTGTTTGATCACCTTCAAAACGGCATATCACATGTGTGAATTGGATTCCCGAAACTTAAAATGCATTTGATGAACTTGAAACTTTGAAAATGGGTTCTTAATGATCACTTGACGGAAAATCGGTTATTGAAATTGATGTTTTTGTTTGATGAAACGTGTTTAGTTGTTTTCCTTGTCAAATTACCTTTCCAACGATATATAGTATGCATTTTGGATGTTTTCGGTTCATAAAATATGTTAATTTGAGTTTTGGTTCGTGACTTGGACCATTTTTCTGCAAACTGCATGTTTCCCAGGTATTGCGCGCCGCGCATATACCCGCGCGCCGCGCAGAATTAGAAATCCCAGATGTTTGCCTTCGTGGTTAAGTTCTGGCCAGGATTTACACTTGGGTGCGCGCCGCGCAACCCATTGCGCGCCGCGCATATGCCCAGCTCATTTTTGTTTTTATTTTTCCTTTCACAAAATGTTTCCCGCTTAACCGTAACTCCGATTAACATGAAACTTGGCCATTCTGCTCATAAATGATTTCTCATCATGGGAAAATTGTCGGATACCCGACCCGACCCCGTTGACCTTGACTTTGACCAAGTTTGACTTTTAGTCAAACTTAACCAAACAATTATACGATCGTTCTAACATGCTTAGTTACTTGTATCGTGCATGAAACTTGACTAATTGATTCACATGCTATATTAATCGAGTCGTAACGAGCCATAGGACTAATTGAACATCTTTGACCGTTTGTGTTTACCGTTATTGATACAACCTATATGATTAGGTCAAGACTAGCTTTGTCTTTGCACGCGTCTACTTGTTGAAGTACTTTATTAACTCTTGCACTCAAGGTGAGATCATAGTCCCACTTTTACTCTTTTTGAACTTATATTTGGGATGAGAAAACATAAACGATTCTTTTGAACTAAGTGAACACAAGAACGGGAAAACAAACATTCTACATACGAGTTTAGAACAAAAATCCTCAATTCGATTATCATTAGTTACACTTGCCGGGTGTAAGCGAGAACTTATGTTATATGGCCATATGGGTTGACAACCCTCATCTTTGACGGTTCGCTACCGTCTACGGATGAAATATATTTTCGAGAATCAGTGTTTGTTCTAGCACTATGGATGGGGTATACAATGGATGGAATGTTAAGCTTTGATAATTGGGTGCTCGTGAAACAAACTTTTGGAATGTATTACTATTATTTCTTTGATGCAAATCTTGTGGTTCACTTGTACTTACTTACTTAAACCTATGATTTCACCAACGTTTTCGTTGACAGATTTCTATGTTTTTCTCAGGTCCTTGAACGATACATGATACATGCTTCCGCTCATTATTTTGATACTTGCATTGGATGTCGAGTATATATGCATACATGGAGCGTTTTTTGGATACTTTTAAATTGTGTCGCATAAGTTTCATTTGTACTTAAAACTTTGTATCGTAACTTGTGGTGGAACTATTCTTGTAAACTTGAACAACCTTTACATTTGAAATGAATGCGACATATCTTTTGGTCAAACGTTGTTTTAAAGACTTATGACCACGTAACGGGACCTAAGTAGACGGCGCCGTCAATGATGATTTGGTCGGGTCGCTACAGATGGTATCAGAGCGTTGGTTGTAGGGATTTAGAGTTCATTAGTGTCAACCCCGAGTCATAGGGTACATTGGTGAGTCTAGACTACAACCGGCATATAGACTTGAAGTAGGAATTACTTGACTACTTGTGCATTTATACTCGAACGCTTCTACTCATATCTACTCTTAGTTCATCTTAATCTCACGTTGTTTAATTTGATTGACGCGCCACCTTGACTATATGAAATGATGTCGAATGCACATATGAATCAGGGTAATATAATTTCCGGGATTATATTACGGTGACTCATATGAACGTTCCGACATTATGACATAAAGAATTTAAGGCGAGTCGAGGAAAAACTTCTCTTTATCTTTATTCTATATCACGGTTAGTATTATTGAGAATACTAATCAATGATATTCTTGTGTCTTGAAGGAACAATGGCTCCTCGTCGTGTACGCCGCAATGAAACTCCCGAACAAGCTCTCGAACGGATGATAGCCACCGCCGTAGATGCGGCCATGGCCGGTCACTCATCCAACAACAATAATAATAACAACCACAACAACAACAACAACAACAACCAAGGAGCCGGTAACTCTAGCGAAGGGTGCTCCTACAAAGCTTTCATGGGGTGCAAACCCCGCACTTATGATGGAACCGGGGGACCGGTTGTGCTTACTCGTTGGTTTGAACAAACCGAGGCCGTCTTTAGCATAAGCGGTTGCCGGGATCAAGACAAGGTCAAATACTCCACTCACACTTTCTCCGGAATTGCTCTAACATGGTGGAACACCTATGTTCAATCGGTGGGTACCGATGAAGCTCATGCCCTCTCTTGGGCCGATCTAAAGGAAAAGATGATTGTTGAATATTTTCCGCGCGAAGAAACCCGAAAGCTTGAGGAAGAACTAAGAGCTTTGAAAGCGGTCGGAAACAATCTTAAAGCTTATAATCAACGCTTCGCCGAACTATCCTTGATGTGTCCTAATCTTGTTAACCCCGAATCTCAAAAGATTGAGCTCTACATGCTCGGTCTTCCAAAAAGCATCAAACAAGGGGTGATGTCATCCAAACCCACTACTCATCAAGCCGCTATGAACATGGCTCGCCAACTAATTGAAACGGTTGACGAAATCGTAGTGCCGGCTCCTAAGGCCGAGGACAAGTCGGGTGGCAACAAAAGGAAATGGGAAGCCACTCCATCAACCAACTACAACAACAACACCTTCACCAAAAAGCCCTTCAACAACGACGGCAAGAGGGGTTATGCCGGGAACCTACCTCTTTGCAACAAATGCAACAAACATCACTTTGGTGAATGTGGCAAGTTAATTTGCCACCGGTGCCAAGGAGTTGGTCATAAAGCCAACGATTGTAAAAGTGCCACTCCCGTTGCTCGAAAGTGGCCCAATGCACCAAAGACGGGCACTTGTTACGAATGTGGTCAAACGGGTCATTATAGAAATGCATGCCCAAAGAAGAAAGCCAACCCCAACAACCGAGGCCGAGCCTTTAACATCAACACCGAGGAAGCCCGAGATGACAATGAACTAGTCACGGGTACGTTTCTTCTCAACAACTCTTATGTTACTTGCTTATTCGATTCGGGTGCCGATAAATGTTTTGTGTCCAAGACTTTAGCTCCTACCCTTTGCACTCCACCACACCCTTTAGATACTACTTATTCCATCGAAGTGGCCGACGGAAAACTCTTAAGTGCCGACACATATTACCGGGGGTGTACTTTGAACATTTTGGGTAAGGAATTTGAAATTGACTTGATACCCATGGAACTAGGAAGCTTTGATGTAATAATCGGTATGAATTGGTTAGTCAAAACGAAATCTCACATTCTTTGTGATCTTAACGCAATCCGAATTCCTATCGAGAATGGTGAACCTTTGATCGTCTATGGCGATAAGAGTTGCACCGGACTCAACCTCGTTTCGTGTATTAAAGTTAGAAAACTACTCCGTAAGGGTTGTTTTGCGATCCTTGCTCACGTTAAGAAAGTCGAGTCCGATGAGAAGCACATCGATGATGTGCCAATTGTTAGTGACTATTCCGATGTATTTCCCGACGAATTGCCGGGTCTTCCGCCTCATCGACCGGTTGAATTCCAAATCGATCTTATTCCGGGAGCTGCACCCGTAGCGCGTACACCATATAGACTCGCTCCATCTGAAATGCAAGAATTGCAAAGTCAAATCCAAGAACTACTTGATCGTGGTTTTATCCAACCTAGCCATTCACCTTGGGGCGCTCCGATTTTGTTTGTTAAAAAGAAAGACGGATCCCTACGAATGTGCATTGATTATCGTGAACTAAATAAATTGACGGTTAAGAACCGATATCCTCTTCCTCGCATCGATGACCTCTTTGATCAACTACAAGGGTCTTGTGTATATTCGAAAATCGATCTCCGCTCGGGTTATCATCAATTGAGGGTTAAGGGGGAAGATGTCTCCAAAACCGCTTTCCGAACTCGTTATGGTAGTTATGAATTCCTTGTCATGCCATTTGGTCTCACTAACGCACCGGCGGTGTTCATGGATCTTATGAACCGCGTGTGCAAACCGTATCTCGATAAATTCGTTATTGTGTTCATCGATGACATATTGATCTATTCTAAAAATGAAGAAGAGCACGAACAACATCTCCGACTTGTGCTTGAACTTTTAAGACAAGAACAACTCTATGCCAAATTCTCCAAGTGTGAATTTTGGTTAAAGGAAGTTCAATTTCTTGGTCATGTTGTAAGTGACCAAGGTATTAAAGTCGATCCAACGAAAATCGAAGCCATTAGCAAATGGGAGACTCCTACTACTCCTACTCACATTCGTCAATTTTTGGGTCTCGCCGGGTACTATCGTAGATTCATCGAAAACTTCTCTTTGGTTGCACGTCCTCTAACCGCATTGACTCACAAGGGAAAGAAATTCATCTGGGCGACCGAACATGAATCCGCATTCCAAATCTTGAAAACGAAGCTAACCACCGCTCCTATCTTGTCACTTCCCGAAGGCAATGATGACTTTGTTGTATATTGTGATGCCTCGAAACATGGTTTTGGGTGTGTATTGATGCAACGAACGAAAGTCATTGCTTATGCTTCTCGACAACTCAAAATTCATGAACGAAACTATACGACACATGATCTCAAACTCGGAGCCGTTGTCTTTGCACTTAAAATGTGGAGACACTATCTTTACGGGACCAAGAGTACTATCTTTACCGACCACAAAAGCCTCCAACACATTTTCGATCAAAAGCAACTAAACATGAGACAACGAAGGTGGATTGAAACCTTAAACGATTACGATTGCGAGCTTCGTTACCATCCCGGGAAGGCAAATGTAGTAGCCGATGCCTTAAGTCGAAAAGAAAGAGCGGTGCCTCTTCGTGTCCGAGCCTTAAACATCACCATCCACACAAACCTTAATAGCCAAATTCGGGTAGCCCAAGATGAGGCTCTCAAGGATGAAAACCTTTCACACGAGCTCTTGAACATTCTCGTCTCTCGATTCGAAATTAGGGAGACCGGACTCCGATATTACGCCGGAAGGATTTGGGTGCCTAGTTATGGGGACCTACGAAGCCTTATTTTAGATGAAGCCCATAAGTCACGATACTCGATTCACCCCGGTGCCAATAAGATGTACCACGACCTTAAACAACTATATTGGTGGCCGAACATCAAAAGGGACGTAGCTACTTATGTTTCCAAGTGTTTGACATGTTCCAAAGTCAAAGCCGAACACCAAAGACCGTCCGGACTACTTCAACAACCCGAGATCCCGCAATGGAAGTGGGAAAGGATAACGATGGATTTTATCACCAAGCTACCAAAAACGACGGGCGGTTATGATACCATTTGGGTTATTGTTGACCATCTCACCAAATCCGCACACTTCCTTGCCATGAAAGAAACGGACAAAATGGAGAAACTTGCACAACTTTACATTAAGGAGATCGTAGCCCGACACGGTGTACCTTTATCGATTATCTCCGACCGAGATGGCCGTTTCGTTTCTAGATTTTGGCGTACATTGCAAGAAGCGTTGGGAACGCGTTTAGACATGAGCACCGCATATCATCCTCAAACCGATGGACAAAGCGAACGTACAATTCAAACCTTAGAGGACATGTTACGAGCTTGCGTGGTTGATTTCGGAAAAGCTTGGGACAAGCACTTACCTCTCGCCGAGTTCTCTTACAACAATAGTTATCACGCGAGTATTAAAGCCGCACCTTTTGAAGCGCTATATGGCCGCAAATGTCGTTCACCTCTTTGTTGGGCCGAGGTAGGCGACGTGCAAATCACCGGACCCGAACTCATTCACGAAACCACCGAGAAAATCGTTCAAATCCGAGATAGGCTTAGGACGGCCCGAAGTCGTCAAAAGAGCTATACCGACAAACGACGCAACGATCTTGAATTTCAAGTCGGTGACCGAGTAATGTTAAAAGTCGCACCTTGGAAGGGTGTAATCCGTTTTGGGAAACGCGGGAAGCTAAATCCGCGATATATTGGTCCTTTCGAAATCTTGGAGCGTATTGGAACCGTTGCTTATCGTTTAGATCTTCCGCCTCAATTGAACTCCGTTCATCCTACCTTCCATGTATCTAACTTGAAAAAGTGTCTTGCCGAACCCGATATCGTCATCCCTCTCGAAGAACTTACTATGGATGACAAACTTCATTTTGTGGAGGAACCGGTTGAAATTGTGGACACCTCCGTCAAGACATTGAAACAAAGCCGAATCCAGATTGTCAAGGTTCGTTGGGATGCCAAAAGAGGACCCGAGTTTACTTGGGAAAGACAAGATCAAATGCAAAGGAAGTATCCTCATCTATTTGTGAATTCAGAAACGCAAGATCTCGAGGAAGAAACAACGACTACTACGCCTACTTAAATTTCGGGACGAAATTTCTTTTAAGGAGTAGGTAATGTAACATCCCACCTTTTTCCGTTTTCTTTTCCGTTATACTAATTTAAACTCCGTTATATGTTTATAACATCTCCCGTTAATACGCGTTTTAAAATATTCCGTTTAGGTATTTTCCGCACCCGACTACAAACTCGAGGGACTAAAATTGACACGGGGCAAACTAGTTGACTAGGTCACCTAGTCTACCCCAATCACCACCATTCAACCATCTCTCACTCTCTCTCTCTTTCTCTCTAGCAAGAACACACCCAATTTCCAAATTCATTCAATCATCATCTAAATTCGATCTAGGAGGCTTACAACAAAATAAACTACATATTTGGAATCCTCTCTTCATCCTCTTCAATTTGATACCAACTTCATCTCATTTGGGTAACTTTCTAAAATCACTAATTTTATGTGTTCTTGAGATTTTTGAGTTATAAAGTTGTTAATTAGTGTCTATGGCTCATTGTGATGTCGTGTATGTAATTTGTATGCTCGATTCGTTGTTTTTGGCGTAACTAGTTCAATATGAAAATTACTTGCTAAATCCTTGATTTTGGATGATCAAATGTTGTTAGATTGTTAAAGTGCATGTTTTAAAAGTGTTACTAGTATCATTAGCTTCGTTTTGATGTATAGGTTGATTAAGGAAACTCCAAGAACATGATTAGTGATTTTGTGAACTTGGATTAGGGTTTGATAAGCTTTAGATGAACTTTTGATGCACCAAATGCTATGAAATATTGTAGATAAGAATTTTGTTACAATGTGTGTTTGATCACCTTCAAAACGGCATATCACATGTGTGAATTGGATTCCCGAAACTTAAAATGCATTTGATGAACTTGAAACTTTGAAAATGGGTTCTTAATGATCACTTGACGGAAAATCGGTTATTGAAATTGATGTTTTTGTTTGATGAAACGTGTTTAGTTGTTTTCCTTGTCAAATTACCTTTCCAACGATATATAGTATGCATTTTGGATGTTTTCGGTTCATAAAATATGTTAATTTGAGTTTTGGTTCGTGACTTGGACCATTTTTCTGCAAACTGCATGTTTCCCAGGTATTGCGTGCCGCGCATATACCCGCGCGCCGCGCAGAATTAGAAATCCCAGATGTTTGCCTTCGTGGTTAAGTTCTGACCAGGATTTACACTTGGGTGCGCGCCGCGCATATGCCCAGCTCATTTTTGTTTTTATTTTTCCTTTCACAAAATGTTTCCCGCTTAACCGTAACTCCGATTAACATGAAACTTGGCCATTCTGCTCATAAATGATTTCTCATCATGGGAAAATTGTCGGATACCCGACCCGACCCCGTTGACGTTGACTTTGACCAAGTTTGACTTTTAGTCAAACTTAACCAAACAATTATACGATCGTTCTAACATGCTTAGTTACTTGTATCGTGCATGAAACTTGACTAATTGATTCACATGCTATATTAATCGAGTCTTAACGAGCCATAGGACTAATTGAACATCTTTGACCGTTTGTGTTTACCGTTATTGATACAACCTATATGATTAGGTCAAGACTAGCTTTGTCTTTGCACGCGTCTACTTGTTGAAGTACTTTATTAACTCTTGCACTCAAGGTGAGATCATAGTCCCACTTTTACTCTTTTTGAACTTATATTTGGGATGAGAAAACATAAACGATTCTTTTGAACTAAGTGAACACAAGAACGGGAAAACAAACATTCTACATACGAGTTTAGAACAAAAATCCTCAATTCGATTATCATTAGTTACACTTGCCGGGTGTAAGCGAGAACTTATGTTATATGGCCATATGGGTTGACAACCCTCATCTTTGACGGTTCGCTACCGTCTACGGATGAAATATATTTTCGAGAATCAGTGTTTGTTCTAGCACTACGGATGGGGTATACAATGGATGGAATGTTAAGCTTTGATAATTGGGTGCTCGTGAAACAAACTTTTGGAATGTATTACTATTATTTCTTTGATGCAAATCTTGTGGTTCACTTGTACTTACTTACTTAAACCTATGATTTCACCAACGTTTTCGTTGACAGATTTCTATGTTTTTCTCAGGTCCTTGAACGATACATGATACATGCTTCCGCTCATTATTTTGATACTTGCAATGGATGTCGAGTATATATGCATACATGGAGCGTCTTTTGGATACTTTTAAATTGTGTCGCATAAGTTTCATTTGTACTTAAAACTTTGTATCGTAACTTGTGGTGGAACTATTCTTGTAAACTTGAACAACCTTTACATTTGAAATGAATGCGACATATCTTTTGGTCAAATGTTGTTTTAAAGACTTATGACCACGTAACGGGACCTAAGTAGACGGCGCCGTCAATGATGATTTGGTCGGGTCGCTACAATATCCCGGCGAGTCCCTGCGATCCCGGGCAGATTAGTTCGGCTTTTTCAGGTTCTTATCCGAAACGCTTGTCTTTTGTATTAAACATGTATTCTTATCTTTTATGTTTAATAATGCGTTCCGATATTGCCATGATAGCTTAATTTATCTGTATGTTGCCATGATAGAAGTTTGGGTTAGCGTAATTATGTTAATATAGTACGATTACTGTTATAATACTGAATTAGGGAGCCTGATAGATTTGTATGCTAGCATCTTAAGGATTGACCAACTTAGGTTGTGATTAGGACTTGTCTACCTATGTGAAATTAGCTACTTCATAGGATTAAGACCCCTGGTTATACTGTATCTGAAGATTCTATGAACTCGGTATGGCCGGAGTTCCCGAGAGGCATCTAATGCACTTTTAGGACACGGAACCTAGGAATTGAGACATGAATGACCTAGTATTCCT
Organism: Rutidosis leptorrhynchoides; assembly: GCF_046630445.1. Classification (NCBI taxonomy): domain Eukaryota; kingdom Viridiplantae; phylum Streptophyta; class Magnoliopsida; order Asterales; family Asteraceae; genus Rutidosis; species Rutidosis leptorrhynchoides. The sequence continues at coordinate 131,700,503 of NC_092341.1, forward strand.
ATTGACTATTTCGAAGAGACCTCTTAGGAGCTGTTAAGATCTAGTTAATGCCTCTACTATATGACCCAAGCCTATTGCATGTTCTTGTCGGATTGTTGCCCTAGGTCTTAGTCATATCAACTGTTTAGGTACTTATTAGGTTTCTATCTGCTTTACTAACAGTATATTAACTGTAATGCTGTATAATGTTTGATTTGTTGTGATCTCATTAATATGATGTAATGGTTGTTAGTTTTCATTTAAGGTTTTGCCAACTTAAACCAACGGACTCCTTCCGTTTGTGATCAGTGATCAATCAACACGGCACGTTGTTATTCAGTTATCTAAGCTGATAACGAGGGTTAGGATTAGAGGTTAACTCACTAATAAACCTAGTACTCTACCGAGGATAACCTCCGGGGTATTGTTACACTTCAGTTATACGACCAAGTGACATACTTCTCACTGCTCAAAGAGAACTCCGAGAGTTCAGAGATAAGTAGGTATGTGTAATTGGCTCATCCAACCAGATCAACATCAATCCAATCATAGTCTTAACATAAGCATAATTACCTTTCCCTAACCCAACACTGATATCTTGGTCAACGTTTCCTTAATCTGCATACTCCGGATATCCTCCCACTTTATTTACTTTTTCTACATTTAGGACCTTTACCTAAAATCAACTACTATCTTTTATCTAGGTAATTTAACTAAAAGACAATTATCCGCTTGATCTTCAATTCATTAATCAGCATTAAATTCGACACTAGATTAACTTACACCTTATACACCTTAGAAAGTAAAGTAAATTTAGGCCCCGTAAAATATAAATAAACGAAGACGCTGTGTGATACCGAATCAGACACCGTGCGACCTAACGACACTGTACAAAATAAAAACCATCCGTTAGTGGCATATCAGGGATACAACTAAGTTTAACGCTATAATTTTAAAAACTATATTTGTATATATATATATATATATATATGTATGTATATATATATATATGTATTATTATTATTATTATAAAGGGGGAGTTTTACCATTTAATGATCGGTTTGTTGATTTTAAGATTTAAATCACAGTTAAAACCTAATGTAAAATATTAAATATAACTTAATTTAAACCGTAAAGTAAATGACGATAAATAAAAATGCGATAAATTAAAAGTACGATAATTAAAAGTGCAATAAAAAGTACGATAAATAAAATGATAAATAAAAGTGCGATGAGATATAAATTAAAGGAATTATGCTTATTTAAACTTCCGTAATCATGATGTTTGACGTGTTGATTTTAATTTATTACCATGGGTTAATTGTCCTATATCCATAATTATTCGATATGTCCATCTGGTTTTGTCCATAATAGTCCATTGGTCATAATTATAAAGTGCGAGAGACTTCGCCAAATTAACCTTATACCCGAAGTCAAATATTCCAACTAATTGGGGATTCGAACTGTAACAAGGTTTTAATACTTTGTTTAATGAATACACCAGGTTATCGACTGCGTGTAATCCAAGGTTTTAATACTTTGTTAACAATTACACCAATTACCCTTGAATGTAATCCACTCCTGTTTTAATGAGTCCAGTGACTATTAATCTATCCCCGTGTCCGGTCAAATGAACAATTATTAGTATTTATAGATATCCCACCCACCGTACCCAGTCAAGCGTATGTGGTTATATATAAACACGTCAAATTATAAATCTCTATATTAAATCAACGAGATATCATTTAATTAATATAAAGCCCATTAATAGCCCATAGTCCAATTTCCACAAGTGTCGGTCTTTTATCCAAACCCCAATTATGGTCCAAAGCCCAATAACCCCGTCTTAATATTTAGTCCAACATCACGATTACTTCGGCTTAAATAAACATAATAATAACTTAGCTACGAGACATTAATTTAAAAAGGTTGAACATAACTTACAATGAGTATTAATGCGTAGTATTACACAGACAGAATTTCGACTTACAAACTTAAAACATTCGCCACTATAACCTTATTATTATTAACTTAATATTAAAATTATAATTATAAAATAAATATATATATTTGAGAGAGAGTGATATCAGTAGGATATGATGTACATAATTCGGCCGAAAACATTGCTATTTATAGGACTTGGGCAGCTACAGGGCTCCATGCGATCGTATGGATTTTGTGTTTCCAGGCCATGCGATCGCATGGCCAGCTGGATTCAGATATTTCGCTTTTCAAAATGTGGGATGCTCGATTAAATTAATATATAATATAATATATATAAATATATATATAATTATATATTATATTATATTCTTGTTCATAGTTTACTTGTAATTTTAGGCCCGTTGCATCGCGCGTTGATAGTCGGTACAGGTGTCAGTTCCGGATTTTCGAACGTCCTTTCGTACGATTTAATATCTTGTACTTTGCGTTTTGCGGCTTGTACTCTTGTAATTTTTAGACGTTTCTCATCAATAAATTGAACCACTTGGATTGTACTTTGTACTTTTTAGCATTTTGATCGTTTGCGTCTTCAAATCGTCGAATCTGTCTTTTGTCTTCACCTTTTTATATTTAAACGAATATCACTTGTAAATAGAACAATTGCAACTAAAAGCTTATCTTTCTTGAAGGATAATGCTATGAAATATATGTTCATTTTTAGCATTATCAAATATTCTCACACTTGAACGTTGCTTGTCCTCAAGCAATATAGAACTTGAATAAAAATATACTTGAATCACTTCTTTATTCTTCACACTTTGTACATCAGTGATTTTGATACGGCGGTATGAACAATGATAGTAACGATGTGGTTTACAGTCCCACATGACTATGAAAATTTAGATCCTTTAGGAAATTGGATCTTTATGAAAACATTTGATCTTTTGAAAATTCAATCTAGCTTTTACCTTAGATAAGTTTTCCGAAATAACCCGTTACCGGTGTTTGCAAAATATTTTTGTGGGTTTTGTGGGTTTCAGATTTGAAAATTTTAGCTCAAAACTTATGGTTTTGTTCACCCACTTGCTAACCTTGTATTAGGAAAGCAACACGTCCAGTTTACTTGTTCCGTATATTACCTTTCGGTAAACTACCATCCGGTTGTAAAGGAAAGCGTTGAACATGCAACTATTAAGGCAATGTCTAATGACATGCTTTTGATTATGGTCTATATCGTGTCGGATGTAATTACTATCCTTTGCAGGAGCAATAGTAAAGATCACCCTATAGTTTTTTGGTCTGGCACAAGGTCCTGTCTTCAACCATGCTATACAACCACCGTTCTTACGGCTGACACCCGATTTGGTTCAGGTGACCTAATGAATTCTGGTGAATTCTTAGGATTTTACGTTCAATGGTAATGAACGCATTGAAAATGGGTTTTCAGAAAACAAATTGGTTTGTAATTTTGATCAAAATATTTTCTCGTTCAAGCTCGAGTTTAGATATCATCGAATTCCATGAGTTTGAATTCTCAATCTTTAAGGTCAATCTCAAGGATTGAGTAATATCAGGCTTAAAAGCTGATTTTTAATCTTTAAGGAGATTATCCTTTCTGAGGATCTGATTCATTAGTCTTATAAGCTAATTTGCACGGTGCCCCCCATTGTACGAGACAGATCCTCTCATGGTTAGGATAAGTCTGACCACTTGGCGACCATGTTTGATGCTGAGGTCCGTGGATTTCCAGCTGATTTTCGAGAAAACTTTTCAAGGTTTTTCGTAGACTCTACAACTGGTCTGGACGACAACTTCCTGACCTAAATCAAGAAGCGCGTGTCTTTTTCTAGGAAGACTTTACTTCCTTTTAAATCAAGTGGCACATTTCTTTCAAATATATTATAAGAAATTGGGTAAAACTGATTAAAATCGTCCAAAACAAAAGTACCTTCAATTATTTGTACAAAAATATGTGATATATGATTTAAATAACTTGGTAAATTTTTCCCACACTTGGCTTTTATTTTTCTTTCTTTGCCTTTTTATTCTCTTCTATTCCATTTTAAATAAATTCAAGCGTTTTGGGTTGTTTCTCAATTTATGTCCTTTCTCAGGTAACAATAATTTCGGTGTTAACACCTAGTTTTATCGTTCATAAATATGTATAAACATGATTTTGAGTTCAAAAAATTTTTAAAAATTTTACTAGAAGTGGGTAGTCAGTATATAAGACTAGGGCTATTCTTTATTATCAGAGAGCACTAGATTCTAATACAACTACTGCTTTACTAGTATTTTAACGGTGGCTATTAAACCAAGTGTATAAGTCAAACTTTTAAAATCTGAAAGAATTTAATCCCTTCCCACACTTAAGATCTTGCAATGCCCTCATTTGCAAGAAATCGGTAACAATTTAAATTATTGAGGGTGATTAGCGTAGAAAAATGATTAACTTTTATCAAAGTTTCCAGACATATTGTTGTTTGTTTGAATGATAAATGGTGCACATCATTTGTTCATTCCTGCAGTTGTTATTTCACGTATATTTTGCATCTTGTCGTCAAAATTAGTTGCTTTTGCTGAACTTAATGCCAGTCTTTGAAAGTTTGTTGTTTTACCCTGTTGTGTACATGAAATAAAATACATACAATACAAATATAAATGTTGAAAGAAGATTTCTATTGAATCTTGAACGACAACTATCAAGAAAAGATTAGTGTGAACTCGGTGAAATCTTTTGATAAGTTATTCGATATGGCTAAGGGTTTCGAGTCGCTTGTCCTGAGAAAGAGTGGCTTTACTTTTGGCAAAAGGAAGTTCGAAGCTACTAGTCATTCGAACAAGAAGAGTAAGAGTGCAATCGAGAGTGTTGGTAGTGTGAATAAAGCTGCTTCCAGAGTTTTTCCTTATTCTTGTCACAATTGTGGACGAAAGGGGCATATGGCCAGTGATTGCACGAAACCATCTTCTACAATCAAACTCACTTTTTTTAATTGTGGTAAAGAAGGACACCGAAGGACGGAGTGTCCTGAGTTGTGGGATGATCATGTTAAGAAGTTGGAGAAAGCATGCTCGGGTGTTGTTTGTGTAAAGACCCGTCCTAATCCATCTAGACGAATACATTACATTTGGTTACATCGCGAGGTACTTGATCTCTATATGATACCTTTTACAAACATTTCATTCGTTTTTAAAAATACAAACTTTCATTACATCGAAAGTTGACGGCATGCATACCATTTCATAATATATCCAACTATAATTGACCTAATCTGTCATAATAATCTTTATTGAACTCAATGACTTGAATGCAACGTCTTTTGAAATATGTCATGAATGACTCCAAGTAATATCTCTAAAATGAGCAAATGCACAGCGGAAGATTTCTTTAATACCTGAGAATAAACATGTTTTCAAGTGTCAACCAAAAGGTTGATGAGTTCATTAGTTTATCGTAATCAATCATTTCCATAATTTTAATAGACCACAAGATCCTCATTTTTCATAAATATCATTACACTCGCAAGTGTATAAAATTCATTCGTATGATGAACACCTGGTAACCGACATTAACATAATGCATATAGAATATTCCCCCACATACTCGCAAGTATGCCATAAATATTGGCAATCGCAATCACCATTTAAATCGAAGTACTAAAGCATTCCAAATTCCAGAATGGGGTTTGTTAGGCCCATAGATCTATCTTTAGGATTTGCGTCAATTAGGGGCCATTTCCCTAATTCTTAGGTTACCAGACTTGAAGGGGCGATATTTGGTTTAATAATCCAACCATAGAATGTAATTTTAAGTACTTGTGTCTATTTCGTCAAACATTTATAAAAGTAGTGCATGTATTCTCAGTCCAAAAATATATATTGCAAAAGCATTTAAAAAGGGAGCAAATGTGTAGTGACCCGAACTTTTCCATGTTTATATATATATTAATTGAGATTGATATTTACATGATTAAATGTTTTCAACATGTTAAGCAATCAAACTTGTTAAGACTTGATTAATTGAAATATGTTTCATATAGACAATTGACCACCCAAGTTGACCGGTGATTCACGAACGTTAAAACTTGTAAAAACTATATGATGACATATATATGGATATATATATATAGTTAACATGATACTATGATAAGTAAACATATCATTAAGTATATTAACAATGAACTACATATGTAAAAACAAGACTAGTAACTTAATGATTTTTAAACGAGACATATATGTAACGATTATCGTTGTAAAGACATTTAATGTATATATATCATATTAAGAGATATTCATACACGATAATATCATGATAATATAATAATTTAAAATCTCATTTGATATTATAAACATTGGGTTAACAACATTTAACAAGATCGTTAACCTAAAGGTTTCAAAACAACACTTACATGTAACGACTAACGATGACTTAACGACTCAGTTAAAATGTATATACATGTAGTGTTTTAATATGTATTTATACACTTTTGAAAGACTTCAATACACTTATCAAAATACTTCTACTTAACAAAAATGCTTACAATTACATCCTCGTTCAGTTTCATCAACAATTCTACTCGTATGCACCCGTATTCGTACTCGTACAATACACAACTTTTAGATGTATGTACTATTGGTATATACACTCCAATGATAAGCTCTTAGCAGCCCATGTGAGTCACCTAAAACATGTGGTAACCATCATTTGGCAACTAACATGAAATATCTCATAAAATTACAAAAATATGAGTAATCATTCATGACTTATTTACATGAAAACAAAATTACATATCCTTTATATCTAATCCATACACCAATGACCAAAAACACCTACAAACACTTTCATTCTTCAATTTTCTTCATCTAATTGATCTCTCTCAAGTTCTATCTTCAAGTTCTAAGTGTTCTTCATAAATTCCAAAAGTTCTAGTTTCATAAAATCAAGAATACTTTCAAGTTTGCTAGCTCACTTCCAATCTTGTAAGGTGATCATCCAACCTCAAGAAATCTTTGTTTCTTACAGTAGGTTATTATTCTAATACAATGTAATAATCATATTCAAACTTTGGTTCAAATTCTATAACTATAACAATCTTATTTCAAGTGATGATCTTACTTGAACTTGTTTTCGTGTCATGATTCTGCTTCAAGAACTTCGAGCCATCCAAGGATCCATTGAAGCTAGATCCATTTTTCTATTTTCCAGTAGTTTTATCCAAGGAACTTAAGGTAGTAATGATGTTCATAACATCATTCGATTCATACATATAAAGCTATCTTATTCGAAAGTTTAAACTTGTAATCACTAGAACATAGTTTAGTTAATTCTAAACTTATTCGCAAACAAAAGTTAATCCTTCTAACTTGACTTTTAAAATCAACTAAACACATGTTCTATATCTATATGATATGCTAACTTAATGATTTAAAACCTGGAAACACGAAAAACACCGTAAAACCGGATTTACGCCGTCGTAGTAACACCGCGGGCTGTTTTGGGTTAGTTAATTAAAAACTATGATAAACTTTGATTTAAAAGTTGTTATTCTGAGAAAATGATTTTTATTATGAACATGAAACTATATCCAAAAATTATGGTTAAACTCAAAGTGGAAGTATGTTTTCTAAAATGGTCATCTAGACGTCGTTCTTTCGACTGAAATGACTACCTTTACAAAAACGACTTGTAACTTATTTTTCCGACTATAAACCTATACTTTTTCTGTTAAGATTCATAAAATAGAGTTCAATATGAAACCATAGCAATTTGATTCACTCAAAACGGATTTAAAATGAAGAAGTTATGGGTAAAACAAGATTGGATAATTTTTCTCATTTTAGCTACGTGAAAATTGGTAACAAATCTATTCCAACCATAACTTAATCAACTTGTATTGTATATTATGTAATCTTGAGATACCATAGACACGTATACAATGTTTCGACCTATCATGTCGACACATCTATATATATTTCGGAACAACCATAGACACTCTATATGTGAATGTTGGAGTTAGCTATACAGGGTTGAGGTTGATTCCAAAATATATATAGTTTGAGTTGTGATCAATACTGAGATATGTATACACTGGGTCGTGGATTGATTCAAGATAATATTTATCGATTTATTTCTGTACATCTAACTGTGGACAACTAGTTGTAGGTTACTAACGAGGACAGCTGACTTAATAAACTTAAAACATCAAAATATATTAAAAGTGTTGTAAATATATTTTGAACATACTTTGATATATATGTATATATTGTTATAGGTTCGTGAATCAACCAGTGGCCAAGTCTTACTTCCCGACGAAGTAAAAATCTGTGAAAGTGAGTTATAGTCCCACTTTTAAAATCTAATATTTTTGGGATGAGAATACATGCAGGTTTTATAAATGATTTACAAAATAGACACAAGTACATGAAACTACATTCTATGGTTGAATTATCGAAATCGAATATGCCCCTTTTTATTAAGTCTGGTAATCTAAGAATTAGGGAACAGACACCCTAATTGACGCGAATCCTAAAGATAGATCTATTGGGCCTAACAAACCCCATCCAAAGTACCGGATGCTTTAGTACTTCGAAATTTATATCATATCCAAAGGGTGTCCCGGAATGATGGGGATATTCTTATATATGCATCTTGTTAATGTCGGTTACCAGGTGTTCACCATATGAATGATTTTTATCTCTATGTATGGGATGTGTATTGAAATATGAAATCTTGTGGTCTATTGTTACGATTTGATATATATAGGTTAAACCTATAACTCACCAACATTTTTGTTGACGTTTAAAGCATGTTTATTCTCAGGTGAATATTAAGAGCTTCCGCTATTGCATACAAAAATAAGGACAAGATTTGGAGTCCATGTTTGTATGATATTGTGTAAAAACTGCATTCAAGAAACTGATTTCAATGTAACATATTTGTATTGTAAACCATTATGTAATGGTCGTGTGTAAACAGGATATTTTAGATTATCATTATTTGATAATCTACGTAAAGCTTTTTAAACCTTTATTTATGAAATAAAGGTTATGGTTTGTTTTAAAAATGAATGCAGTCTTTGAAAAACGTCTCATATAGAGGTCAAAACCTCGCAACGAAATCAATTAATATGGAACGTTTTTAATCAATAAGAACGGGACATTTCAGTTGGTATCCGAGCATTGGTCTTAGAGAACCAGAATTTTGCATTAGTGTGTCTTATCGAGTTTGTTAGGATGCATTAGTGAGTCTGGACTTCGACCGTGTTTACTTGAAAAATGATTGCTTAACAAATTTTGTTGGAAACTATATATTTTTAACATGTGAATATTATGTGATATATTAATCTCTTAACGCGTTTGATATTATGTGATAGATGTCTACCTCTAGAACAAGTCCCATTGACTCACCTAATAATAATGAAGAGTCAAATGTAAATTGGAATGATTCGTGGACTGATTTACAAGTTCCCGAAGAGGAACCGGAAGAAGAGTCGGAACCGGAAGAAGAATCGGAACCGGAAGAAGAATCGGAACCGGATGAAGAAATAGAATCGGTGGGGGAAATAATAAAACGGTTAAGTAAAAGAAAATCCTCAACCAACCGACCAAGGTTAATTATGGTCAATGGTGTTTCCGCCAAGGAAGCAAAATATTGGGAGGATTACCAATTCTCCGATGAATCGGATTTCGACGAGAATTCCGATGATGTTATAGAAATTACCCCAACTGAATTTAAAAAGGCAAAAGAAAATAATAAGGGAAAGGGCATAAAAATAGAGAAATCTAATTCCAACCCCGATGAACTTTATATGTATCGTCAACCCCCGAAGTACTTAAGTTGTAACAATGACCCGGGAACCTCTAAACCACCAGGTTTTTCTAAACCAATGTGGATCACGACGGCTCCTATTAGGGGAACATCATATATCCCTAGAAACTTGGCAAAACGAACCAAAACCGAAGAAGAAGAAATAAGCGAGTCGGAATAAGATAGTTGTATTCGTGTGGTGTAATATATGTAATATAGTGTGCTTATGCTTTATGATATATGTAAAAATTGCTTGTATTAATAAGTATTTTTTTTTTATGAATCTAACTCTTGTCTATTTTACAGTATAAAAACACAAAATGGATAGACAACCCAATATTTTAAGAGACCTACCCGGAGACATGATTGATGAAATCTTGTCTAGAGTCGGTCAGAATTCTTCGGCACAACTATTTAAGGCGAGATCAGTTTGTAAGACATTCGAAGAACGTTCCAAGAATGCCTTGGTTTATAAAAGGTTTTCGTTCGGAATATGGGGGATATCACATTGGGAAATCCATAAGTTACGATGTGTTTACTTTGACGCATATATTGCGGGGAACCCAAATGCTATTTTACGCAATGGGTTAAGAAATTATTTTGACTCAATATATCCGAATATTGGACTTCGTGATTTAGAAAAAGTGGCTAACATGCAACATAAAGAAGCATGTTATGCTTACGGATTAGTAATGTTCGCTTCTCACCAAAGTGAGAACAAGAACATCGGGCTACAACTATTAAACAAAACGTTCCCACAAGTGACGGAGTCGGTAATTGGGGTAAGAAATGAGGTTTTTAGATTGTTACGGGACTGTTGGACATTACGTAACCCTCGTCCCTTTGACGACGTTACAACACGCTGTCTTATCAACGGCCATAACGGTTATGTTCCACAAGACCAAGGATGGGAAGTAGTCCTAGTAAAACCAGAATGCATGACTTGTTTCTGGACGTATGAATTACGTGTCTTTATTGCCTTTGCTGAACGACTAGTGTACTAGCTAGAATTATCTTCACAACCATCTTGTATCAAATTTATTGTGTGCTATATTTCATGCTATATGTAAAATAAGCGGTATTGTAAGTTTGTAAAATATTGTGTAAAAGTTTGAACGCGAAATATTATTATAATCAGTTTTTCATATAGAATTGTAGTAGTTGAATTGTATATTAGCTACTAAGTATGAACTTAACGGGTAGGTACTACCCGAATTTAAACTTATAAAACGCTAATATGAAGAAAAAGCTTTTATAAATGAGTTCATATTATGCTACGAAATACTATTAACTACTCTTAATATTCTGTATGATTAACTTGTTCCATTTAACTATTTTGAAGGAAATGGCACCGACTACTCGACACACCGTGAATATGAATGAAGAGGAATTCCGTACTTTTCTAGCTTCAAACATAGCCGCAGTACAGGCTGCGCTACATACCAACAATAACCTTGGATCTAGCAGTACAGGAAATCGTGTAGGATGCACCTACAAAGAATTCACTGCCTGCAAACCTTTGGAATTTGATGGAACCGAAGGACCGATCGGATTGAAACGGTGGACCGAGAAGGTCGAATCGGTGTTTGCCATAAGTAAGTGTACTGAAGAGGACAAAGTAAAGTACGCTACGCATACCTTCACAGGTTCTGCGTTAACATGGTGGAATACCTATCTAGAGCAAGTGGGACAAGACGATGCGTACGCACTACCGTGGTCAGCATTCAAGCACTTGATGAACGAGAAGTACCGTCCCAGAACTGAGGTCAATAAGCTCAAGACAGAACTTAGAGGGTTACGAACCCAAGGATTTGATATTACCACGTACGAAAGACGATTCACAGAATTGTGCCTATTGTGTCCGGGAGCATTCGAAGATGAGGAAGAGAAGATCGACGCGTTTGTGAAAGGATTACCGGAAAGAATCCAAGAAGATATAAGTTCACACGAGCCCGCCTCCATACAACAGGCATGTAGAATGGCTCACAAACTCGTGAACCAGATTGAAGAAAGAATTAAAGAACAGACTGCTGAAGAGACCAATGTGAAGCAAGTCAAAAGAAAGTGGGAGGAAAACGGTGATAAGAATCACCAATACAACAACAACAGCAATTACAACAATTATCCCAACAATCGCAACATCAATCGCAACTACAACAAACGGCCCAACAATAACAACAACAACAACAACAGCAACTACAACAATCATCCCAACAACAATAATAACCGCAACAACAACAACAATCAGAAGCAGCTATGCCAAAGGTGTGAAAAGAATCACTCGGGGTTCTGTACCAAATTTTGCAACAAGTGTAAAAGAAATAGTCATAGCGCGGCGAAGTGTGAGGTCTACGGACCAGGGGTTAATAGAACGAAAGGAACAAATGGTGTCGGAACGAGTAATGGCGGAGCAAGTAGTGTCGGAGTAAGTTATGCCAATGTAGTTTGTTATAAATGTGGAAAACCGGGCCACATTATTAAAAATTGCCCGAACCAGGAGAACACGAATGGACAAGGCCGTGGAAGACTTTTCAATATTAATGCGGCAGAGGCACAGGAAGACCCGGAGCTTGTTACGGGTACGTTTCTTATTGACAATAAATCTGCTTACGTTTTATTTGATTCGGGTACGGATAGAAGCTATATGAGTAGAGATTTTTGTGCTAAATTAAGTTGTCCATTGACGACTTTGGATAGTAAATTTTTACTCGAATTAGCAAATCGTAAATTATTTTCAGCAGATAATATATGTCGGAATCGAGAAATTAAACTGGTTAGCGAAACATTTAAGATTGATTTGATACCAGTAGAGTTAGGGAGTTTTGATGTGATAATCGGTATGGACTGGTTGAAAGAAGTGAAAGCGGAGATCGTTTGTTACAAAAATGCAATTCGCATTATACGAGAAAAAGGAAAACCCTTAATGGTGTACGGAGAAAAGGACAACACGAAGCTACATCTTATTAGTAATTTGAAGGCACAAAAACTAATAAGAAAAGGTTGCTATGCTGTTCTAGCACATGTCGAGAAAGTACAAACTGAAGAAAAGAGCATCAATGATGTTCCCGTCGTAAAAGAATTTCCTGATGTATTTCCGAAAGAATTACCGGGATTACCCCCACATCGATCCGTTGAATTTCAAATAGATCTTGTACCAGGAGCTGCACCAATAGCTCGTGCTCCTTACAGACTCGCACCCAGCGAGATGAAAGAACTACAAAGCCAATTAGAAGAACTTTTAGAGCGTGGTTTCATTCGACCAAGCACATCACCGTGGGGAGCTCCTGTTTTGTTTGTCAAGAAGAAAGATGGTACATTCAGGTTGTGTATCGACTACCGAGAGTTGAACAAACTTACCATCAAGAACCGCTACCCACTACCGAGAATCGATGACTTATTTGATCAACTACAAGGCTCGTCTGTTTATTCAAAGATTGACTTACGTTCCGGGTATCATCAAATGCGGGTGAAAGAAGATGATATTCCAAAGACTGCTTTCAGAACACGTTACGGTCATTACGAGTTTATGGTCATGCCGTTTGGTTTAACTAATGCACCAGCTGTGTTCATGGACCTTATGAACCGAGTGTGTGGACCATACCTTGACAAGTTTGTCATTGTTTTCATTGATGACATACTTATTTACTCAAAGAATGACCAAGAACACGGTGAACATTTGAGAAAGGTGTTAGAAGTATTGAGGAAGGAAGAATTGTACGCTAAGTTTTTAAAGTGTGCATTTTGGTTGGAAGAAGTTCAATTCCTCGGTCACATAGTGAACAAAGAAGGTATTAAGGTGGATCCGGCAAAGATAGAAACTGTTGAAAAGTGGGAAACCCCGAAAAATCCGAAACACATACGCCAGTTTTTAGGACTAGCTGATTACTACAGAAGGTTCATCCAAGACTTTTCCAGAATAGCAAAATCCTTGACTGCATTAACGCATAAAGGGAAGAAATTTGAATGGAATGATGAACAAGAGAAAGCGTTTCAGTTATTGAAGAAAAAGCTAACTACGGCACCTATATTGTCATTGCCTGAAGGGAATGATGATTTTGTGATTTATTGTGATGCATCAAAGCAAGGTCTTGGTTGTGTATTAATGCAACGAACGAAGGTGATTGCTTATGCATCTAGACAATTGAAGATTCACGAACAAAATTATACGACGCATGATTTGGAATTAGGCGCGGTTGTTTTTGCATTAAAGACTTGGAGGCACTACTTATATGGGGTCAAAAGTATTATATATACCGACCACAAAAGTCTTCAACACATATTTAATCAGAAACAACTGAATATGAGGCAGCGTAGGTGGATTGAATTATTGAATGATTACGACTTTGAGATTCGTTACCACCCGGGGAAGGCAAATGTGGTAGCCGATGCCTTGAGCAGGAAGGACAGAGAACCCATTCGAGTAAAATCTATGAATATAATGATTCATAATAACATTACTACTCAAATAAAGGAGGCGCAACAAGGAGTTTTAAAAGAGGGAAATTTAAAGGATGAAATACCCAAAGGATCGGAGAAGCATCTTAATATTCGGGAAGACGGAACCCGGTATAGGGCTGAAAGGATTTGGGTACCAAAATTTGGAGATATGAGAGAAATGGTACTTAGAGAAGCTCATAAAACCAGATACTCAATACATCCTGGAACGGGGAAGATGTACAAGGATCTCAAGAAACATTTTTGGTGGCCGGGTATGAAAGCCAATGTTGCTAAATATGTAGGAGAATGTTTGACGTGTTCTAAGGTCAAAGCTGAGCATCAGAAACCATCAGGTCTACTTCAACAACCCGAAATCCCGGAATGGAAATGGGAAAACATTACCATGGATTTCATCACTAAATTGCCAAGGACTGCAAGTGGTTTTGATACTATTTGGGTAATAGTTGATCGTCTCACCAAATCAGCACACTTCCTGCCAATAAGAGAAGATGACAAGATGGAGAAGTTAGCACGACTGTATTTGAAGGAAGTCATATCCAGACATGGAATACCAATCTCTATTATCTCTGATAGGGATGGCAGATTTATTTCAAGATTCTGGCAGACATTACAGCAAGCATTAGGAACTCGTCTAGACATGAGTACTGCCTATCATCCACAAACTGATGGGCAGAGCGAAAGGACAATAAAAACGCTTGAAGACATGCTACGAGCATGTGTTATTGATTTCGGAAACAGTTGGTATCGACATCTACCGTTAGCAGAATTTTCCTACAACAATAGCTACCATTCAAGCATTGAGATGGCGCTGTTTGAAGCACTTTATGGTAGAAAGTGCAGGTCTCCGATTTGTTGGAGTGAAGTGGGGGATAGACAGATTATGGGTCCGGAGATTATACAAGAAACTACCGAGAAGATCATCCAAATTCAACAACGGTTGAAAACCGCCCAAAGTCGACAAAAGAGCTACGCTGACATTAAAAGAAAAGATATAGAATTTGAAATTGGAGAGATGGTCATGCTTAAAGTTGCACCTTGGAAAGGCGTTGTTCGATTTGGTAAACGAGGGAAATTAAATCCAAGGTATATTGGACCATTCAAGATTATTGATCGTGTCGGACCAGTAGCTTACCGACTAGAGTTACCTCAACAACTCGCGGCTGTACATAACACTTTCCACGTCTCGAATTTGAAGAAATGTTTTGCTAAAGAAGATCTCACTATTCCGTTAGATGAAATCCAAATCAACGAAAAACTTCAATTCATCGAAGAACCCGTCGAAATAATGGATCGTGAGGTTAAAAGACTTAAGCAAAACAAGATACCAATTGTTAAGGTTCGATGGAATGCTCGTAGAGGACCCGAGTTCACCTGGGAGCGTGAAGATCAGATGAAGAAGAAATACCCGCATCTATTTCCAGAAGATTCGTCAACACCTTCAACAGCTTAAAATTTCGGGAAGAAATTTATTTAACGGGTAGGTACTGTAGTGACCCGAACTTTTCCATGTTTATATATATTAATTGAGATTGATATTTACATGATTAAATCTTTTCAACATGTTAAGCAATCAAACTTGTTAAGACTTGATTAATTGAAATATGTTTCATATAGACAATTGGCCACCCAAGTTGACCGGTGATTCACGAACGTTAAAACTTGTAAAAACTATATGATGATATATATATGGATATATATATAGTTAACATGATACTATGATAAGTAAACATATCATTAAGTATATTAACAATGAACTACATATGTAAAAACAAGACTAGTAACTTAATGATTTTTAAACGAGACATATATGTAACGATTATCGTTGTAAAGACATTTAATGTATATATATCATATTAAGAGATATTCATACATGATAATATCATGATAATATAATAATTTAAAATCTCATTTGATATTATAAACATTGGGTTAACAACATTTAACAAGATCGTTAACCTAAAGGTTTCAAAACAACACTTACATGTAACGACTAACGATGACTTAACGACTCAGTTAAAATGTATATACATGTAGTGTTTTAATATGTATTTATACACTTTTGAAAGACTTCAATACACTTATCAAAATACTTCTACTTAACAAAAATGCTTACAATTACATCCTCGTTCAGTTTCATCAACAATTCTACTCGTATGCACCCGTATTCGTACTCGTACAATACACAACTTTTAGATGTATGTACTATTGGTATATACACTCCAATGATAAGCTCTTAGCAGCCCATGTGAGTCACCTAAAACATGTGGGAACCATCATTTGGCAACTAGCATGAAATATCTCATAAAATTACAAAAATATGAGTAATCATTCATGACTTATTTACATGAAAACAAAATTACATATCCTTTATATCTAATCCATACACCAACGACCAAAAACACCTACAAACACTTTCATTCTTCAATTTTCTTCATCTAATTGATCTCTCTCAAGTTCTATCTTCAAGTTCTAAGTGTTCTTCATAAATTCCAAAAGTTCTAGTTTCATAAAATCAAGAATACTTTCAAGTTTGCTAGCTCACTTCCAATCTTGTAAGGTGATCATCCAACCTCAAGAAATCTTTGTTTCTTACAGTAGGTTATCATTCTAATACAAGGTAATAATCATATTCAAACTTTGGTTCAATTTCTATAACTATAACAATCTTATTTCAAGTGATGATCTTACTTGAACTTGTTTTCGTGTCATGATTCTGCTTCAAGAACTTTGAGCCATCCAAGGATCCATTGAAGCTAGATCCATTTTTCTATTTTCCAGTAGGTTTATCCAAGGAACTTAATGTAGTAATTATGTTCATAACATCATTCGATTCATACATATAAAGCTATCTTATTCGAAGGTTTAAACTTGTAATCACTAGAACATAGTTTAGTTAATTCTAAACTTGTTCGCAAACAAAAGTTAATCCTTCTAACTTGACTTTTAAAATCAACTAAACACATGTTCTATATCTATATGATATGCTAACTTAATGATTTAAAACCTGGAAACACGAAAAACACCGTAAAACCGGATTTACGCCGTCGTAGTAACACCGCGGGCTGTTTTGGGTTAGTTAATTAAAAACTATGATAAACTTTGATTTAAAAGTTGTTATTCTGATAAAATGATTTTTATTATGAACATGAAACTATATCCAAAAATTATGGTTAAACTCAAAGTGGAAGTATGTTTTCTAAAATGGTCATCTAGACGTCGTTCTTTCGACTGAAATGACTACCTTTACAAAAACGACTTGTAACTTATTTTTCCGACTATAAACCTATACTTTTTCTGTTAAGATTCATAAAATAGAGTTCAATATGAAACCATAGCAATTTGATTCACTCAAAACGGATTTAAAATGAAGAAGTTATGGGTAAAACAAGATTGGATAATTTTTCTCATTTTAGCTACGTGAAAATTGGTAACAAATCTATTCCAACCATAACTTAATCAACTTGTATTGTATATTATGTAATCTTGAGATACCATAGACACGTATACAATGTTTCGACCTATCATGTCGACACATCTATATATATTTCGGAACAACCATAGACACTCTATATGTGAATGTTGGAGTTAGCTATACAGGGTTGAGGTTGATTCCAAAATATATATAGTTTGAGTTGTGATCAATACTGAGATATGTATACACTGGGTCGTGGATTGATTCAAGATAATATTTATCGATTTATTTCTGTACATCTAACTGTGGACAACTAGTTGTAGGTTACTAACGAGGACAGCTGACTTAATAAACTTAAAACATCAAAATATATTAAAAGTGTTGTAAATATATTTTGAACATACTTTGATATATATGTATATATTGTTATAGGTTCGTGAATCAACCAGTGGCCAAGTCTTACTTCCCGACGAAGTAAAAATCTGTGAAAGTGAGTTATAGTCCCACTTTTAAAATCTAATATTTTTGGGATGAGAATACATGCAGGTTTTATAAATGATTTACAAAATAGACACAAGTACGTGAAACTACATTCTATGGTTGAATTATCGAAATCGAATATGCCCCTTTTTATTAAGTCCGGTAATCTAAGAATTAGGGAACAGACACCCTAATTGACGCGAATCCTAAAGATAGATCTATTGGGCCTAACAAACCCCATCCAAAGTACCGGATGCTTTAGTACTTCGAAATTTATATCATATCTGAAGGGTATCCCGGAATGATGGGGATATTCTTATATATGCATCTTGTTAATGTCGGTTACCAGGTGTTCACCATATGAATGATTTTTATCTCTATGTATGGGATGTGTATTGAAATATGAAATCTTGTCTTCTATTGTTACGATTTGATATATATAGGTTAAACCTATAACTCACCAACATTTTTGTTGACGTTTAAAGCATGTTTATTCTCAGGTGAATATTAAGAGCTTCCGCTGTTGCATACTAAAATAAGGACAAGATTTGGAGTCCATGTTTGTATGATATTGTGTAAAAACTGCATTCAAGAAACTGATTTCGATGTAACATATTTGTATTGTAAACCATTATGTAATGGTCGTGTGTAAACATGATATTTTAGATTATCATTATTTGATAATCTACGTAAAGCTTTTTAAACCTTTATTTATGAAATAAAGGTTATGGTTTGTTTTAAAAATGAATGCAGTCTTTGAAAAACGTCTCATATAGAGGTCAAAACCTCGCAACGAAATCAATTAATATGGAACGTTTTTAATCAATAAGAACGGGACATTTCAAAATGAAACTCACAATACAATATTTTGTAGTAAAAATATTCATACGACGATACTGAACAATGCAGGGTTGGCCTTGGATTCACGAACCCATATAAAAGCTTCTCTAAAAAGAAATGCCCTAGACCAGGCTAGAACCCGAGACCTCTCGCTCACCCGAATCACTTCTTAACCATCGGACCAGTTTTGTTTTTCTGGTTTAAATCCGAAAACATTTAAATATAACCTTTACTATTTATTTCTTATTTTCTTCTTCATCTTAACAATCCATCGATCGAAATCAATTCCACATCCATAAAATTGAGTTATCAGATTAATTTAAGTTTTAAAATCGAAACAGAACCATTTAAAAATGTGTTTGAATTTATATAACAGAAAGAAAAATTAGATAAATTAATCATTACAGCGTTTTTTTTATAAACTCGAACTCAAACCTTGATTTTGATATTAAGGATGTTTTAGGCAAAGATTATAACATGTAAAAGGTTGTAAATGACTCTTAGAAACTATCTGAATCAATAATTGATCTAAAAACATCAAATTGAATTCGAATTTCACGATGAACTAATTCTTTGACTTTTTGAAATCAAGCTTTGACTTGTAAATTCGAGCTCGATAGTTGAAATTGATGGCTGTAACTTTACAGAAAGTTTAAGTCGGAGATTCCTAACAACATTACGTTTACAGATTTTGAAATTAAATTCGAATTCAAGCTTTTCAAAAATTAAAACGCGAACAGAGCATAACCTGTGTTCTTTGTTTGTTTTCTGTTTAAATTTAATTGAAAAATAGTTGTAATGGCTTTTAATGGATAATGACAATGCATGAATGAATTACTTAATTCATATAAGTGTGTAATTTATTTGATTTATAGCATGTAGTGGGTCGACAGGAAGATATTCGCTCAGCACATAAAATAAAAAATCAGATTGTGATTTCAAACTAAATGGTACGATTGATCTTGATATATAACGAATTTAGAGACACAAACAAAATCCAAAACGGTTTGATTGCTACGTTAAACCAAACCCAATTTTTCATCTGTTTATATAATCAGTATAATTAAATAATTAAGTAGATTAATAATAATATTAATAATAATACTGATTTTATAAATAATAATAATAATAACATTAACAACTATGATAATAATAATCAATCTTAAAAATAATATTATTAACAATAGAAATGATGAATTGTATTATTTATATGATAATATTAATAATAACTTTACTAATAATGGTAATTATATTTATAAAAGTAATAATATTAATAATAATAATAATAGTATTAATCATAATAACCAATAATATTTAAATTTCAGCTAAATAATAATTTTAATCATTCTTATAGAAATATTTATATTTTTAGTATTTATTTTGATAATCATAACCTTAAATTTATTAGAATTCTAGTATTTAACATTTGTTAATATTACTAATAATGATATTAATAATTATGAAAGTAGTAATAATATAATTTGTCATTACCATTATTTTTAACTTGTAGTTATATTTAATATTTTTATTTTACAATTTATTACTTATGTAATATTTACTAATTATATATAATGTTTAATTAAATATTTATACACTTTATATATATTATATATAAAAATCATATATATTTTATATATAAATTCATTTTAATATCAACTTAACTATTCTGTATATTATTTTACATATTTAATTTTAATGTTTAAATTATATTTTATAATTTCGATTTATAATATAACATTACATTTAAATATATACATATTTAGTTACAAACAATTGTTCGTGAATCATCGAGTAATAGTCAAAGGTCAGATGATTTCTTAAAGTAGTTCAAACATTTTGAGACTCAAATTAGTAGACTTTGCTTATCGTGTCAGAATCTTATAAAGATCAAGTTTAAATTTGGTCAAAAATTTTCGGGTCGTTACAGTACCTACCCGTTAAAGAAATTTCGTCCCCAAAATTTGATCGAGGTCGTCATAGCTAACAATAAGAATGTTAATATGACGAATATGAGTCGATACATAGGATTTTATCATTATTGATAAATATGTATAAATCAATTCGTTTACTCGAAGCGTATGGTTGAAGCTATCACAAAAGAGTGAAATGAGGTAAATAATGTTTCGTCATATCTTTTGACATAGATAGGATTAATTTCCAGAGTTCAAGGGATTTGGAGAAAATCTTCGTAATGAGATTTGATTTACCGGTAACCAAAGAAATTAGGATCCACTTTAAATGCGGTCATCTGTTTTGATTGCTCTGTCGGATATTTTACTATAAATCCACCCTCTTTGTTTCCTTACAATTCACACCTTCTATTCTTTCTCCTTTAATTCATACTTTGACTCATTCGTCAATATGCTTCATCTAGTTCTGATTCTTGATACTCCTAACTTTCATATCTATCATTCTTCTTTTTCATTTACCGCCGGAGGAATCTATTCACTTTTACTATACTCTTGGCTTTATAGTATTTTTAGTTCTCCCATATCTTTACGTTGCAATACTTATTGATATACATGGTTTGTAATTTATGGGTTGTCGTCGGGCTTTATATCTTTCCTTATCTTTCAGAGTCCCTGCTTCTGTCTTTCTATAATCATCGATATCCACAGTTAATGCTCTCTCCTATTTGCTGCGATTTATACCTGATGTTATGCGAGGTGTATACAAAATAGTTATTAATTTTAGCAGAAAACACTATTAAATATGATACAATTTTACACAAGATATTTATTTATTTATAGAATGGATATACTTAAACCTTGCTACAACACTTATAGGCAGTGTACCTAATCGTACAGTAGTGTAGTTTTTAGTAAGTCCGGTTCGTTCCACAGGGAAATCTTTAAACAAAGCTCAACGCTATATTAGTTTACTTTTATAAAAATACAAATATATATATATGTAATATTATTATTATAAAGGGGGTTTTTACCGTTTAATGACCGGTTTGTCGATTTTAAAACTTTAGTCGCAGTTAAAACCTAATAAATAAAAGACTTAATTTAAAGCGTAAAATAAATAACGATAATGAAATTGCGAATAATAAAAATGCTATAAAATAAAATTGCAATAATTAAAAAGTACAATAATTAAAAGTGCGATTAAATAACAATAAATAAAAGTGCGATAATTAGAAGTGCAATTAAATATAAAATAAAGGAAATTAAATATGAAATAAAAGAATTATGCTTATTTAAACTTCCGTAATCATGATGTGTGACGTGTTGATTTTAGTTTTATGCGCATGGGTTAATTGTCCTTTGTCCTGGATTATTTAATATGTCCGTCTGGTTTTTGTCCATAACAGTCCATCAGTCATAAATATAAAGTGCGAGTGTCCTCGTCAAATTATTATTATACCCGAAGTTAAATATTCCAACTAATTGGGGATTCGAATTGTAACAAGGTTTTAATACTTTGTTTAATGAATACACCAGGTTATCGACTGCGTGTAAACCAAGGTTTTACTACTTTGTTAACAATTACACCAATTACCCTTGAATGTAATTTCACCCCTGTTTTAATTATTCTAGTGGCTATTAATCCATTCTCGTGTCCGGTTAAATGAACGATTATTCGTACATATAAATGCCCCGCCCATCGTGTCCGATCGAGTGTATATGGTAATTTATAGGGACGCCCAATTGTAAATCTTTATATTAACATTAACAAACTTTCATTTAGTTAAACAAATATAAAGCCCATTAATAGCCCATAGTCTAATTTCCACAAGTGTCGTTCTTTTGTCCAAACCCCAATTATGGTACAAAGCCCAATTACCCAATTTTAGTAATTAGCCCAACATCATGATTACTTCGTTTTAAATAAGCATAATAATAACTTAGCTACGAGACATTAATGTAAAAAGGTTGAACATAACTTACAATGATTAAAAAAATAGCGTAGCGTTACACGGACAGAATTTCGACTTACACCCTTACAACATTCGCTAACATACCCTTATTATTAGAATTATAATTAAAATTAAAATTAAAATATAAATTATATATATATATTTTACGTATATATGAGAGAAGAGAGAAAATAGATTGTGAATTTTGATCAGAATTCGGTTGGCTTTATAGGGATTTTTGAAATTTGGGGCTCCGCGACTCGCGGTAAAATCCTCTTCAAACTCCGCGAGTCGCGGAGAATGAATTTACAGCTCACACCCTTGGAGTCTTTCTCTGCCGACGGTTTTATAATATATATATATATAATATATATATAATTAATATAATTAATTATATATTATATTATATTTATATACATAGTTAACTTGTAATTTTTAGTCCGTTGCGTCGAGCGTTAAGAGTTGACTCTGGTCCCGGTTCCGGATTTTCAAACGTCCTTGCGTACAATTTTATATTTTGTACTTTGCGTTTTGAATCTTGTACTCTTGTAATTTCGAGACGTTTCTTATCAATAATTGGAACCTCTTTGATTGTCTTTTGTTCTTTTGAGCTTTTTGGTCGTTTGCGTCTTCAATTCGTCGAATCTGTCTTTTGTCTTCACCTTTTATTATTTAAACGAATATCACTTGTAAATAGAACAATTGCAACTAAAAGCTTGTGTTTCTTGAGGAATAATGTTATGAAATATATGTTTGTTTTTAGCATTATCAAATATTCCCACACTTGAGCGTTGCTTGTCCTCAAGCAATATTGTCTTGAAATACTAGAATCACTTCTTTATTCTTCACACTTTGTACATCAGTGATTTCTATACGGCGGTATAAACAATGGTAGTAACGATATGGTTTACAGTCCCACATGACTATAAAAATTTAGATCCATTAAGGAAATTGGATCTTTATGAAAACATTTGATCTTTTGAAAATTAAATCTAGTTTTTACCCTAGATAAGTTTTCCGGGATAACCCTTTACCGGTGTTTGCAAAATATTTTTGTGGGTTTGGTGGGTTTCAGATTTGAAAATTTTAGCTCAAAACTTGCTGTTTTGTGTCACCCACTTGCTAACCTTGTATTAGGAAAGCAACACGTCCAGTTTACTTGTTCCGTATATTACCTTCCGGCAAACTACCGTCCGGTTGTAAAGGAAAGCGTTGAACAAGCAACTGTTAAGGCAATGTCCCGTGACAAGCTTTTGATTATGGTCTATAACGTGTCGGACGCAATTACTATCCTTGGTAGGAGCAATAGTAAAGCTCACCCTTATAATTTTTCGGTCTGGCACAAGGTCCTGTCTTTGACCACTATGCAACCACCGTTCTTACGGTTGACACCCGATTTAGTTCAGGTGACCTAATGAATTCCAGGTGAATTCCTAGGATTTTACGTTCAATGGTAATGAACGCATTGAAAATGGGTTTTCAGAAAACAAATCGGTTTATAATTTTGATCAAAATATTTTCTCATTCAAGCTCGAGTTTAGATATCATTGAATTCCATGAGTTTGAATTCTCAATCTTTAAGGTCAATCTCAAGGATTGAGTAATATCAGTCTTAAAAGCTGATTTTTAATCTTTAAGGAAATTATCCTTTCTGGGGGTCTGATTCATTAGTCTTATCTAGCTAATTTGCACGGCATCCTCCCCATTTTACGAGACAGATCCTCTCATGGTTAGGATAAGTCTGACCACTTGGCGACCCTGTTTGATGCTGAGGTCCGTGGATTTCCTGCTGATTTTAGTGATGACTTTTCTAGATTTTTCGTCAACCTACAGCTGGTCTGGACGACAACTTCTTGACCTAAATCAAGAAGCGCGTGTCTTTTTCGGAAGACTTTACTTCCTTTTAATGATGAAATTGATTCATCGTGTAGATCCATCTCTTCTTTTCTTTCATCGGGTAAAACAGTTTAGTTTAGTCCAAAGCAAAAGTATTTTCAGTTATTTGTTACAGATATATGTGACATATGTTTAAGATAACTTGGTAAATTTTCCCACACTTGGCTTTTATTTTCCTTTTTATCGTCCTCTATTCCATTTTAAATGAATTTTAACATTTTAGTTTGTTTCTTAATTTATGTCCTTTCCGAGGTAACAATAATTTCGGTGTTAAAACCTAGTTTTATCGTTCATAAATATGTATAAACATAATTTTGAATTCATTTAATTGAAAATTTTGAAAATTTTTACTAGAATTGGGTAGTCAGTATATAAGACTAGGGCTGTTCTTTTTTATCAGAGAGCACTAGATTCTAATACAACTACTGCTTTACTAGTATTTTTAATGGTAACCAAGTGTTTAAGATAAAAATTTTAAAATCCGAAAGAATTTAACCCCTTCCCACACTTAAGATCTTGCAATGCCCTCATTTGCAAGAAATCAGTAACAATTTAAATTATTGAGGGTGATTTGTGTGAAAATGATTAAATTTTTACCAAAGTTTCCAAATATATTGGCGTTTGTTTGGTGAATGATAAATGGTGCACATCATTTGTTCATTCCGTCTTGTTGTTATTTTACATATATTTTGCATCTTGTCGTCAAAATTAGTTGCATTTGCTGAACTTAATGCCAGTCTTTGAAAATGCGTTGTTTTACCCTGTTGTGTACATAAGATAAACTGCAAACATATATACATATTTTTGAAGTTTGGTATATTACCCCACATTCAAAAATTATTAAAATCTAAGAATAAAAGTTAGATAATTATAAAAATGATTACAATATTAACAAAAGTATTAAACGTATTAATAATTACAAATTACAAAATAAAAAAAAATAATAAGTAAACTAAGGATGATATTGGTACCAATAGGGGTTCCAGGCATAACCATAAGTGCTATAGAATGCTTCGGCAGGGTCATACGTAGGATATGGTGGCTGCATCTCTATAGACCAAGAAGGGAAGATGGGTTTCGGTGTAGGAATATAGTTTCTACCTATATGTTGGCAATGAGCTATGATCTGGTTCTGATGAACTTGCCAATCTTCAAATGCTCTCTGTCTAGCATTTTCGTATTCCTGAGAAGCTATAAACCTATGCATTTCTTGCATCTCATTCCCCCCTCCTACATTACCTTGCTGCTGGTTTCTCTCCACCTGTGGATGTCTACCATGGTATCGTACTGCGGCGTTATTTCGCCTCTTCAAAACTTTCGCACCATGGTATACATTTAAACCTATAGTATCGCGGGGTTCCGGCTCTTCTAGTAATAATCCCCCCCGACTTATATCCACACCGAAATATTCACCAATCAAAGTAATAAAAATACCACCTCCTATTATGCTATGTGGTCGCATCCCCCGAACCATAGCTGATAAATAATAACCCACACAATATGGTATACTTACAGCGCTTTGTGGGTCTCGAATACACATATGGTAAAACAAATCCTGTTCATTTACTTTTTCTTTGTTCTTACCCCTTTGTGTAATCGAATTAGCTAAAAACCTATGTATCACTCTTAATTCGGCTCTATCTATATCCAAATAAGAGTAATTTCCCCCTTTGAAACGGTGATGGCTTGTCATTTGACTCCACACACCGTGTGTATCAAAATTTTCATCTATCTTTCTACCGTTTAGTATCAATCCTCTACAATCGGCAGACGCTAACTCCTCAGGCGTATATATACGTAAAGCCTGAGCCATGTCCAGTAAAGACATGTGGCGCATCGAACCGCCTAACAAAAATCTAATAAAAGAACGATCGGTTAAACTAGCTACCCGATCATTCAACTCTATACTACATAACAATTCTTCACACCATACTTTATATACAGGTCTACGTATGGTGAATAAACATACCCAGTCATTAAAAGAAGAATTACCATACCTCTGTACAAGTAATTCCCTAATTGGCCCGGCCAATTCTACAGCTTCTAAGGGTCCCCATTCTATGACCCTCGGTACCTCAACAACCTTAGAATGAAGAGTATGCAAACCCCGTTGATATTTTGGATAATCTATCCAAAGTCTGTCAAATCTCAGGTTCGGGTGCAACTCTTCCAAGTGCATATCGGAAAAGGTCATGACTGGATGAGGTATATCCTGCTTGTAGTAGTTATCCACCTCCTGTTGTTCCAAATTCTCAGCAGGAGCATTGCGGGCTTGGGATGAAGATTCACCCCTTTCATTCTGCAAAACACATCAAATACAATTTTTGTGCATCCAAATATGCATTAGTGTCAGCAAAATCATCAATCAAAATAATTACAATGACATTATCAATTTATATCAAACTTAAGCTCATTTTCACATTTTTATCAAATCTACACTTTTTCAAATAAGCATATACGAAAATGTTCGCCAAGTTCATAAGCATTCAACTCAAATAACATGTCAAAATAATCATTACTAGCAATCAAACAAGTCTCAAATGGCATTATCTTTCAAAAATCAAGTTCATGAATTTTAGACTTGAAAAAGTCCACTTTAATTCTCAAAATCATGTTTAGGCTCAAAGTTTGGATCATTTAACTACCTAGACATGTTACACTACTCAATTTAGCAACAATTCATGACAAAAATCGGCCATAACCTGTTTATATTAAAAAGTCCCAAATTTGCTCAAGAACACAAACCCTAGATTATTAAAAATTACCAACGAGCTTATAGCTCAGTGGTACCCGATGCCTTTGATCCCTGGGCCCACAGTGGGGGAAGCTTTGACCCAAAAGAGGCGCAATTTCGATTCTCAGTCTGGGCGCCCCGCATGGAATTATTTCTCCCTCCGGGGGGAAATTTGTGAAGTGTTTTCGGGGGTCTAGCTAGCTGGGGTAAAAATCGCCTTGCCGTCACTGTGGGTACTGGGAGGAGGTACTTTGCCGGCACAGGTCCCTTTCGGGGTGGGATTGGTGGGTGCTACGGCACACAGGGTTAGCGTGTCCCTGCCAACTTACACGTTTTGACCCTAGATTATTCAAAATTTGAAGTTTAAGGCTTCTAATCATGTTAAACAGCATCAATCTAGGTTATACAAGCATAATACATAAACAATTTAAGTCTAATTACACTAAAAAGCATCAAAATCAAATTGGGGAAAAAATAGCTCAAAAACATCAAATTTCGGATTAAATGGTGTTTAGGTGTAGAAATTTACCGTTTTTCTTGAGTAATTCTTAGATAGCATCCTTCTCAACATGATTTTAGCAAAAGATTTGGTGATTAACGGTTAAAAATTGTGATTTTGGGGGTTTTTTTTTCGGGTTTTTTCGGGGTTTTTTCGCTACTGTGTTTTTGAGTTGTGGAGTTGTGTGTCCATAAACTGATCGTTCAGCTCTTTTATTTTTTTTTCTGATTTTCGGTCCCTCCGCGAGTCGCGGTGAAACACCCTTTAAACTCCGCGACTCGCGGAGTTTTTTTTTTTTTTTTTTTTTTTTTAATCATTAACTTTTGAAAACAATTAAGAAGTTAATTTTAAAATTTTGTTTCCCTTGTTATTTAGGACGAGGTCGTTTCGGATCGATGTCCTAGTCCGTCTCTCGACAAAATTTTAAAATTTGTCTTTTTGTAGCGATTGTTTTAAAAGCTAAGATTTTTGGGTTTTTTAATGTTTTTGGCATACTTTAAATCAAAAAGATTAAAAATAATGATAATAAAAGTTCTCGTCCCTCCCTTGGGTAAAGCAATTTCGGTTCAAAGACCTAGTCTTCAACTTACGACGAATTTTAAAAATCATATTCTTAACTTAATGAGATAAAGTAAGTTTTTGTTTTTTAAATTCACACAACTTAAATATGAAATTCAAAATTAATATTAAAAATTCACACCAAACTTAAAATTTGAAATGCATAAAATTAAAAATTTATATTTTAAAAATTAAAAATTCACACCAAACTTAATTTAAAAATTTATAAATTCATATCAAACTTATATTAATTTTTCAAATATTTACAATTTTAAATATATTGTTTTTACAAAGTTTACAATATTAATTTAAGATTTAAATATTAATTTTAAAAATATGGTAAAAATAAAATTAAAAATTTTTTTTTTTCTTTTTATCCCACTTTAATCAATCAAATATTATCAAAAATATGCGCCCCTCTTTTCGGTAAAGTAATTTCGGTTCCAAGACCTAATTTAACTCATGACGAATTTTTGAAATATTTTGGGTTGATTGTTTAAAGATATTTATACCTTAAGAATAAACGTTAAATTTCGCAGTGATGTAATAAATTTTTGAATGATATCAATAATTTCGGTCGCCAAACCTAATTTTATTCAATACCAATTTAATACTTTTTAGCGAACAAATTAGCGTTTATTATCAAAAGGTTAAAAATAAAAATAAAAATAAAAACTGTACAGACATACCTGTGAAATAGATTTCTTAGTTATATGATCTATCCCATTCATAAGATAGTCGGTTTAATTGGTTTTCCATGGCTGCATAGGCGTAACCTCGAGCATTCAGTGTCTTTTCTTCTAAACATATGAACGGTCCGTCTCTGCATAAAGTAACAAATTCGGTATTTGAATAGGTTTGATTATTTGAACATTTACCTCCATGTGACCATTTTCCGCATTTGTGACATCGTTCTAGGTGTCGTGCTCTTCTTTTCGCTGAGGATTTTGATTTTCCTTTACCAAATTGTAACTTATTATCTTCGCATCTGGATTCTTTTCTAACTCCGTCCATTCTTTCTCTGATTACTGATACTATTTCACTCGGTAGTATGTCATTATTTCTTTTAGTGATCAAAGCGTGTAGCATTAGACCATGGTTTAGTTCACAGGCAGTCTTCATTTCGTAAAAACCTAAAAAAAAATAAAAATTCAGAATGGGGGGAGAAGACTAGTTCTTTAGGGTCTGCTAGGGAAAGACCATTCGGGTTCCATTTTCGAGAACTACACTAAAACAGACAATCTAACTCTAACAGAAATACATATTATCCTTTAAAGACTTGATTCTCCCCACACTTAGTTAGCTGTGGTGTCGAAATTGTGATTAACTTCGTTGTCGACTTCCATCGGACCATGTATGTAATGTTTAACTCTGTGACCATTAACTTTAAATTCAATCCCATTTGAATTTATTAATTCTATCGTTCCGTATGGGAAAACTCTTTTGACTATGAATGGTCCAGACCATCTTGATTTCAATTTTCCAGGAAATAGCTTGAATCGTGAATTGAAAAGAAGAACTCTGTCTCCTTCTTTAAATTCTTTTGAACTTCTGATTCTTTTATCATGCCATTTCTTCGTTCTTTCTTTATAGATTAACGAATTTTCGTATGCTTCATGTCTTAATTCTTCTAATTCATTTAGTTGACTTAATCGTAGACGTCCGGCTTCATGTAAATCAAGATTACATGTTTTCAAAGCCCAAAATGCTTTGTGTTCAATTTCTACTGGAAGATGACATGCTTTTCCATAAACAAGTCTAAAAGGTGTGGTTCCAATTGGAGTTTTGTAGGCTGTTCTAAAAGCCCAGAGTGCATCCTCCAATTTAATGGACCATTCCTTCGGATTTGATCCTACCGTTTTCTCTAGAATACGTTTTAAAGCTCGGTTGGTATTTTCAACTTGTCCACTTGTTTGTGGATGATATGCGGTGGAGATTTTATGAGTTACTCCATATCTTTTAAGAACTTTCTCAAGTTGATTATTACAGAAATGAGTACCCCGATCACTTATTAAAGCTTTCGGTGTTCCAAACCTTGCAAAAAGACGTTTTAAAAAGTTGACTACAACTCGTGCATCGTTAGTTGGGAGAGCTTGTGCTTCCGCCCATTTAGATACATAATCAATGGCTACGAGTATATATAAATTATTATGAGATTTTGGAAATGGACCCATAAAGTCAATACCCCAAATGTCAAATACTTCACATACTTGGATGACATTTTGTGGCATTTCATCACGTTGACTTATTTTTCCGGCCCTTTGACAAGCATCACAGGATTTGCAAAGAAGGTGTGCGTCTTTGTAAATTGTAGGCCAATAGAATCCAGCTTCATAAACTTTTCTTGCTGTTAGTTGAGGCCCATAATGCCCTCCTGTTGGTCCTGTGTGACAATGGTTTAAAATTTTACTAGCTTCATCTCCAAATACACATCGGCGTATTATTCCATTGGGACAACTTTTAAACAGATGTGGATCTTCCCAGAAATAGTGTTTTATATCACTGAAGAATTTCTTTCGTCTTTGGTACGATAATCCTTTTTCAAGGAATCCACAAACTAAGTAGTTTGCATAGTCTGCAAACCATGGAATTTCTTTATAATCTATCTTCAATAGATATTCATCAGGAAAGTTGTCTTGTATGGCTGATTCATTTAGAACTTCTAATTCGGGATTTTCAAGACGAGAAAGATGATCAGCGGCGAGATTTTCTGCTCCTCTTTTATCTCGGATTTCAATATCAAACTCTTGTAAGAGTAAGATCCAACGGATTAATCTTGGTTTAGCATCTTGTTTTGAAAATAGGTATCTAAGAGCAGAATGGTCGGTATAGACCACCGTTTTTGCTAGAACGAGATATGATCAAAATTTGTCAAAAGCAAAGACAATAGCAAGGAGTTCTTTTTCAGTAGTTGTATAGTTCGTTTGTGCTCCTTGTAATGTCTTACTAGCATAATATATAGGTTGAAATCGTTTTTCAATCCTTTGTCCTAAAACGGCTCCCATTGCAAAATCACTTGCATCGCACATTAGTTCAAATGGTAGATTCCAATTTGGTGTTATCATGATCGGTGCATTAGTGAGTTTTTCTTTAAGAATATTAAAAGATTTGATACATTCATCTGAAAAGATGAATGGCGCATCCTTTTCTAGGAGTTTATTCATAGGAGTGGCAATTTTAGAAAAATCTTTTATGAAACGTCGGTAAAAACCGGCATGCCCTAGAAAACTCCTAACTCCTCTAACATTGGTGGGATGTGGAAGTTTAGCAATTACATCTACTTTAGCTCTATCCACTTCAATTCCTTCTTTTGAAATTTTATGTCCAAGAACGATGCCTTCTTTAACCATGAAATGGCATTTCTCCCAATTAAGTACTAGATTTAATTTTTTGCATCTAATTAGCATTCGTTCCAGATTAATTAGACATGATTTAAATGTATCACCGAAGACTGAAAAGTCATCCATGAATACTTCCATGCATTCTTCTATCATGTCGTGAAAAATCGCCATCATACACCTTTGAAAGGTTGCAGGGGCGTTGCAAAGTCCAAATGGCATGCGTTTGTAAGCAAAAGTACCATAAGGGCACGTGAATGTGGTTTTCTCTTGGTCCTCGGGTGCTATTGGAATTTGAAAATATCCGGAAAATCCATCTAGAAAACAATAGTAACTATTTCCGGCTAATCTTTCCAACATTTGATCTATGAAAGGTAAGGGAAAGTGATCTTTTCTGGTGGCGTTATTTAATTTTCTATAATCAATACATACACGCCATCCTGTTACAGTCCTAGTAGGAATAAGCTCATTTTTCTCATTTGTAATGACAGTCATGCCACCCTTCTTAGGTACGCATTGAACTGGGCTTACCCATGGACTATCAGAAATTGGATATATCAGACCTGCATCTAGCATTTTAATAATCTCTTTCTTAACTACATCTTGCATATTAGGATTTAGTCTTCGTTGGCGTTGCACATACGTTTTATGACCTTCTTCCATAAAGATTTTATGTGTGCAATACGAAGGACTTATTCCTTTAATATCATGAATCTTCCATGCAATGGCTGGTTTATGAGCTTTCAACACAGAAATGAGTTGTGATTTCTCATTTTCAGTAAGAGAAGACGATATTATTACAGGTAATTCAGATTCACCATGTAAATAAGCATATTCCAAATGGTTTGGAAGTGGCTTTAACTCTAATTTCGGAGGTTCTTCTATCGATGATTTATATCGATATCTGTCTTCTTCTTTTAGCATTTGAATTTCTTCTGTTGTTGGTTCATATCCGTTAGCTATAAGTGTAGCTAACATTTCAGCTTCATCAATTGGTTCATTACCTTCTCCTAAAGAACATTCTCCTGTTCCTTGTAATTCTGGAAATTCTGCTAATAATTCTGCATGTGCATCTATAGTTTGAATATAATAACATGTATCATCTGCAGATTGTGGTTGTTGCATTGCTCTATCAACTGAAAAGGTAACACTCTCATCCTCTATACTTAGGGTCAGTTTCTTACCGAACACGTCTATCATTGCTTTAGCCGTGTTTAAGAATGGTCTTCCTAATATGAGAGGAACTTGAGAATCTTCTTCCATGTCCAAAACAACAAAATCTACTGGAAATACTAAAGTACCAACTTTAACTAGCATGTTCTCCATTATCCCTCTAGGATATATTATTGATCTATCGGCTAGTTGTATGCTTATTCTGGTTGGTTTCAATTCTCCAAGGTCTAGTTTAGCGTATAGTGAATACGGCATTAGATTTATACTAGCACCTAAGTCTGCCAATGCTTCTATTGAACTAAGACTACCCAGAAAACATGGAATTGTGAAACTTCCTGGATCAGATAATTTTTCTGGTATCTTATTCAACAGCACTGCTGAACAATTAGCATTCATAGTAACAGCCGAGAGTTCTTCCATTTTCTTTCTATTTGAGATTAGATCTTTCAGGAATTTAGCATATCTTGGCATTCCTGAAATCACATCAATGAAAGGAAGATTTACATTTATCTGTTTAAACATATCCAAAAATTTGGATTGCTCGGCTTCAAGTTTCTCTTTCTTCATTTTACTCGGGTAAGGAAGTGGTGGTTGGTATGGTTTAACATAAGGTTTATCCTTAACTGTGTTATCTTCATTAACCTTTTCAACTACCGGTTCTTTTTCCTTATCTTGATCAGGTTGTGGTTCTTGTGGAGTAGGAATAGTTTCATCAGAAGTTACAGGTATTTCAGGTGGTTTAAGTGTTGTACCACTTCTTGTGGTAATGGCTTTAGCTGTTTCATTTCGGGGGTTAGCATTTGTATCACTAGGTAGACTTCCCGGTTTCCTTTCACCTATTAACCTTGCTAGGTTACTTACTTCTTGTTCCAGATTTTGAATAGAAGCTTGTTGATTTCTAAATGCTTGAGCATTTTGTTCATTAGTTTGTTTTTGAGATGTGAAAAACTGCGTTTGAGTTTCAACTAGCTTCGTCGTCATATCTTCTAAATTCAGCTTTTTATCATCGGTTTGTTGTGGTGGTTTGTTTTGAAAATTAGGTCTTTGCTGATTATAAGTATTATTGGATACTTGTTGATTGCTAGGACCTTGTTGGTTGTTGTATGGAATATTTCGGTTATAATTCTGGTTTTGATTGTAAATCGGTCTTGGCGGTTGATAATTATTCTGATAATTATTTCCAGGCCTTTGGTTTATGTATGAAATATTCTCTCTTTGTTCCATTGTTAATTCAATACTGAGACAATCTTTTGTCAAATGTGGTCCTCCACACTGCTCACAACTAATTCGTATTGAGTGAATATCTTTAGTCATCTTTTCCATTCGTCTCTCCACAGCATCTATCTTTGCGGAAATGGAATCTAAGTCATGGCTAGAATCGGCTCTAGCTGCTTTAGATGATCTAATGATATCTTTTTCTTGGTGCCACTCATGTGAGTGGGAAGCAGTGTTATCAATAATTTTGTAAGCATCAGTTTCGGTTTTCTTCATAATAGAACCACCAGCTGCTATATCTATGTCTTTTCTTGTAGTGATGTCGCATCCTTGGTAGAATATTTGTACTATTTGACAGGTGTCTAAACCATGTTGCGGACATCCTCTTAATAACTTTCCATATCTTGTCCACGCCTCATATAGAGTTTCATTTGGCTTCTGTGTGAACGTAACAATTTCTGCTTGAAGTCTTACGGCTTTAGATGCAGGAAAGAATTGTTTAAGAAATTTGTCAACTAAAACGTCCCATGTATCAATCGCCCCTTCAGGTAACGATTCCAACCAATCTTTGGCTTCTCCCTTTAAAGTCCAGGGAAATAACATGAGATATATCTGTTCATCCTCCACTTCTCGGATTTTAAATAGTGTGCAGATCCTATTAAAGGTACGTAGATGTTCATTTGGATTTCCTTCGGCGCACCACTAAATTGGCATTGATTAGTCACCATGTGTAGAATTTGTCCTTTGATTTCATAATCTGGCGTATTAATGTCTGGATGAGTAATTGCGTGACCTTGGCCAGTGCGTTTAGCTCTCATTCGGTCTTCCATACTTAAAGGTTCCAGATTCTCCATAATTGAATTTGTTGAATCGGTATCACTAGATGATTATGATTTAATGGGTTCAAAAAATGGATTATTGGAAATTTGAACTGAAGTACTTGGTTGACTGGATGACGATTCTAAAGAAAAATCAACGGCGGTTATATTTGCTAAATGTCTTGATCTAGTTACAGGTGGTGAACGTACAAAAGGTGATGAACGTCTTGCTCGGTGCATTCACTGAATATCCTATTAGTTTTTAAAAGGAAAGAAAAATTATAATAAGTTATCCAATCAATAGACTTTTCTGATTTTCCCCACGTTTCGAATAGCCAAAAGATGCAGTAGAGGGGCAGGATTCATTTGGTCTCAATATAATTGAGGACTGTTTGGCTCCAATAACCCGGTCCACGTACAAATCCAACTATTACTACGAACCAGAAAATTTTGATGTCTATCAATTTAACCACTTAAAATAAATTTTCGTAATTTTAAGAAATTTAGATAAGAAGTAGAATAAAAATCTATGTCCTAAAACTAGAATGGCGAGAAATAAGAAAGAAAAAGAGTTCGTCGCAAAAGGTCGAAAAAGAAAAAAAATGGTTGAAAAATAAAAGGTGACGGAAAAATAAAAGAAACTTATAAAAATTTAAAAATACTTAACTAACCTAATCTTATTACTACAACTAACTTAAAATTATAATCGCAAATTGAAATTACTAATTGGAATGATAATTGGTACATAGTAAAAGTCGTCTAAAAATATTAAAGCTTACAAGGAAAAACTAAATCCCAAATGGAAATAACTTAAAAAGAAACTAAAACTTAAAAAGGCGTCGCAAAATTCTAAAGCACCTAAATCTTAGTCTAAAGAAAAAGCACTTAAGGAATTCTACGGCAAAGCCTAAAAATCTAGGAGTAAAAATAACTATAGCAAAAACTAAGTTTAAAATTAAATATGAGCTAAAAATACAAATATTACGCTAAAACGATTAAAAAGGGACAAAATACAAAAATATACAAAAAGTTGTAAAAAGTACAATTTTTATAAAAATATTATTTTTATATTGTTTATTTAATAAAACTACTAATTTTACAATTTAAGTAAACTAATTAATACTAAATAAAACAAATTAAATAAAAAGTAAATCTTAAAATAAAACTAATTATAATAATAATAATAATTAGGGTTAAATAATAATAATAATTAATTAAAACCCGTAATTAATGCTGAATTAGGGCTTCTGTCCGTGTGTCAGGTACCCTCCGCGAGTCGCGGCAATTATTGCATCAAACCCCGCGAGTCGCGGGGTTCAAAAATTCAGATGACAGCTTTAAATTCGACGCGTTTTTTCTTTATTTATTTTTTTTTTATTTTCTGTTTTTAATTTTTTTCTATAAATAAAAGATAGTTAATAAAACTTATATTTTTAAAAACTAAAATAGAAATAAAGAAACTTATAAAACTTAAATATTTAACAAAATCTTAAAAATACTTATATTTTTGTTTTTCTTTTTATATTTTCGAATATTTAAAACGTATTTTTACAAAAATGAATTTTAATAAAAGTAAACAAAAAATCTTTTTTTTTTATTAGCGTTCCGCTTCCGGCGTTTAAGAGTGTCCCCGGCAGCGGCGCCAAAAATACTTGATGTTATGCGAGGTGTATACAAAATAGTTATTAATTTTAGCAGAAAACACTATTAAAT
Source organism: Rutidosis leptorrhynchoides (assembly GCF_046630445.1). NCBI lineage: Eukaryota > Viridiplantae > Streptophyta > Magnoliopsida > Asterales > Asteraceae > Rutidosis > Rutidosis leptorrhynchoides. The sequence continues at coordinate 131,737,229 of NC_092341.1, forward strand.
ATGATACAATTTTACACAAGATATTTATTTATTTATAGAATGGATATACTTAAACCTTGCTACAACACTTATAGGCAGTGTACCTAATCGTACAGTAGTGTAGTTTTTAGTAAGTCCGGTTCGTTCCACAGGGAAATCTTTAAACAAAGCTCAACGCTATATTAGTTTACTTTTATAAAAATACAAATATATATATATGTAATATTATTATTATAAAGGGGGGTTTTTACCGTTTAATGACCGGTTTGTCGATTTTAAAACTTTAGTCGCAGTTAAAACCTAATAAATAAAAGACTTAATTTAAAGCGTAAAATAAATAACGATAATGAAATTGCGAATAATAAAAATGCTATAAAATAAAATTGCGATAATTAAAAAGTACAATAATTAAAAGTGCGATTAAATAACAATAAATAAAAGTGCGATAATTAAAAGTGCAATTAAATATAAAATAAAGGAAATTAAATATGAAATAAAAAAATTATGCGTATTTAAACTTCCGTAATCATGATGTGTGACGTGTTGATTTTAGTTTTATGCCCATGGGTTAATTGTCCTTTGTCCTGGATTATTTAATATGTCCGTCTGGTTTTTGTCCATAACAGTCCATCAGTCATAAATATAAAGTGCGAGTGTCATCGTCAAATTATTATTATACCCGAAGTTAAATATTCCAACTAATTGGGGATTCGAATTGTAACAAGGTTTTAATACTTTGTTTAATGAATACACCAGGTTATCGACTGCGTGTAAACCAAGGTTTTACTACTTTGTTAACAATTACACCAATTACCCTTGAATGTAATTTCACCCCTGTTTTAATTATTCTAGTGGCTATTAATCCATTCCCGTGTCCGGTTAAATTAACGATTATTCGTACATATAAATACCCCGCCCATCGTGTCCGATCGAGTGTATATGGTAATTTATAGGGACGCCCAATTGTAAATCTTTATATTAACATTAACAAACTTTCATTTAGTTAAACAAATATAAAGCCCATTAATAGCCCATAGTCTAATTTCCACAAGTGTCGTTCTTTTGTCCAAACCCCAATTATGGTACAAAGCCCAATTACCCAATTTTAGTAATTAGCCCAACATCATGATTACTTCGTTTTAAATAAGCATAATAATAACTTAGCTACGAGACATTAATGTAAAAAGGTTGAACATAACTTACAATGATTAAAAAAATAGTGTAGCGTTACACGGACAGAATTTCGACTTACACCCTTACAACATTCGCTAACATACCCTTATTATTAGAATTATAATTAAAATTAAAATTAAAATATAAATTATATATATATATTTTACGTATATATGAGAGAAGAGAGAAAATAGATTGTGAATTTTGATCAGAATTCGGTTGGCTTTATAGGGATTTTCAAAATTTGGGGCTCCGCGACTCGCGGTAAAATCCTCTTCAAACTCCGCGAGTCGCGGAGAATGAATTTACAGCTCACACCCTTGGAGTCTTTCTCTGCCGATGGTTTTATAATATATATATAATATGTATATAATTAATATAATTAATTATATATTATATTATATTTATATACATAGTTAACTTGTAATTTTTAGTCCGTTGCGTCGAGCGTTAAGAGTTGACTCTGGTCCCGGTTCCGGATTTTCAAACGTCCTTGCGTACAATTTTATATTTTGTACTTTGCGTTTTGAATCTTGTACTCTTGTAATTTCGAGACGTTTCTTATCAATAATTGGAACCTCTTTGATTGTCTTTTGTTCTTTTGAGCTTTTTGGTCGTTTGCGTCTTCAATTCGTCGAATCTGTCTTTTGTCTTCACCTTTTATTATTTAAACGAATATCACTTGTAAATAGAACAATTGCAACTAAAAGCTTGTCTTTCTTGAGGAATAATGTTATGAAATATATGTTCGTTTTTAGCATTATCAATACCCCCTTTATATTTCGGAGCTTCATGCTTTTGTTTTCTTTTTGCAAGTAATGATCCAGAATTCGTAGGTATGGAGTTTCGAATCATCATAATATACAAGGTAGAAAAGAAAGGTAGTAACACGATTTGATTTGTCAAATTACCAGAATATTCGGAAAAGACTGAATCATCAAGAAAATATTTTCTTGATATTTTTGAGGTTAATTAGAATACAAGAGTCGTGTAACATGGCACATGATGATGGTATGATCTGTGAATCATCACGTTCCATTAGAAATTCAACATGACTTACTGTAATATAATCACGTTGATCAAGTGTCATTATATTATACTAACTCATGCCTCAGTTCCCAACACTACTTCAATAACATTCAATTTTTGAATTCAAATTTTTCAGAATTTTAGAAACTAAACAGTTTCCTTTCTGATGTAACACTGATATCGCGAAGAGATAAATGATTTTGGATAAGAATAGTTATGAAAATTATCTTCAGAACTATCGAGGATATTTATAATGAAAGATGCGATGATATCTTAGAATTTCTAATATCGATGAATGATGATGAAGATTTTTCCGTAAAAGTGTAGAGTCAGGAGCAAGGTATTCGTTAATGACTTCAGCAGATACTGAATCATTTGGATTCTTTGAAGGCAGGTTTAGTCTTTGTGATTTGTCCACGTTCTCCTTCATGGTTTGCTCAATCCATTTTTCGGTTCCAACTTTTCTGAGCTTTGCCAACATACTATTCTTTATCATCAAACTTCTGACGATTAAGGTCGTTTACAGTTGTCTACAGTTGCTGCTGCATAATTCAGCTTTTTCAAAATTCCGAGTATTAATTCGCAGACTAGGTGCTTTTTAGAATTTCGGAATGGAAGATCGTAATTCTCAGAGATAAATTTTATATGTATACATATAACTGTTGATGTAGAAACGTTGCGAGATTCAAAATACTGATTGCTAATTCTCGGTAATTAGTATGGCAATTCTCGTTACAAGATGCGAATGAGTATATGATAGGGTTTCAATGAATATATATATATATATATATATATATATATATATATATATATATATATATATATATATATATATATATATATATATATATATATATATATATATATATATATATATATATATATATATATAGAGTGATTTTTCGGAGAGACTTACACCAGAGAATACTGATGTTGGTGGTACGTTTACTGCTAATATGGTGGAATATAAACGGTTCTCCGGTAACGATGATGAAAGGTAAACTTATATATCAAGGTTATAATAAGACTTATTCGAATGATGGCTTGAAGTAGATTTGTTGGAGCTGTCACAAAATTGGTTATCTTGAACAGGAGTTGCAAAGTTATTTTCGGTAATAATAATGCTAAAGGAATTAGCACAGCTACGTGTTAAACATTTACTCAGGTTCCGAGTGTTTTCAGGTGCATGACTATATGCATCAATCTTTTCTTCTGTAGATGAAGTGCGGTTGGTTTATTCTCTCGATTGAGGTGTTTTCAAGAATCATGAAAGGTTTGAACGCAGATTGTAATCGTCAAGATATAAATGAGGTTTAAGATGAAATCAAGTGGCAAGCTTGAAGAAATTTTTAGTTTCATATGTTATAATCAATATTTTAATTCATTTTAATTGTCCAATGTTGGTAGTCCACAGTTAGTAGTCCACAGTTAGAAAATCAATAATTCATATATATAGTTTAATATATAATATTCGAATTAATTAATACGTATCGTGACCCATTGTATACATGTCTCAGACTCGGTCACAACTCATAGTATATATATTATTTTAGAATCAACCTCAACCCTGTATAGCTAACTCGATCATTACCGCATATAGAGTGTCTATGGTTTTTTCAAATAATATATATAGATGCGTCGATATGATATGTCAAAACATTGTATACGTGTCCCGATATTTAAAGTGTGTAAAATAAATAACAGAAATCAAATGACGATAAATAAAATTGCGAGAATATAAATTGCGATAAATAAATTGCGATAAATAAAATGTAATCAGTTAGCTAGGAACAGTTAGCTAGAATTTTGTTAGCGTGGGTTCTTAACAAAATTTCTCATATTTAATTTGTTTGTTTCTAACAAATTTTATTTTGTCAAATGTTTTAAATTTTATTTTGTCAAATGTTTTCTTCATTATGCCACTTGTTGAATTCTGATAGGTCAAAATCTAAATATGAAATTGAATGAAAATGGTTATTCTGTGGTGAACAGATTCGTATATCTGTGGATGAAAGTAGGATAGTAAATGACTGTTGAATCAGATTCGAAGAATGCACAGTGTAACTTATTAATGTGAACTCTAAATATTCCTCGGGTATTGATGTTTGCGAGGTGTAGTACGAAATAGATTATATTTTACTACGAAATACTATTAAATATGATACAATTTTACACAAATTATTTATTTATTTATTGAATGGGATATACCTAAACTTGCTACAACACTTATAGGCAGTGTACCTAATCGTAGAGTAGTGTAGTTTTTAGTAAGTCCGGTTCGTTCCACAGGGATTGATATCGGGCAAAAAGTCACGTTTTTACCCCCTAAATCAGGACCTAAAGCAATATAGATTAAAACTTTGTCGGAAAAATTATCAATTTTTTGGTTGATTTTGTAGATTAAGTAATTACAAAGGCGATGCAAAAAGAATCAAGTAAAACGGAGCTAAAATGAAGATTCTAGAGCGAAAACGATGAAAGACAAGAAATCAAGTTACGATCCAGTAAATCAGGCCCTGATCAGCAAGAATACGGCCTGCCACTATGGAAACGGCCTTCCAGATACGTGCCACCACACAAGCCACCAAACGGCTTGCCAAGAATATCGCCTGCCAAATACGGCCTGCCATACGGCCTGCCAAGCGTATTTGGCAGAATTTCAAGTCTATTTAAAGGGGCTTTCTCCATTCATTCCAAGACACACTCAACTTGCAATACAATTTATATTTTCAATATTTTAGGTAGTTTTTAGTAGTAGTTAGCTTAGCTTTTATTTTCCGGAGGATATCCTGGCGAGTCCCTGCGATCCGGGGCAGATTAGTTCGGCTTTTTCAGGTTCTTATCCGAAACGCTTGTCTTTTGTATTAAACATGTATTCTTATCTTTTATGTTTAATAATACGTTCTAATATTGCCATGATAGCTTAATTTATCTGTATGTTGCCATGATAGAAGTTTGGGTTAGCGTAATTATGTTAATATAGTACGATTACTGTTATAATACTGAATTAGGGAGTCTGATAGATTTGTATGCTAGCATCTTAAGGATTGACCAACTTAGGTTGTGATCAGGACTTGTCCACCTATGTGAAATTAGCTACTTCATAGTATTAAGACCCCTGGTTATACTGTATCTGAAGATTCTATGAACTCGGTATGGCCGAAGTTCCCGAGAGGCATCTAATGCACTTTTAGGACACGGAACCTAGGAATTGAGACATGAATGACCTAGTATGCCTATTGACCGTTCTGAAGAGACCTCTTAGGAGCTGTTAAGATCTAGTTAGTGCCTCTACTATATGACCCAAGCCTATTGCATGTTCTAGTCTGATTGTTGCCCTAGGTCTTAGTCATATCAACTATTTAGGTACTTATTAGGTTTTTATCTGCTTTACTAACAGTATATTAACTGTAATGCTGTATAATGTTTGATTTGTTGTGATCTCATTAGTATGATGTAATGGTTGTTAGTTTTCATTTAAGGTTTTGCCAACTTAAACCGACGGACTCCTTCCGTTTGTGATCAGTGTTCAATCAACACGGCACATTGTTATTTAGTTATCTAAGCTGATAACGAGGGTTAGGATTAGAGCTTAACTCACTAATAAACCTAGTACTCTACCGAGGATAACCTCCGGGGTATTGTTACACTTCAGTTATACGACCAAGTGACATACTTCTCACTGCTCAAAGAGAACTCCGAGAGTTCAGAGATAAGTAGGTCTGTGTAATTGGCTCATCCAACCAGATCAACATCAATCCAAGCATAGTCTTAAAATAAGCATAATTACCTTTCCCTAACCCAATACTGATATCTTGGTCAACGTTTCCTTGATCTGCATACTCCGGATATCCTCCCACTTTATTTACTTTTTCTGCATTTAGGACCTTTAGCTAAAATCAACTACTATCTTTTATCCAGGTAATTTAACTAAAAGACAATTATCCGCTTGATCTTCAATTCGTTAATCAGTATAAAATTTGACACTAGGTTAACTTACACCTTCTACACCTTAGAAAGTAAAGTAAATTTAGGCCCCGCAAAATATAAATAAACGAAGACGCTGTGTGCTACCAAATCAGACACCGTGCGACCTAACGACACCGCACAAAATAAAAACCATCCGTTAGTGGCATATTAGTAGTAACACTTCTTCTTTGGCACCGCTTCCGGGGATCGAATATTTTGATCGAGAAAGATTTTAAGCAGACAAAGTATTGTTTGGTGGTGTCTAAGAAAGACAATTATACATGAACTTGGTTATTGGATTTTCCGAACAGTCTCCAATTATATTAGAACCAAAAGGATCCTGCCTCTCCGTAGTCGGCCTGGCCACCTCGATACAAGTAATCTGTGAGAAATCCTATCAGTTAAGATATCCAATCTAGTTAGCGACCGAATTTCAAGAATAATTATTTTTATTAAATTATCGATCCTTTTAGTGAATTAATATTTTCTAAAAGTTACTTTTAAGTCTTTTTATTAACAGAAAATCAGAAGAAAAAAATGGAACAACAAGACACCCTTGCTTCTATGCATAAGTCATGCTTAGAGGAAATAGGAGGACCAATCACCTTAGGAACCGAAGGAATTCCTGAAATCAGTTCACACAAGATTAAACTAGTCAGTATGATCTATAAATTTCAAGGATTACCGACTGACGACCATAATTTTCATATAAACAAATTTATCAGTCTGGTTGACTCTTTTAAGAAGGAATCAAACGAGAAAAACATTTTAAAACTTCATCCTTTTCAATATTCACTTTCTAAACACGCTTCAGCATGGTTTGACGCGCTTAATCCGAATTCAATCCAATCATGGGAGGAATTAGCCACTAAATTTCTAAATAAATATTATCCACCCTCCCTGCAAACCTGTTTAAGAAATGACATCACTAACTTTTCCCAAAAAGAAAATGAGTCATTGTGTCTAGCATGGAATAGAGTAAAGATGATGCTTAAAAGATGTCTGAATCATTCGTTAAGTCGGGCAGACATAGTCTGTAAGCTTTACAATGGCTTGACCAAGGATGATAAGTCTCTCCTAGACATGGCCTCGCAAGGCAATTTCATGTCTCGAACAGCAGATGAAGCATGGGATCTCTTGAACACAATAGCTGCACAACAAGAAGACTGGAACAATGAAGCTGCTGAGAAGGATGATGTCTTCGCTCATACGGTAAAAATGCTGGAAACTAGGTTACAAGATCTCACCCTCACTCTTCAAAGTTTACAAATTCCTAAGAACTCCGATGCTACTAGAACAAATCTAAGGTATCCTTACCCTAGATGGGCACACAAACAGCAAAATAGCTCGGATCATAATATAATTTTTCCATTGCACAAACCTACTCTCCACTCTAAGGAAATTTTAGCTGAATTTATGAAAAAACAATATATGATAAACCTTCAAGTCATAGAATGCCAAAATAAGTTCGACACGTTGATAAAGACTTTTGAAGAATTAATCACTAATTTTCAGCTTACGCTTAAACGTTTAACCACTAAAATTGATATAGAGTGTAGTGAGTTTGATGCCCTAGTAATTACTAGAGGAGGAAAAGAAACAACTATCAATATACTCATACAAGATTTTTCCAATAAGGAACCTGTGCCAATTGACCGAGTCGTCGATCCATCGGAACCTATCTCTCCTAAGGCCCCAGAAATCATTCCGCGCGCCCGTATACCTTTCCCAGGTAGGCTTAGGAAGGAAAAACAAGAAGCACAATTTGCTAAGTATTGGGATATTATTAAGAATTTGCATTTAAATGTACGTCTAGTAGATGCTTTAGTAGAAATGCCAAACTGCGCTACATTTTTCAAAGAACTGCTTTCAAACAAAGAGAGATTAAGAGAGATAGTTAGCTTGCCCTTAAGTGAAGAATGCTCGTTAGTATTACAGCATGGAATTCCCCCTAAGTTAGGAGATACAGGAAGATTTACGGTACCTTGCTACCTGCAAGATGTCCAAATTAGCAATGCGTTAGCAGACTTAGGAGCCAGTGTAAACCTAATGCCCTATTCATTATTTAAGAAGCTAGGATTAAACGACTTAAGGCCAACCAGAATGACTATCCAACTCGCAGATAGATCAGTTAAGATTCCTCGAGGAATAGCTGAAGATGTTCTAGTCAGAGTGGATAAGTTCGCATTTCCCGTTGATTTTGTCATTATGGATATTGAGGAAGACACGAAGGTCCCACTCATTCTTGGCAAACCATTCCTAAATACTGCCAAGGCCGTATTTGACGTTCACGAAAAATCATTGAAGTTAAGGGTTGGAGGAGAAGAAATTACATTCAATGTTGATCGCCTCATGAACCATCCTAAGGAAGAGGATGTGAATCTCTCTGATTCTTTTCAAGAACTCGTCAATGAATACCTGAAAGAGACTATGGCTATTTGCAGTCAAGATCAAATTTCTAAGGATATGTTCTTTACACCTCCTGAAGGAAATCTTGATAACCATTCCGCCATAGATCTTAGTCAACACATATCTCCCCTCTTTGAAAGTAACTTTATTGGCAACACTATTCAAATAGCACCGCTAGGTCAAGGCATTCCTTTACCTCTACTAAGGAGAAGACCGAATGAAGAGACAGATTTCATTCCGGTATATCAGGAACCCCAGTCAAGGGAAGACTGTGAGGAGTTTCCCGAACCTACCTTCGAAACTAAAGAAGACGTTTCTGAAGAGGAAGCATTAAGAAGGACAATTTCCAGAAATGAAGAACAGATAGCATCAGTGACCGCTACTGAAGAATCAGAATTTCAGGAGAGATACGACTCGTTAGACCGTAAGGAGATAGCTAGAATGAAGCCATCTATCGAGGAACCTCCGGAATTGGAATTGAAGAAGTTACCCGACAATCTGGAGTATGCATTCTTAAAAGGAGAATCGCAACTCCCTGTAATCATATCAAAAGACCTCACGTCACAAGGGAATACGAAATTGATTCAAGTGCTGAAATCACATAAGAAGGCAATTGCTTGGAAGATCTCCGACATCAACGGGATCAGCCCCAACTATTGCACCCATAAGATCTTCATGGAAGACAATTTCAATCCATCAGTTCAAAGGCAAAGAAGGGCCAACCCTATGATTCAAGAAGTCATCAAGAAAGAAGTAATCAAACTTCTGGACACCGATCTGATCTATCCAATCTCTGATTCACCATGGGTCAGTCCTGTTCAAGTAGTACCCAAAAAGGGAGGGACGATCGTAATTCAAAATGAGAATAATGAACTTATTCTAACTCGGGAAGTCACCGGTTCGAGGGTTTGCATAGACTATCATAAACTAAATGATGCAACCCAGAAGGATATTTTCCATTACCTTTTATTGATCAAATGTTGGAACGTCTATCAGGAAATAAGTACTACTGTTTCCTAGACAGTTTTTCCGGCTACTTTCAAATTCCCCTCGATCCAAAGGACCAAGAGAAAACAACCTTCACCTGTCCTTATGGAACATTTGTCTATCGACGTATGCCCTTTGGGTTATGCAATGCACCCACGACATTTCAGCGATGCATGGTAGCAATATTCCACGACATGATTGAGCGTTGTATGAAAGTCTTCATGGACGACTTCTCAGTCTTTGGTAGTACCATTGATTCGTGCCTATCAAACCTTGACAAGATGCTCACTCGGTGTGAAGAGTCAAATTTAGTTCTTAATTGGGAAAAATGTCACTTCATGGTAAAAGAAGGGATAGTTTTAGGACATACGATCTCTAAAGCAGGAATAGAAGTTGATAAGGCCAAGATTGAGACCATCACTAAACTTCCAGAACCCACCACGGTAAGATCAATAAGGAGTTTCCTAGGACACGCCGGTTTCTACCGACATTTCATTAAGGACTTTTCAAAGGTCACACGACCTCTCACTCATCTCTTAGGAAAGGAAATCCCGTTTGTCTTCAATGAAGAATGTCGAAAAGCATTCAACTATCTGAAAGAGCAGCTAACACATGCACCGATCATGATAGCTCCTGACTGGAGTCTACCCTTTGAAATCATGTGTGATGCCAGCGATTTCGCAGTTGGATCAGTGCTTGGACAACGGGTAGATAAACACTTTCATCTAATCTATTACGCAAGCAAAACCTTGACCGGAGCTCAAGAGAATTACACTACCACGGAGAAGGAGCTGCTAGCCGTAGTATTCGCCTTCGACAAATTTCGTTCCTATATTATCCTGTCCAAAACTACGGTCTATACAGATCATTCAGCCCTCAAATATCTATTCACTAAGTAAGATGCGAAGCCAAGACTCCTACGATGGATCTTACTCCTTCAAGTATTTGACATCGAGATTAAAGACAAGAAAGGAGCAGAGAATGTCGCAGCAGATCATCTTAGTCATTTGGAGAACCCAACGATGAAAAAACTTGCAGAACAAGATATCAGAGATAAATTTCCGGAAGAACAGGTTATGAGTTTAGGACAAACTCACATAGGATCACAGTTTACTGACACTCCTTGGTATGCTGACATGGCCAACTACCTAGTTGCCGGAGTAGTACAAAAGGGTATGAGTACCTCCCGAAGAAAGAAGTTCTTCAGGGATGCCAAGTGCTACTATTGGGAAGATCCTTACCTGTTTAGAATTTGCCCTGATCAAATAATCAGGAGGTGCGTAGATGAAAAGCAAGCAGCAGGGATTCTTCACCAATGTCACCATGGAACAACTGGAGGTCATCATGGAGCAAATTTAACCGCAAGAAAAGTCTACGAATCAGGATTTTACTGGCCATCTATATTTCGAGATACGCAAGAGCTTGTAAAGTGTTGCGATACATGCCAAAGACAAGGCAATATCTCTATGAAGAACGAGATGCCTAGGACTAATATCCAAGCTTGCGAAATCTTCGATATATGGGGATTAGCCTTCATGAGCCCATTCCCAAAGTCTAATGGGAAAGAATATGTCCTCGTAGCAGTAGATTACGTCTCCAGATGGGTCGAAGCTCAAGCATTTCCAACTAATGATGCCAAAGTCGTCACAAATTTCCTGAAGAGACTATTCTGCAGATTTGGAGCTCCCCGTGCGATAATAAGTGATAGAGGCACACACTTCTCTAACACTCAGTTTATGAAGGTGATGCAACAATACGGAGTTACCCACAAGATGTCCACTGCCTATCATCCGCAGACCAACGGACAAGCAGAGGTCACGAACAGAGCACTCAAAAGAATCTTAGAACGCACTATCGGCCATCATGGAAATAAATGGGCCGAGAAACTAGAAGATGCTCTGTGGGCATTCTGGACTGCTTACAAGAATCCTCTAAGAACTACACCCTACCGAATGATCTATGGAAAAGCTTGTCACCTTAAGCTAGAACTCGAATACAAAGCTCTCTGGGTGCTGAAGACCTGCAACCTCGATCCCTCGGTTACCGGAAGACATAGGAAAATGCAAATGAACGAACTCGCCGAATTGAGAGACCAAGCATATGAAACGTCATACATCTACAAGGAACGAACGAAACTTACGCATGATGCAAAATTAATCCCAACAAAGTTCACCCCTGGAGATAAAGTTCTTCTCTTCAATTCTAGGTTTAAGAAGTTCGCGGGTAAATTTAGATCAAGATGGAGTGGCCCATACAAAATTGTACACGCTTTTCCACATGGAGCCGTGGAATTGGAAGGACCTACTGGTAATTTCAAAGTCAATGGCCACCGGTTAAAAGCCTATTTAGAAGACCACGATAAGGAGGAGCACCTCTTCTCCTTTGATCCATTCTGAAGATCTGACAAGGAAAAGTCGAGCTGTAACGACTTGATAAACAAAGCGCTCTTGAGAGGCACCCCTTGCTTATCCTTTTTCTTATTATTTTATTTTTAAATTATTTTCAGTTTTAAGATATTATTTCTGTACAAACAACTAAGCGCCATACTTGCGCTTAGTGGTGCTTACAAGTTTGTTAAATGTGTTTAGGTGCAATGCCAAGTTCAGGAGCATCAGCTTACATTCTCATTCGCAGGAGAAGGACTCCTGTATTTTACTCATCCGGAAGCAGTGCTGATCAGAACAGGCCATCAACAGGGCAATTAGGCCCAAGGAGATTAGTATTAGAGAGCATTGAGGAAGACATCGGCACAGCACCGCCATCTCCTCCCGTCCGACGATCTAGACGTCTAGCCAGGAGACCGGTTGAGCATACACAGTTGCCAGATACGCATGAGCCACAGATGGTGATCCATTATGGAGCTACTTTGAGTGACCCTGATGTTGCATGGGCACTACTCAGAGATCAGCAGAGCCTTTACAAAGCTCTGAGAGCATACCTCTGGAATAAGGGGATGCCACGTACTCTGGGCCCATCTTCATATAGGCTAGCACGACGTGTTCAGCCAACATGACAGTCTACGCCTGGGCATTCCACACCAGTTTCAGTTCACTCTGTCGCCATGACTACACACGCTACTCCTACTCCCATCGTGCCGCCTGCCCCTGTTACGGAGCCAGTTCCAGTTGCTGAATTGCCAGAGGGTTGTCATTTAGTCACTATTCCTATTTCAGTGGAGCCGCCAACGGCCCAGGCATTTGAGATCACTAGGAGCATGCCTGACGAGGAGCTTTTCCCAGACTTATCCCACCTGGAGATACCGACAGACTTATGTCTAGAGTCTTTACTAGGCCCTGAGATGGATATAGGGCAGCCTTTCGAGCACATGCCAAACCTGGAGGATGACGTCCTCAGATACTTTGCAGAGCTGACACACATTGACCAGAAATATTATAAAGAGACTGGTATGTAGGAGATGGACCGTAGGAAGGCCCAGCACTAGGAAAGTAACACGACCATAGGGAAGTAATCCTTCCTAAAACTTATTTCAATTATAACACACTAAAATCTCTAAGTGTGGGGTAACCCCCGCAACCAACTTAGAATTTTAGAAGTCATGTCCTTAATTTATATAGCATAAATATTCTTTCTAGAGAACATTAGGGACAAAGTTCTTCTAAGTGTGGGGTAATGGGTAAAGTTTTTAAGGTCGAAAGTTTTAAAGTCAAGTTACCATAAAACGCCAGGTTTTGAAAAATTCTTTTGTCCAAAAGCAATTAAGCAATGGATATTGGGTAATTTTGAAAAATTCTTACTTGGTTTTTGCCCAAAAAGATCTAATAAAATTGCTAGAAATAGGTTTTCGGAACATTTATTAGAACGGAACGATTAAGCTAAAACTAATATTTTGTGTCAAAAGATTTCTTTTAAGAAAATATGATAAAGGCTACGCATGATCAAGCACGACCCCTACTCTAAAAAGTGAGGAATCTTGGACCCAAAGTATCTGTATGACCCATCAAATCTACAGTACTTTGTTATTTCAATTGGTGAGCGTGCCGGTGTACGGTTCAAGTTAGAACTTGGTTCAGTCATATGTTTCAAGGCCAATGGTTAGTGAGCGCCATACGTAGTGCAGGTGCGATACTCCTTTCAAAATCATTCCGAATAGAGAAGATAAAAAGCCATCCATTTCCATTTCCACTCCACGTATTTCAACCCGACCAACTCACATAAAGAGTTGATGAATCAGAAATATTCACCCCAAATTCACTCCCAAAATACACCATTCACATTTCATTCCCCTTTCCATTCACCAAAGATCCAGAGATCAATGAAGAGATAGATCGATCAAATTCGCTTCAAAAGCACTAGTCGAAAGATTCTGAACCCCTGATTGTTTTTGATAGGTCAAAGACCTATTTTCAATGGATTATCACTTCCTCTCTGGGCACCAGAAATGAAAGACAAAAGTTATGAAGAAAGGGTATGCCGAAAAAAAAAAGAGCAAAGTCTCTAATAAGGCAAAAAGAAACCCAAGGAGATGCCCTGAAGAAGAATGCTGGAAGAGCAAAAGAAAATTCTAGACAAAGTCTTAGCAAAATCCGCCTCTTCCGAAGAAAACCTTTACGGAATTCTCAGTCATTATCTATCCAAAATGGATACTCTGAAGAATCAAAGTCTATCAATTCTCTCAAAAGATCTGGATACCTTTCACCAAAATTCATAAATTTCCAACCAAACCCTATAACCCGTCTTCCTCTTGAAAGAATGCTTAGGAAGAAGATCAGTGTCGTCCTTACTTAACCGGTGGAGATATCGATGCTTTACCAAGCCTATGATGCGAACTGTTACACGACTGGCTTCTGAGCGACAATACAACTAGAATAGGACACCCTAAACACTTGAGTGATATGAGTGATCCGTCAGTGAGGAGCCTGATCATGTATACTCTACATCTGAGAGTTGGAAAGTACACCCTTTTCCACTATAGACGCAATTGAAATCTAGCGACCAAACCATCGAAGTTCAAAACTTTTTCTAATACTTTCGAAAGATGTAACAATTTCTGATGAAGGCATAATAAAAAGATCTACGGGTGGGGCAAGTAAGAATCTATTAGAAAGATCCCGATATTCCCGCTTTCTTGCTTGAGGACAAGTAAAGCTAAGTGTGGGGTATTTGATATCGGGCAAAAAGTCACGTTTTTACCTCCTAAATCAGGCCCTAAAGCAATAAAGATTAAAACTTTGTCGGCAAAATTATCGCTTTTTCAGTTGATTTTGTAGATTAAGTAATTACAAATGCGATGCAAAAAGAATCAAGTAAAACGGAGCTAAAACGAAGATTCTAGAGCGAAAACGGTGAAAGACAAGAAATCGAGTTACGATCCAGTAAATCAGGCCTTGATCAGCAAGAATACGGCCTGCCATATGGCCTGCCACTATGGAAACGGCCTGCCAGATACGTGCCACCACACGAGCCACCAAACGGCTTGCCAAGAATACGGCCTGCCAAATACGGCCTGCCAAACGGCCTGCCAGGCGTATTTGGCAAAATTTCAAGTCTATTTAAAAGGGCTTTCTCCATTCATTCCAAGACACACTCAACTTGTAATACAATTTATATTTTCAATATTTTAGGTAGTTTTTAGTAGTAGTTAGCTTAGCTTTTATTTTCCAGAGGATATCCCGGCGAGTCCCTGCGATCCCGGGCAGATTAGTTCGGCTTTTTCAGATTCTTATCCGAAACGCTTGTCTTTTTTATTAAACATATATTCTTATATTTTATGTTTAATAATGCGTTCCGATTTTGCCATGATAGCTTAATTTACCTGTATGTTGCCATGATAGAAGTTTGGGTTAGCGTAATTATGTTGATATAGTACGATTACTGTTATAATACTGAATTAGGGAGCCTGATAGATTTGTATGCTAGCATCTTAAGAATTGACCAACTTAGGTTGTGATCAGGACTTGTCTACCTATGTGAAATTAGCTACTTCATAGGATTAAGACCCCTGGTTATACTGCATCTGAAGATTCTATGAACTCGGTATGGCCGGAGTTCCCGAGAGGCATCTAATGCACTTTTAGGACACGGAACCTAGGAATTGAGACATGAATGACCTAGTATTCCTATTGACTATTTCGAAGAGACCTCTTAGGAGCTGTTAAGATCTAGTTAATGCCTCTACTATATGATCCAAGCCTATTGCATGTTCTTGTCTGATTGTTGCCCTAGGTCTTAGTCATATCAACTGTTTAGGTACTTATTAGGTTTCTATCTGCTTTACTAACAGTATATTAACTGTAATGCTGTATAATGTTTGATTTGTTGTGATCTCATTAGTATGATGTAATGGTTGTTAGTTTTCATTTAAGGTTTTGCCAACTTAAACCGACGGATTCCTTCCGTTTGTGATCAGTGTTCAATCAACACGGCACGTTGTTATTCAGTTATCTAAGCTGATAACGAGGGTTAGGATTAGAGGTTAACTCACTAATAAACCTAGTACTCTACCGAGGATAACCTCCGGGGTATTGTTACACTTCAGTTATACGACCAAGTGACATACTTCTCACTGCTCAAAGAGAACTCCGAGAGTTCAGAGATAAGTAGGTATGTGTAATTGGCTCATCCAACCAGATCAACATCAATCCAATCATAGTCTTAACATAAGCATAATTACCTTTCCCTAACCCAATACTGATATCTTGGTCAACGTTTCCTTGATCTGCATACTCCGGATATCCTCCCACTTTATTTACTTTTTCTACATTTAGGACCTTTAGCTAAAATCAACTACTATCTTTTATCCAGGTAATTTAACTAAAAGACAATTATCCGCTTGATCTTCAATTCGTTAATCAGCATAAAATTCGACACTAGATTAACTTACACCTTATACACCTTAGAAAGTAAAGTAAATTTAGGCCCCGTAAAATATAAATAAACGAAGATGATGTGTGATACCGAATCAGACACCGTGTGACCTAACGACACTGTACAAAATAAAAACCGTCCGTTAGTGGCATATCAGGGATACAACTAAGTTTAACGCTATAATTTTAAAAACTATATTTGTATATATATGTATGTATGTATGTATGTATATATATATATATATATATATATATATATATATATATATATATATATATATATATATATATATATATTATAAAGGGGGTGTTTTACCGTTTAATGATCAGTTTGTCGATTTTAAGATTTAAATCACAGTTAAAACCTAATGTAAAATATTAAATATAACTTAATTTAAAGCGTAAAGTAAATGACGATAAATAAAAATGCGATAAATTAAAAGTACGATAATTAAAAGTGCAATAAAAAGTACGATAAATAAAATGATAAATAAAAGTTCGATGAGATATAAATTAAAGGAATTATGCTTATTTAAACTTTCGTAATCATGATGTTTGACGTGTTGATTTTAATTTATTACCATGTGTTAATTGTCCTTTATCCTTAATTATTCGATATGTCCATCTGGTTTTGTCCATAATAGTCCATCGGTCATAATTATAAAGTACGAGAGACTTCGCCAAATTAACCTTATACCCGAAGTCAAATATTCCAACTAATTGGGGATTCGAACTGTAACAAGGTTTTAATACTTTGTTTAATAAATACACCAGGTTATCGACTGCGTGTAATCCAAGGTTTTAATACTTTGTTAACAATTACACCAATTACTCTTGAATGTAATCCACCCCTGTTTTAATGAGTCCAGTGACTATTAATCCATCCCCGTGTCCGGTCAAATGAACAATTATTAGTATTTATAGATATCCCACCCACCGTACCCAGTCAAGCGTATGTGGTTATATATAAACACGTCAAATTATAAATCTCTATATTAAATCAACCAGATATCATTTAATTAATATAAAGCCCATTAATAGCCCATAGTCCAATTTCCACAAGTGTCGGTCTTTTATCCAAACCCCAATTATGGTCCAAAGCCCAATAACCTCATCTTAATATTTAGTCCAACATCACGATTACTTCGGCTTAAATAAATATAATAATAACTTAGCTACGAGACATTAATTTAAAAAGGTTGAACATAACTTACAATGAGTATTAATGCGTAGTATTACACATACAGAATTTCTACTTACAAACTTAAAACATTCGCCACTATAACCTTATTATTATTAACTTAATATTAAAATTATAATTATAAAATAAATATATATATTTGAGAGAGAGTGATATCAGTAGGATATGGTGTACATAATTCGTCCGAAAACATTGCTATTTATAGGACTTGGGCAGCTACAGGGCTCCATGCGATCGTATGGATTTTGTGTTTCCAGGCCATGCGATCGCATGGCCAGCTGGATTCAGATATTTCGCTTTTCAAAACGTGGAATGCTCGATTAAATTAATATATAATATAATATATATAAATATATATAATTATATATTATATTATATTCTTGTTTATAGTTTACTTGTAATTTTAGGCCCGTTGCATCGCGCGTTGATAGTCGGTACAGGTGTCAGTTCCGGATTTTCGAACGTCCTTTCGTACGATTTAATATCTTGTACTTTACGTTTTGCGGCTTGTACTCTTGTAATTTTTAGACGTTTCTCATCAATAAATTGAACCACTTGGATTGTACTATGTACTTTTTAGCATTTTGATTGTTTGCGTCTTCAAATCGTCGAATCTGTCTTTTGTCTTCACCTTTTTATATTTAAACGAATATCACTTGTAAATAGAACAATTGCAACTAAAAGCTTATCTTTCTTGAAGGATAATGCTATGAAATATATGTTCGTTTTTAGCATTATCAAATATTCTCACACTTGAACGTTGTTTGTCCTCAAGCAATATAGAACTTGAATAAAAATATACTTGAATCACTTCTTTATTCTTCACACTTTGTACATCAGTGATTTTGATACGGCGGTATGAACAATGATAGTAACGATGTGGTTTACAGTCCCACATGACTATGAAAATTTAGATCCTTTAGGAAATTGGATCTTTATAAAAACATTTGATCTTTTGAAAATTCAATCTAGCTTTTACCTTAGATAAGTTTTCCGGAATAACCCTTTACCGGTGTTTGAAAAATATTTTTGTGGGTTATGTGGGTTTCAGATTTGAAAATTTTAGCTCAAAACTTATGGTTTTGTTCACCCACTTGCTAACCTTGTATTAGGAAAGCAACACGTCCAGTTTACTTGTTCCGTATATTACCTTTCGGTAAACTAACATCCGGTTGTAAAGGAAAGCGTTGAACAAGCAACTATTAAGGCAATGTCTAATGACATGCTTTTGATTATGGTCTATATCATGTCAGATGTAATTACTATCCTTTGCAGGAGCAATAGTAAAGATCACCCTATAGTTTTTTGGTCTGGCACAAGGTCCTGTCTTCAACCATGCTATACAACCATCGTTCTTACGGTTGACACCCGATTTGATTCAGGTGACCTAATGAATTCCGGTGAATTCTTAGGATTTTACGTTCAATGGTAATGAACGCATTGAAAATGGGTTTTCAGAAAACAAATTGGTTTGTAATTTTGATCAAAATATTTTCTCGTTCAAGCTCGAGTTTAGATATCATCGAATTCCATGAGTTTGAATTCTCAATCTTTAAGGTCAATCTCAAGGATTGAGTAATATCAGGCTTAAAAGCTGATTTTTAATCTTTAAGGATATTATCCTTTCTGAGGATCTGATTCATTAGTCTTATAAGCTAATTTGCACGGTGCCCCCCCATTATACGAGACAGATCCTCTCATGGTTAGGATAAGTCTGTCCACTTGGCGACCATGTTTGATGCTGAGGTCCGTGGATTTCCAGCTGATTTTCGAGAAAACTTTTCAAGGTTTTTCGTAGACTCTACAACTGGTCTGGACGACAACTTCCTGACCTAAATCAAGAAGCGCGTGTCTTTTTCTAGGAAGACTTTACTTCCTTTTAAATCAAGTGGCACATTTCTTTCAAATATATTATAAGAAATCGGGTAAAACTAATTAAAATCGTCCAAAACAAGTACCTTCAATTATTTGTACAAAAATATGTGATATATGATTTAAATAACTTGGTAAATTTTTCCCACACTTGGCTTTTATTTTTCTTTCTTTGCCTTTTTATTCTCTTCTATTCCATTTTAAATAAATTCAAGCGTTTTGGGTTGTTTCTCAATTTATGTCCTTTCTGAGGTAACAATAATTTCTGTGTTAACACCTAGTTTTATCGTTCATAAATATGTATAAACATGATTTTGAGTTCAAAAAATTTTTAAAAATTTTACTAGAAGTGGGTAGTCAGTATATAAGACTAGGGCTGTTCTTTATTATCAGAGAGCACTAGATTCTAATACAACTACTGCTTTACTAGTATTTTAACGGTGGCTATTAAACCAAGTGTATAAGTCAAACTTTTAAAATCTGAAAGAATTTAATCCCTTCCCACACTTAAGATCTTGCAATGCCCTCATTTACAAGAAATCGGTAACAATTTAAATTATTGAGGGTGATTAGCGTAGAAAAATAATTAAATTTTATCAAAGTTTCCAAACATATTGTTGTTTGTTTGAATGATAAATGGTGCACATCATTTGTTCATTCTTGCAGTTGTTATTTCACATATATTTTACATCTTGTCGTCAAAATTAGTTGCTTTTGCTGAACTTAATGCCAGTCTTTGAAAGTTTGTTGTTTTACCCTGTTGTGTACATGAAATAAAATACATACAATACAAATATAAATATGCATGGTATTTTGAAATGGGACTTAATATCCCACTTTCAAATTACAAAAATGAAATATTAGTACAAAATAATAAAAATGTTAAACACTACATAAAAGTATCAAAATGTTAAATGTTTAACATAAATAGATAAAAATAATAAAAGATAAGAAATCACCAACGGAACACTATTGATTTGGATAGGGGTTCCAGTTCATATCATCGCTCGGGTTCCATGGTTGGTGATAGGTGTCCTGATAGGCTTGATTGGGGTCGTACAGGTCAAAGGGTGGTCGCATGTCGGGCTGATGTTGTGGATAAAAAGCAAGTCGAGTCGGGATGTATTTATGTGGTACCTGATATGATAGTTGGCTCATGATTTGGTGCTGATGAACTTGCCAGCTATCGTGTTGGCGTCGCCTGGATTGCTCATACTCATCCGCGGCTCTCCACTGCTCATACTGATGATGCCTAGCCTGGTTATTCATTTCCACCTCATCTACATGCTGGAAGACATCAGTATAAATATCCCTAATGACATCTCTAATGTCATATGCTTCCTCCATCCCCTCATCCGAACCCCTTTCTACCTGTGGATGGGTGCCCTGATATGGTATTGGCATATTGTGCCTCCGTTTTAGTACCTTTGCACCTTGATAAACCTGCAAACCTATAGTATCAGTTTGTTCCTCAACCACCATCATTGTACCCCCGTGTTCCCTATCTACACCTAAATACTCTCCAATGAGAGTAACAAAAATACCTCCTCCTATTATTCCCCCATCCTGTATACCTTCCACAACTTTGGACAAATAATACTCAACACAGTAGGGGATATTAACAAAGCCTCTAGTGTCTCGAATGCACTTAAGGTAGAATAAATCGTTTATGTGACAACCCAGAAATTTCCTACCAAATTTAAACTTTAATCTTTATATATTCCTGACACGATAAGCAAAGTTTGTAAGTTGAATCTCAAGAATTTTAAACTGTGTTCATACACTCATTTAACCTCGACCAAATTCCAATGATTCACGAACCATTATATGAACGAACATGATTATATATGTATATGTGTATATATTATAACTTGAAAACATTAACAAAGTATTAGACGTATAATACTTTATATAAACGTATTTGTTTCAAAATATATTCTAATAGTTATCAATGGAATTAAAAGATGATATCAAATGATTGAATTATTAGATACATTGAATTATAATTACAAGTCTCTGTTAAGAGGTCCACTATGATTTGAGAAATCTATTCTTTTTAATGGTATTCGGAATAATTGGTAAAGTGATTTATTTGAAGGAACAAAAGTGTCAATTAACGTGAACTAGACAAGAGTTAGTGGAGATTCCCGTTTGAATTTTTCAATTTATGCTTTACAATAATTGTCTCGTGACTTTTGATAAGATAAACTATTAAACTTGTATATTAATTAACGTGGAAGTAAAATTGTAGAATATAGATATCTTAGAAGATGGATATCGACTAGTTAAGTAAATTAGCGTTTTACATTAAAATGATTTTTATATGTTTATCTAACCTTTAGACGTTATATCACGTTGCACCAACAAACGTTAAAAACTTGAAATCTATTAAAAGTATATTTAATCTTACTTTTCTAAAACATTTTTACGATATAACAGCTTCTTCTATTTTAACCTTTTAATAAAATGATTATTTTATATACTTAGTTTTAGAAAAATAAAGTTATCATATTTGATTTAAATGTATAAAAACGTTTCAATTTAAAAAGAACTTTATTAATTAGGACGTTTTATAAGATAATTTGTATATGACTTTTGAAGAATTTAAATAAAGCTTATATTATAAATTACAAGTAGATAAAGCGTTTCAAAAATGTAAACGTGATTGATATAATATTTTTCTACTATCTAAACGATTCCAAAATAAACTCTAAAAATATAATTAGTTTTGAAAAACTAAATATTGTATTATTACATATTTCAATATGAACAAATATATATTTTAAATAAGGATATACATATATATATATATTATACAAGTGACAAAATATAATATTTTAACAGATGATTTAAAATGATACATTTTGATAAACTACGAGACTCTGATTTATAGAAGCAAATGACCACAACGCTCAATTTTATAGGTTTCAAATTTTTGATGAGTAAAGTCAAAGTATTAATAAGTGTACATGTCGCGTAACGTAAAAGGCTAGTTTTCTAAACGTACGAAAGTGCGCTCGAAAAACCGAAAGTGGTACATGAGTCGAGTGACAACGTCCAAGTCATTTGAGTAAAAATTACATTTTTACCATGAATGTAAATATAATATAATATATAAATTAAATATATTATATATATAATAATAATTAATAAAACATAAGAAACATATTATACGTAAAACTTTAAAGATTGATTCCGTAATTTAAGGATTTTTGATTCAGCAATCCTCCGAGATTGCGGAGGTGGGGCCAGATTTGGGACTATAAAAACTCGAGCTCATCATTCTTCAATCTATCTTCTATCTCTCTCGTTATATATATATATATTTATTATTATTATTAATATTATAAAGATTATTATCATTAAACTTATTATTAGTAGTACTAGTATTATTATAATTAGTATTATACATAAAATATTACGACGAGGTCATGAGTGCATTATTTTCAAAACGAATTTTTATGAGCGGGATAAAGCTAAGGAAATTATGGGCTATAGCTATGGAGGTTATGGGTATGGTCGAGGGTATGCCCATGAGTTCAACCTAGTATTTATCATCTCCGTTGCGTTTACGTACCTTTCCTGCAATATTGAATCTCAATATTGATACGTGAGTACTCATAATTTAATTTTTACATACTAATAGTGTATTCCTGACTAGTGCTCGAGTATATAGAATTATGCATGTTTGTACTTTTGATATTGCCTTTAGTTAGGTTATGTTGAATCCTGAATTAGTTATATATGCGGTTGAGATAAGGTATAAGATATGCATGTCATTGGAAAGCTAGCGAAAAATTAAGAACTTTTCCTTTAGATATCGAATGGTTTCGATGAACGGATTTGAAGTTATAGTCAATCGAATTTTGTATTATTATTAAAAATGATTATTATTATCGTCGTTATTATCGTCGTTCTAGTTTTATTTTATTATTATTATTATTATCTTTATCAATAAATGGATTTATCATTAAAAATTGTTATTTTATTATTATTACTATCGTTATTATCGTTAAAGTTATAATTAGTATTATTATTATTATCTAATTATTATTATTATTATTATTATTATTATTATTATTATTATTATTATTATTATTATTATTATTATTATTATTATTATTATTATTATTATTATCATCATCATCATCATTATTATCATATATATATATCATTATTTAAAAATGGTTATTGTTATTGTTATTATTATTATTATATTATCATTAAAATAATTGTTAGTATTATCGTTAATAATTTCATAGTAATTATCATTATTAGTATTATTGTAATTAAAACTAATATTAGAAACACCTAATTATTTTGATTACTATTATTATCATTATTATGAACACGATATAAAAGACGATTAAAAACTATTAAACGGAACGATTAGGAAATAATGAGTAAGAGTATCCTGATAAAATTAAAATATTATAATATATTGATTTAGATAAAATTATCGTTCTTATTATTTTTATTATTACTATTATTATTAAAAGTATCGTTAGTATTAAAACTATCATTTTAACAAAAATTATCATTTTAATAGAAATGTCATTGTTACTATAAAATATCATTATTATTATCATTTTAAATAGAATTATTATTTTAAAAATAATATTAAAAAGTATCGTAAATATTAAAGTTATCATAATTAGAATTATCGTTTTATCATAATGTCATCTTAGTAATTATAGATATTGATATTTTTATAATAATTATTATTATTACAAAATAATACAACTTTTACTTACTATTATTATAGATATTATGTTATCAAATAAATATGTGATACAAATATATTTTACTACGTGTAATAAATTACTTTAATAATACCTATCATACTATCTTTATGATATTAAATGAACTCTATAAATTTTATTACTTAATATATATAAAAGTATATTTTATTATATAAATTTTAATATAAAATTTTATTTATTAATAAATGAATTATATTATTTACTCTAATAAATCTTTTAAAAATATTGAAAAATATAAAACGACGATATTTAAAATATATTATAATCATGTATAAATTTTGGAAATCATTTTGAGTCAAATTGACTTTTGTTGACTTTTGCACATTAGTCTCGAGCATTAGGATTGAGATACACTATGACCTAACCTAAATTGTTAGATAAATATTGACCAACATATATATGTATATATATAATTAATATAGGTTCGTGAATCCGAGGCCAACCTTGCACTTGTTCAATGACATTATATATATTTTTACTACGAAATACAGTATGGTGAGTTTCATTTGCCTTTTTACCCTTTATATTTTTGGGCTGAGAATACATGCGAAATTTTATAAATGTTTTACGAAATAGACACAAGTAAACATTATATGGATGAATGATCGAAGCCGAATATGCCCCTTTTAGCTTGGTAGCCTAAGAATTTGGGAACAGACCCCCAAATTGACGCGAATCCTAAAGATAGATCTATCGGGTCCAACAAGCCCCATTCTGGAATTTGGAATGCTTTAGTAGTTCGAGTTTATCATGTCCGATGGGTGTCCCGGATTGATGGTGATATTATATATGCATCTTGTTAAGGTCGGTTACCAGGTGTTCACCATATGAATGATTTTTATCTCTATGTATGGGATGTATATTGAAATATGAAATCTTGTGGTCTATTAAAATTATGGAAATGATCATTTATGATAAACTAATGAACTCACCAACCTTTTGGTTGACACTTTAAAGCATGGTTATTCTCAGGTTTGAAAGAAATCTTCCGCTGTGCATTTGCTCATTTTAGAGATATTACTTGGAGTCACTCCTGGCATATTTCAAAAGACGTTGCATTCAAGTTGTTGAAATCAATAGAGATTATTATTAAGTAAATGACAGATTAAGTCAATTATAAGTTGGATATTATGAAATGGTATGCATGCATGTCAACTTTCGATGTAATGAAAGGTTGCCTTTTAAAAATGAATGCAATGTTTGTAAAATGTATCATATAGAGGTCAAATACCTCACGATGTAATCATATGTTATTGTATTCGTCCTTATGGATTAGGATGGGTCGCTTCAGTTTAGGGTCACCTTCTCCTTGTTTCTACCTCTTTGTGTAATCGAGTTTGCTAAAAATCTATGAATTATGTGAAGCTCTGCCTTATTAACATCTAAATAGGAGTGTCTTCATCCCCGTGTAAACACATTAAAATTTGACATACGCCTCCATATGGCGTTAGCGTCAAAATCTCTATCTACCCTCTCACCTTGATAAATTAAAGCTGTACAATCAGGTGATAATAATTCAGCGGGGGTGTAAATCTGTAAAGCCCTAGCCATGTCTATCATGGACATCCTTTACATCCTACCTCCAAGTAAAAATCTAAGAAAAATCTTATCGTCTAACCTATCTACATCCTTATTTAAGGCTATAGTACTCATTAGCTCAACACACCACTCCTTATATACAGGCCTACGAGTGGTAAATAAACATTTCCAATCAGGAAAAGAAGAGTTGCCATACCTTTGGATTAATAATAGCTTAACTGAGTTAGCTAGGTTGACTCTTTCCAAAGGCTCCCAATCTATTACCCTTGGTACTTCCACATTTTTGGTACAAAGCTTAAATTTGTTACGTTGGTACGTTGGGTAATCTCTCCAGCTTCTATCAAACCTTAGATTGGGATGTAACTCCTGTTCATGAATTCTTGAGTGTTCTATTACATCGTGAATGGGAAATATTATGTAGGCAATAAAAAATTGTGGTTCTGGTTCATAGTATGGCCAAGGTTGGAGAATTCGGATCTCGGGGAGATCTCGTTTGGACTTTTTTAGGGAGATCTCGGCATCTCGGAATAATCTCGGGGAGATCTCGGACGTTGACTTACGTTGACTTTATAGTTTTTTTAATAAAAATATCCATAAAAACATAAATATATGTTTATTTATATACATTTTTAAGAGATTTCAGAAATATATCCAAGAAATTAGCGAGAAAATCTTAGAAATTAAGAATTTTACAAGAAAATCTTACAAAGTAGCAAGAAAATTTGAGAAATCGTGGCTTTGACTAAGTTTGACCCCGTTGACCAAGAAATCTTGGGAGATAAACATCTTGTCTCGGTTGCCTTCTAAAAACGAGATCTCAGGGAAGATCTCGGGGAGATCTCGGGAGATTTATAACACTGAGTATGGCACGTGTTGATCATAATGTTGTTGTTGTTCACGTTATGGTTCCGGTTGTGGTTCTTGATCAGGTTCTTGTTCAGGTCGTCTAGACAATGATGCACCGTCCGTATCTGTATTTCTCTGCAAAACACATTAAACACAAAATTTGTGCATCCAAATATGCATTAGTGTTATCAAAATAACAAATTAAAACAATTACAATAACATGTTTAATCCATATTAAACTTATATTCATTTTCATATTTTTATCAATTCTACAATTTTTCAAATAAGCATATATGAAAAGGTATGAACTATAACATGTTAAAATAACCATTACTAGCAATTAAACAAGTTTCAAATGGCATTTATATCAAAATAATCAAGTTCATGAATTTTAGACTTAAAAAATCCACTTTGATGCTCAAAAATCATGTTTAGGATCAAGGTTTGGATCATTTAGCAACCTAAACATGTTACACTACTTAATTTAGCAATAATTCATAACAAAAATCACTACTTAATTTAGCAATAATTCATAACAAAAATCGGCCATAACCTGTTTATATCAAAAAGTCCCAAATTACTCAAGAACACAAACCCTAGATTTCTAAAAATTTTGAAGTTTAAGGTTTCAAATCATGTTAAATAGCATTAATCTAGGTTATACATACATAATATATGAATAATTTAACTCTAATTACTCTAGAAATTATCAAAATCAAATTAGGTAAAAAAAAATTGCTCAAGAACACTATAATTCGAATTTAAAGAGTTTTAGGGGTGGAATCGTTACCTTCTTTGAAAAACTTTTGAACAAACGCATGATTAGAGCGGATTATAGCAAGAAATTTGGTGAATTTTGGTTGAAAAATGAAGATTTTTGGGTGATTTTTGGAGTGTGTTCGCGTATGTGTGTGTGTTGATGTTATGAGACAGAAGCAAGGTCGACTGCCTTTTTGTTTCTGTCCAGCTTTTTTACTCCATGCGACCGCATGGTTCTCAAGAGTAAACCTCATGCGATCGCATGGGGTCTGTCTCTTTTTTTTTTTTACAATAAAACCTTTGCTTAGAATGAGGGTGTTTCGGTATGTTTACCTAGTTTGTCCCTCGACTAAATTTTGAAATTTGTCATTTTGAAGCGTTGTTTTAAAAGCAAAGATTTTTGGATTTTTTAATGTTTTTGGCATACTTTAGATCAATAAAATTAAAAATAATGATAATAAAATTTCCCGTCCCGCCCTCGGGTAAAGCAATTTCGGTTCAACGACCTAGTCTTCAACTCACGACGAATTTTAGAAATTATATTTTTAACTTAATGAAATAAAGTACATTTTTGTTTTTAAATTCACACCAAACTTAAATTTAAAATGCATAAAATTTCATATAAATATTAATAATAGTTATAAACATTAATTTTACAATCTTACATTTGGAAATAATATAGTTATATATTAATTTTAAAAACAAGGTAAAAATAAAAATCTTTTTGGTCTTTTATCCCACTTTAATCAATCAAATATTAACAAAAATATACGTCCCTCTTTTGGGTAAAGTAATTTCGGCTATATTACCTAGTTTTACTCCTGACGAATTTCTGAAATATTTTGAAATGATTGATTAAAGATATTTATACCTTATGAATAAACGGTAAATTTCGCAGTGATGCATTAAATTTTTGTACGATATCAATAATTTCGGTTTCGCATACCTAATTTTATTGAATATCAATTTAATACTTTATAGCGAATGATTCAACGTTTATTATCAAAAGGTTAAAAGCAATAAATAAAAACAAATAAAAACTGTACATACTTACCTGTGAGAAAGAATTCTCATAGATCTGCTTTAGTCGACTCATAGGAGAGTCGTTCGATTTAGTTTTCCATAGATACATAAGCGTAACCTCGAATTTTCAATAACTTTTCTTCTAAACATATGAATGGTCCTTCTCTGCATAGAGTAATGAATTCAGAATTGAAATGTGTTTGATTGTTTGAACATTTACCTTCGTGCGACCATTTTCCGCATTTATGACATCTTTCAAGGTGTCGTGCTCTTCTTTTTATTGCAGATTTTGATTTTCCTTTACCAAAATGTGTTTTATTATGATTCTTCCTGAGTTCTTTCCTTACTTCGTCCATTTTGCTTCTTATGAATGATACCAGTTCACTCGGGAAGGTATTATTATTACGTTTATTAATCATGGCGTGTAGTAGTAGACCATGGTTCAGATCAAAGGAATTCTTCATCTCGTAAAACCTAAAAAAAATAAAAATTCGGAATGGGGGGAGAAGACTAGTTCTTTAGGGTCTGCTAGGGAAAGACCATTCGGATTTCATTTTCGAGAACTACATGAAAACAGAAAATCTAACCCTAGACAGCATTATACCATCCTTCAAAACGTTTGAATCTCCCCACACTTAGTTAGCTGTGGTATCGAAATTGTGATTAACTTCATTATTAATTTCAATTGGAACATCAACAACTTGCATATCTCTGACTTTTGCTTCAAGCCATTTGTTGATTTCCTCTGTAACATTCACAAATTCAATTAACATCGTCTTTTCTTTAGGCGACAAATTGGATACTAATCGGTTACATAACTTAAAGTTCCCCTTAATCCTAGCATTTTGAATCCGTTTATAAAGTTTCTTTGTTGAACTGTTAAAAACGAGTTCATCTAATTTCGTATCAACAACGGGGTTCTTTGTTATCAGGTCATCATTAGGTGTTGCTTCATCTTCCCCACACTTAGGCGTTTTTATTGGTTCAACAGTTTTGGTTGGTGAAGATCTAAACTTTCGATTCACAAAGGCGACCGATTTATCACCATGCCTAAGTGTCATTCTACCTTCTCTTACATCAAAGAAAGCCTCAGTGGTTGCTAAAAATGGGCGACCTAAAATTAGAGGAATATCAAGGTCTTCCTCCATATTAATAACTATGAAATTTGCAACAAAGGTCAAACTTCCCACTTTAACAAGTAAATTATCGGCTATTCCAACCGGGTGTTTAATGGTTTGATCAAATAATTGAACACCTATTCTGGTTGGTCTTAATTTACCTACACCTAATCTTTTGTATAAGGAAAGAGGCATAACATTTGCACTCGCTCCTAAATCTGCGAGCCCATTATACATAGAACCATCATTAAGCAAGCAAGAAATGATAAATTCACCTAGGTCTCCTACTTTAGTAAGTAGAGTTGGTTTGTTAACCTTTTCCGGGTGATCTTTTCTTGGTTCTTTCACTTCTACTTGAACTTCTTGTTTACATTTTTCTTCGTTTCTTGGAATGGGAGGTTTATATAGAAATTCTTCTTCATCACTCCAATTTGAAGCCTCCTCGTCTTCCAATTTTGGTTTTTCATACGTCGTTGACAACATATTTTTGTTTTCATTCTGAGGGTTTTCTTGGGTGGTGAAATTATGATTAACTTCATTATCAACTTCCATCGGACCATGAATATAGTATTTAACTCTGTGACCATTAACTTTAAATTCAATCCCATTTGAATTTATCAATTCTGTTGTTCCATATGGGAAAACTCTTTTGACTATAAATGGTCCAAACCATCTTGATTTCAATTTTCCAGGAAATAGCTTGAATCGTGAATTGAAAAGAAGAACTCTGTCTCCTTCCTTAAATTCTTTTGAACTTCGGATTCTTTTATCATGCCATTTCTTCGTTCTTTCCTTATAGATTAACGAATTTTCATATACATCATGTCTTAATTCTTCTAATTCGTTTAGTTGACTTAATCGTAGACGACTGGCTTCATGCAAATCAAGATTAGATGTCTTCAAAGACCAAAATGCTTTGTCCTCAATTTCTACTGGAAGGTGACATGCTTTTCCGTAAACAAGTTTAAAAGGTGTGGTTCCAATTCGAGTTTTGTAGGCTGTTCTAAAAGCCCAGAGTGCATCCTCCAATTTCATGGACCATTCCTTCAGATTTGATCCTACGGTTTTCTCTAGAATACGTTTTAATGCTCGGTTGGTATTTTCAACTTATCCACTTGTTTGTGGATGATAAGCGGTGGAGATGTTATGAGTTACTCCATATCTTTTGAGAACTTTCTCAAGTTGGTTATTACAAAAATGAGTACCCCGATCACTTATTAAAGCTTTCGGTGTTCCAAAACTAGCAAAAAGACGTTTTAAGAAGTTGACTACAACTCGTGCATCTTTAGTTGGGAGAGCTTGTGCTTCCGCCCATTTAGATACATAATCAATGGCAACGAGAATGTAGAGATTATTATGAGATTTTGGAAATGGACCCATAAAGTCAATACCCCAAACGTCAAATACTTCACAAACTTGAATGACATTTTATGGCATTTCATCACGTTGACTTATTTTTCCGGCCCTTTGATATGCATCACAGGATTTACAAAGAAGGTGTGCGTCTTTGAAAATTGTAGGCCAATAGAATCTGGTATCATAGACTTTTCTTGCTATGAGTTGAGGCCCATAATGCCCTCCTGTTGGTCCTGTGTGACAATGGTTTAAGATTTGACTAGCTTCATCTCTGAATACACATCGGCGTATTATTCCATCGGGACAACTTTTGAATAAATGTGGATCTTCCCAAAAATAGTGTTTTATATCACTAAAGAATTTCTTTCGTTTTTGGTACGACAACCCTTTTTCAAGGAATCCACATACTAAGTAATTTGCATAGTCTGCAAACCATGGAATTTCATTATAATCGATCTTCAATAGATATTCATCAGGGAAGTTATCTTGGATGGCCAATTCATTTTGAACTTCTAATTCAGGATTTTCAAGGCGAGAAAGATGATCAGCAGCGAGATTTTCTGCTCTCTTTTTGTCTCGGATTTCAATATCGAACTTTTGTAAGAGTAAGATCCAACGGATTAATCGTGGTTTGACATCTTGTTTTGAAAATAGGTATCTAAGAGCAGAATGGTCGGTATAAACCACCGTTTTAGCTAGAACGAGATATGAACGAAATTTGTCAAAAGCAAAGACAATAGCAAGGAGTTCTTTTTCAGTAGTTGTGTAATTCGTTTGTGCTCCTTGTAACGTCTTACTAGCGTAATAAATAGGTTGAAATCATTTTTCAATCCTTTGTCCTAAAATGGCTCCCATTGCAAAATCACTTGCATCGCACATGAGTTCAAATGGTAGATTCCAATTAGGAGTTATCATGATCGGCGCATTAGTGAGTTTTTCTTTAAGAATATTAAAAGATTTGATGCATTCATCCGAAAAGATGAATGGAGCATCTTTTTCAAGAAGTTTATTCATAGGAGTGGCAATTTTAGAAAAATCTTTTATAAAACGTCGGTAAAAACCGGCATGCCCTAGAAAACTCCTAACTCCTCTAACATTGGTGGGATGTGGAAGTTTAGCAATTACATATACTTTAGCTCTATCCACTTCAATTCCTTCCTTTGAAATTTTATGACCAAGAACGATGCCTTCTTTAACCATGAACTACATATGTAAAAACAAGACTACTAACTCAAGAATTAAGAAACGAGACTTATATGTAACGATTATCGTTGTAACGATATTTTAATATATACATCATAATATTTTGATAATATAATAATTTAACTTCTCATTTGATATAATAAACATTGGGTTAACAACATTAATTGAGATCGTTAACTTAAAGGTTTAAAAACAACACTTACATGTAACGACTAACGAAGACTTAACGACTCCATTAGAATGTATATACATGTTGTGTTTTGATATGTATTCTTACACTTTTGAAAGACTTCAAGACACATATCAAAGTACTTCTACTTAACAAAAATGCTTACAATTACATCCTCGTTCAGTTTCATCAATAATTCTACTCGTATGCACCCGTATTCGTACTCGTACAATACACAGCTGTTAGATGTATGTACTATTGGTATATACACTCCAATGATCAGCTCTTAGCAGCCCATGTGAGTCACCTAACACATGTGGGAACCATCATTTGGCAACTAGCATGAAATATCTCATAAAATTACAAAAATATCCTTTATATCTAATCATTCATGACTTATTTACATGAAAACAAAATTACATATCCTTTATATCTAATCCATATACCAACGACCAAAAACAACTACAAACACTTTCATTCTTCAATTTTCTTCATCTAATTGATCTCTCTCAAGTTCCATCTTCAAGTTCTAAGTGTTCTTCATAAATTCCATAAGTATAGTTTCATAAAAATCAAGAATACTTCCAAGTTTGCAAGTCTACTTCCAAGCTTTCTAATCCATTCCAAGTAATTATCTAAGATCAAGGAACCTTTGTTATTTACAGTAGGTTATCTTTCTAATTCAAGGTAATATTCATATTCAAACTTTGATTCAATTTCTACAACTATAACAATCTTATTTCGAGTGAAAATCTTACTTGAACTGTTTTCGTGTCATGATTCTGCTTCAAGAACTTTCAAGCCATCTAAGGATCCTTTGAAGCTAGATCCATTTTTCTCATTTCCAGTAGTTTTATCCAGAAAACTTGAGGTAGTAATGATGTTCATAACATCATTCGATTCATACATATAAAGCTATCTTATTCGAAGGTTTAAACTTGTAATCACTAGAACATAGTTTAGTTAATTCTAAACTTGTTAGCAAACAAAAGTTAATCCTTATAACTTGACTTTTAAAATCAACTAAACACATGTTCTATATCTATATGATATGCTAACTTAATGATTTAAAACCTGGAAACACGATGAACACCATAAAATCGAATATACGCCATCGTAGTGAAACCGGGGGCTGTTTTGGTTTGGATAATTAAAAACTATGATAAACTTTGATTTAAAAGTTGTTCTTCTGGGAAAATGATTTTTCATATGAACATGAAACTATATCCAAAAATCTTGGTTAAACTCAAAGTGAAAGTATGTTTTTCAAAATGGTCATCAAGATGTCGTTCTTTCGACGGAAATGACTACCTCTTTAGTAATTGATATGTAACTTAAATTTCTGACTATAAACCTATACTTTTTCTGTTTGGATTCCTAAAATAGAGTTCAATATGAAACCATAACAATTTGATTCACTCAAAACGGATTTAAAATGAAGAAGTTATGGGTAAAACAAGATTGGATATTTTTGATCTTTTTAGCTACGGGAAATGTTTAACAAATCTATACAAATCATATCCTAGCTAACTTATATTGTATTAGACATGTATTCTAATATATTATGTAATCTTGGGATACCATAGACACGTATGCAAATGTTTTGACATATCATATCGACCCATGTATATATATTATTTGGAACAACCATAGACACTCTATATGCAGTAATGTTGGAGTTAGCTATACAGGGTTGAGGTTGATTCCAAAAATATATATACTTTGAGTTGTGATTTAGCCTGAGACGTGTATACACTAGGTAGTGGATTGATTCAAGATAATATATATCAATTTATTTCTGTACATCTAACTGTGGACAACTAGTTGTAGGTTACTAACGAGGACAGCTGACTTAATACACTCAAATCTTTAAAATATAATAAAAATAGTTGTAATTATATTTTGATCATACTTTGATATATATGTACATATTTGTATAGGTTGGTGAATTGATCCGTGGCCAAGTCTTATTTCCGAGTAAGGAAATATCTATGAAAGTGAGTTATAGTCCCACTTTTAAAATCTAATATTTTTGGGATGAGAATACATGCAGGTTTTATAAATGATTTACAAAATAGACACAAGTACGTGAAACTACATTCTATGGTTGAATTATTGAAATCGAATATGCCCCTTTTTATTAAGTCTGGTAATCTAAGAATTAGGGAACAGACACCCTAATTGATATGAATCCTAAAGATAGATCTATTGGGCCTAACAAACCCCATCCAAAGTACCGGATGCTTTAGTACTTCGAAATTTATATCATATCCGAAGGGTGTCCCAGAATGATGGGGATATTCTTATATATGCATCTTGTTAATGTCGGTTACCAGGTGTTAACCATATGAATGATTTTTATCTCTATGTATGGGATGTGTATTGAAATATGAAATCTTGTGGTCTATTGTTACGATTTGATATATATAGGTTAAACCTATAACTCACCGACATTTTTGTTGACGTTTAAAGCATGTTTATTCTCAGGTGAATACTAAGAGCTTTCGCTGTTGCATACTAAAATAAGGACAAGATTTGGAGTCCATGTTTGTATGATATTGTGTAAAAACTGCATTTAAGAAACATATGTCGATGTAATATATTTCTATTGTAAACCATTATGTAATGGTCGTGTGTAAATAGTATATTTTAGATTATCATTATTTGATAATCTACGTAATGTTTTTAAAACCTTTATTGATGAAATAAAGGTTATGGTTGTTTTAAAAATGAATACAGTCTTTGAAAAACGTCTCATATAGAGGTCAAAACCTCGCAACAAAATCAATTAATATGGAACGTTTATAATCAATATGAACGGGACATTTCAGTTGGTATCCGAGCGTTGGTCTTAGAGAACCAGAAAATTTGCATTAGTATGTCTTATCGAGTTTGTTAGGATGCATTAGTGAGTCTGGACTTCAGCCGTGTTTTCTTTAAAAATGATTGCTTAACATTTTTGTTGGAAACTATATATTATTAACATGTAAACATTATGTAATATATTAATCTCTTAACATGTTTGATATTGTGTGATAGATGTCTACCTCTAGCACAAATCCCATTGACTCACCTAATAATAACGAAGAGTCGAATATATATTGGCAAGATTCACAAGTTCCCGAAGAACCGGAAGAAGAGGAAACAGAACCGGAAGAAGAGGAACCGGAAGAAGAGGAACCAGAAGAAGAGGAACCAAAAGAAGAAGAGGTTTCGGAGGGGGAATAGTAGGAACCACAGAAAACTGGTCAAATAAAAGAAAATCCTCAACCAATGGACCAAAGTTAATAATGGTCAATGGTGTTTCCGCTAAGGAAGCAAAATATTGGGAAAATTACCAATTTTCCGATGAATCGGATCCTGATGAGGATTCCGATGATGTTATAGAAATTACCCCGACCCAATTTAATGAGGCAAAAGAAAATAATAATGGAAAAGGCATCAAAATAGAGAAATCTGATTCCGACCCCGATGAACTTTATATCTACCGTCAACACCCGTATTTTCAATATCGTGACAATAACCCGGGAACCTCTAAACCACCAGGTTTTTCTAAACCAATGTGGAAAATGACGACTCGTATTAGAGGAACATCATATATCCCTAGAACATTAGGAAAAAGAACCAAGTCCGAAGAAGAAGAAACCAGTGATTCAGATTAGAGGGGTGTGAGCATGTTGTGTAATAAATGTATTGTAGTGTGCTTGTACTTTTATGTTCTATGTAAAAATTGCTTGTATTGTTTGTTATTACGAATCTAATCCTTGTCTATTTTACAGTATAAAAACAAAATGGACGTTAAGGGTAGACAACCGAATATTTTAGAAGACCTACCAGAGGATATGATTGAAAAAATCTTGTCTAGAGTTGGTCAGAATTCATCAGCACATTTAGTTATGGCGAAATTAACTTGTCAAACATTTGAAAGACTTTCCAAAAATGCCTTAGTTTATAAAAGGCTTTCCTTTGATAGGTGGGGTATATCACATTGGGGAGACTTTAAGTTACGCCGTGTTTTCTTTAAAGCGTTAAATGCGGGGAACCCAAATGCAATTTTACGCTACGGGTTAAGAACCTATTTTGACTCAACATATCCCAACATAGGATTTCGTGAATTAGAAAGAGCTTCTAACATGCAACATAAAGAAGCATGTTATGCTTATGGGTTAGTGATGTTCGCTTCTTACCAAAGTGAGAAAAAGAACATCGGATTGCAGCTTTTAAATAAAACTTTCCCACAAGTGACAGATTCAGTAGTTGGGGTGAGAAACAAGGTTTTTAGATTATTACGGGGCTGTTGGACATTACGAAACCCTCGTACTTTTGACGACATTACAACATGCTGCCTAGCCAATGGTCATAACGGTTATTTTTCACAAGACCAAGGATGGGAAGTTTTCTTAGTAAAACCAGAATGCATGACTTGTTTCTGGACTTATGAATTACATGTCTTTATTTCCTTTGCTGAACAACTTGCGTATTAACTAGATTTATCTTCAAAACTGTCCTGTATCATAGTGTACTATATTTCATGTTATATGTAATATAGCGAAGTTGTAAGTTTGAAGAATATTTGTATGTGATATATTATTATAATCAGTTTTTCATATGGAATTGTAGTAGTTGAATTGTATATTAGCTACAAAGTATGAACTTAACGGGAAGGTAGTACCCGAATTTAAACTTATAAAACGCTAATATGAAGAAAAAGCTTTTATAAATGAGTTCATATTATGCTACGAGATACTATTGACTACTCTTAATATTCTGTATGATTAACTTGTTTCATTTGACTATTTTGAAGGAAATGGCACTGACTACTCGACACACCTTGAATATGAGCGAAGAGGAATTTCGTGCCTTTCTTGCTTCAAACATAGCCCCAGTACAGGCCGCGCTACATACCAACAATAACTCTGAATCTAGCAATACAGCTAACGGCGCAAGAAATCGTGTAGGATGCTCCTACAAGGAATTCACTGCCTGCAAACCTTCATAATTTGATGGGACCGAAGGACCAATCGGATTGAAACGGTGGACCGAGAAAGTTGAATCGGTGTTTGCCATAAGTAAGTGTGCTGAAGGAGACAAAGTGAAGTACGCTACGCATACCTTCATAGGTATTGCGTTAACATGGTGGAATACCTATCTAGAGCAAGTGGGACAAGATGCTGCTTACGCGCTATCGTGGTCAGCATTCAAGCACTTGATGAACGAGAAGTACCGTCCCAGAACCGAGGTCAATAAGCTCAAGTCAGAACTTAGAGGGTTACGAATACAGGGATTCGATAATACTTCGTACCAAAGACGATTCACAGAATTGTGCCTATTGTGTCCGAGAGCGTTCAAAGATGAGGAAGAGAAGATCGACACGTTTGTGAAAGGGTTACCGGAGAGAATCCAAGAAGATATAAGTTCACACGAGCCTGCCTCCATACAAAAGGCATGTATAATGGCTCACAAACTAGTGAACCAGATTGAGGGAAGAATTAAAAAACAGGCCGAAGAGGCCAACGTGAAGCTAGTCAAAAGAAAGTGGGAGGAAAACGGTGATAAGAGTCACCAAAACAACAATAACTATCCCAACAATCGCAACATCAATCGCAACTACAACAAACGGCACAACAACAACAATAACTACAACAATCATCCCAACAACAATAACAACCGCAACAATAACAACAATCAGAAGCAGCTATGCCAAAGGTGTGAAAAGTATCACTCGGGGTTCTGCACCAAATTTTGCAACAAGTGTAAAAGAAATGGTCATAGCACGGCAAAGTGTGAGGTCTACGGACCAGGGGTTAACAGAACGAAAGGAACAAATGGTGTCGGAACGAGTAATGGCGGAGCAAGTAGTGTCGGAGCAAGTTATGCCAATGTAGTTTGTTATAAATGTGGAAAACCGGGCCACATTATTAGAAATTGCCCTAACCAGGAGAACACAAATGGATAAGGCCGCAGAAGAGTTTTCAATATTAATGCGGCAGAGGCACAGGAAGGCCCAGAGCTTGTTACGGGTATGTTTCTTATTGACAATAAATCTGCTTACGATTTATTTGATTCGGGTGCGGATAGAAGCTATATGAGTAGAGATTTTTGTGCTAAATTAAGTTGTCCATTGATGCCGTTGGATAGTAAATTTTTATTCGAATTAGCAAACGGTAAATTAATTTCAGCAGATTATATATGCCGGAATCGAGAAATTAAACTGGGTAGCGAAATATTTAAGATTGATTTGATACCAGTAGAGTTAGGGAGTTTTGATGTAATAGTTGGCATGGACTGGCTAAAGGAGATGAAAGCAGAGATCGTATGTTACAAAAATGCAATTCGCATTGTACGAGAAGAAGGAGAACCCTTAATGGTGTACGGAGAAAAGGGCAACACGAAGCTACATCTTATTAGTAATTTTAAGGCACAAAAACTAATAAGAAAAGGTTACTATGCTGTTCTAGCACACGGCGAGAAAGTACAAACTGAAGAAAAGAGCATCAATGATGTTCCCATCGCAAAAGAATTTCCCGATGTATTTCCGAAAGAATTACCGGGACTACCTCCACATCGATCTGTTGAATTTCAAATAGATCTTGTACCAGGAGCTGCACCAATAGCTCGTGCTCCTTACAGACTCGCACCCAGCGAGATGAAAGAACTGCAATGCCAACTGCAAGAACTATTAGAACGTAGTTTCATTCGACCAAGCACATCACCATGGGGAGCTCCTGTTTTGTTTGTCAAGAAGAAAGATGGTACATTTAGGTTGTGTATTGACTACAGAGAGTTGAATAAACTTACCATCAAAAACTGTTATCCACTGCTGAAAATTGACGACTTATTTGATCAACTACAAGGCTCGTTGGTTTATTCGAAAATCAATTTACGTTCTGGATATCATCAAATGCGAGTAAAGGAGGATGACATTCCAAAAACTGCTTTTAGCACGCGTTATGGTCATTACGAGTTTATGGTTATGCCGTTTGGATTGACTAATGCACCAGCTGTGTTCATGGACCTTATGAACAGAGTGTGTGGGCCATATCTTGACAAGTTTGTCATTGTTTTCATCGATGACATACTTATTTACTCAAAGAATGATCAAGAGCACGAAGAACATTTGAGAAAAGTGCTAGAATTATTGAGGAAAGAAAAACTGTACGCTAAGTTTTCAAAGTGTGCATTTTGGTTGAAAGAAGTTCAATTCCTCGGTCACATAGTGAACAAAGAAGGTATCCAGGTGGACCTGGCAAAGATCAAAACCGTTGAAAAGTGAGAAACTCAAAAAAACTCCGAAGCATATACGTCAATTTTTAGGATTGGCTGGTTACTACAGAAGATTCATCCAAGATTTCTCCAAAATAGCAAACCCCTTGACTGCATTAACGCATAAAGGGAAGAAATTTGAATGGAAGGATGAACAAGAGAAGGCATTTCAGTTATTAATGAAAAAGCTAACTACGACACCTATATTGTCATTGCCTGAAGGGAATGATGATTTTGTGATTTATTGTGACACATCAAAGCAAGGTCTCGGTTGTGTATTAATGCAACGAACGAAGGTGATTGCTTATGCGTCTAGACAATTGAATATTCACGAGCAAAATTATACAACTCACAATTTGGAATTGGGTGCTGTTGTTTTTGCATTAAAGACTTGGAGGCATTATTTATATGGAGTCAAAAGTATTATATATACCGACCACAAAAGTCTCCAACATATATTTAATCAGAAGCAACTGAATATGAGACAATGCAGGTGGATTGAACTGTTGAATGATTATGATTTTGAGATTTGATACCACCCAGGGAAGGCAAATGTGGTAGCCGACGCTTTGAGTAGAAAGGATAGAGAACCTATACGGGTAAAAGCTATGAATATAATTATTCGTACTAACCTTACTACTCAAATAAAGGAGGCGCAACAGGGGGTTGTAAAAGAAGGAAAGTTGAAGAATGAGATACCCAAAGGATCAAAGAAACATCTTAATATTCGGGAAGACGGAACCCGATATAGGGCTGATAGAATTTGGGTACCAAGGTTTGGAGATGTGAGAGAAATGGTACTTAAAGAAGCACATAAAACCAGATATTCAATACATCCTGGAGCGAGGAAGATGTATAAAGATCTCAAGAAACACTTTTGGTGGCCGGGTATGAAAGCAGATATTGCTAAATATGTAGGAGAATGTTTGACGTGTTCTAAGGTCAAAGCTGAACATCGGAAACCATCAGGTCTACTACAACAACCTGAAATCCCGGAATGGAAATGGGAAAACATTACCATGGATTTCATTACTAAATTGCCAAGGACTGCAAGTGGTAATTTGGGTAATAGTTGATCGTCTCACCAAGTCAGCACACTTCCTGCCAATGAGAGAAGATGACAAAATGGAGAAGTTGGCGCGATTGTATTTGAAGGAGGTTGTCTCCAGACATGGAATACCCGTCTCAATTATCTCTGATAGGGATGGTAGATTTGTTTCAAGGTTCTGGCAGACGTTGCAACAAGTATTGGGGACTCGTCTAGACATGAGTACTGCCTATCATCCACAAACTGATGGGCAGAGCGAAAGGATGATACAAACGCTTGAAGACATGCTACGAGCATGTGTTATTGATTTTAGAAACAGTTGGGATCGACACCTACCGTTAGCAGAATTTTCCTACAACAACAGTTATCATTCTAGTATTGAGATGGCGCCGTTTGAGGCACTTTATGGTAGAAAGTGCAGGTCTCTAATTTGTTGGAATGAAGTGGGGGATAGACAGATTACGGGTCCGGAGATAATACAAGAAACTACCGAGAAAATCATCCAAATTCAACAACGATTGAAAACCGCCCAGAGTCGACAAAAGAGCTACGCGGACAGTAAAAGAAAAGATATAGAGTTTGAAATTGGAGAAATGGTCATGTTTAAGGTTTCACCTTGGAAAGGCGTTGTTCGATTTGGTAAACGGGGGAAACTAAATCCAAGGTACATTGGACCATTCAAGATTATATATCGTGTCGGACCAGTAGCTTACCAACTGGAGCAACCTCAATAACTCGCGGGTGTACATAACACTTTCCACGTCTTCAATTTGAAGAAATGTTTTGCTAAAGAAGATCTCACTATTCTGTTGGACGAAATCTAAATCAATGAAAAACTTCAATTCATTGAAGAACCCGTCGAAATAATGGATCGTGAGGTTAAGAGACTTAAGCAAAACAAGATACCGATTGTTAAGGTTCGATGGAATGCTCGTAGAGGACCCAAGTTCACCTGGGAGCATGAAGATCAGATGAAGAAGAAATGCCCGCATCTATTTCCAGAAGATTCGTCAACACCTTCAACAGCTTAAAATTTCGGGACGAAATTTATTTAACGGGTAGGTACTGTAGTGACCCGAACTTTTCCATGTTTATATATATTAATTGAGATTGATATTTACATGACTAAATGTTTCCAATGTGTTAAGCAATCAAACTTGTTAAGACTAGATTAAATGAAATAAGTTTCATATAGACAATTGATCACCCAAGTTGACCGGCGATTCACGAACGTTACAAAATTGTAAAAACTACATGTTGTGGTATATATAGACATATATATATGGTTGACATGAGATTATGATGAGTAAGTATCTCACTAAGTATATTAACAATGTGTGATATACATAAGAAATGAGATTACTAAGTTAAGAAACTCGAAATGATATATATAACGATTATCGTTATGATAACATCTACTAAATATATATGTATCATATTAAGATATTGATACACTATATTTAACATGATAAAATGATATTTAAATATATCATTAAGTGTGTTAACAATGAACTACATATGTAAAAACAAGACTATAACTCAAGAATTACGAAACGAGACTTATATGTAACGATTATCATTGTAACGATATTTTAATGTATACATCATAATATCATGATAATATAATAATTTAACATCTCATTTGATATAATAAACATTGGGTTAACAACATTAATTGAGATCGTTAACTTAAAGGTTTCAAAACAACAATTACATGTAACGACTAACGAAGACTTAACGACTCCATTAGAATGTATATACATGTTGTGTTTTGATATGTATTCTTACACTTTTGAAAGAATTCAAGACACATATCAAAGTACTTCTACTTAACAAAAATGCTTACAATTACATCCTCGTTCAGTTTCATCAACAATTCTACTCGTATGCACCCGTATTCGTACTCGTACAATACACAGCTTTTAGATGTATGTACTATTGGTATATACACTCCAATGATCAGCTCTTAGCAGCCCATGTGAGTCACCTAACACATGTAGGAACCATCATTTGGCAACTAGCATGAAATATCTTATAAAATTACAAAAATATTAGTAATCATTCATGACTTATTTACATGAAAACAAAATTACATATCCTTTATATCTAATCCATATACCAACGACCAAAAATACCTACAAACACTTTCATTCTTCAATTTTCTTCATCTAATTGATCACTCTCAAGTTCCATCTTCAAGTTCTAAGTGTTCTTCATAAATTCCATAAGTATAGTTTCATAAAAATCAAGAATACTTCCAAGTTTTCAAGTCTACTTTCAAGCTTTCTAATCCATTCCAAGTAATCATCTAAGATCAAGGAACCTTTGTTATTTACAGTAGGTTATCTTTCTAATTCAAGGTAATATTCATATTCAAACTTTGATTCAATTTCTACAACTATAACAATCTTATTTCGAGTGAAAATCTTACTTGAACTGTTTTCGTGTCATGATTCTGCTTCAAGAACTTTCAAGCCATCTGTGATGACCCGGAAAATTTGACTTATTTAAACT
The DNA here is from genome assembly GCF_046630445.1 of Rutidosis leptorrhynchoides. Classification (NCBI taxonomy): domain Eukaryota; kingdom Viridiplantae; phylum Streptophyta; class Magnoliopsida; order Asterales; family Asteraceae; genus Rutidosis; species Rutidosis leptorrhynchoides. Next base: position 131,780,273 of record NC_092341.1, read on the forward strand.
AATTCTCTATATGATTTAATATTTTCGACATGATAAGCAATGAATTTTGAAACTTTTGAAAATGATTTTTTTTTATATATAACGGTTGACCACCCTGTTTGTCCAACGATTCACGAACGTCATAACATGTATTATATACATATTTTAATAAATATAAGAGTTTTCGATATATATGGAATCATGCGAATAATATTTATATACGAAATGATTAAAAATTTACTATTTGCTCAGCAGGCGTAGCTTGGAGTGAGAGTGTAGCGGAGGTAAGGTAAGGAGGCCGCCAGAGAGGAAGGCAAACTGGCCTATTAAGCGCAGAGTGAATGGCACGTTTTGGCTTAAGTAGTTTTTTTAGAGATAGGGGGCGGCTTTCTTGTGGTAGTCATTGCGAACATCTCTCCTCTTCTCTTAGCGTGCACAGTTTGCTTACGCCTTAGAATAATATTTATATACGAAATGATTAAAAATTTACTATTAAACGATGCTATTTCAAATTAAAAATTTTACGTATTAAGTCATTTTATTTTTATGATATAATTTTTGTATTTTTTTTAAGAAACAAAGTTAAATTAATAATGTACAATTTGTAAAGCACAACGTACAACGTGTAGCTTAAATAGTTGAATTTAAATTAATTCATTTACTATTCACATGAAAACAACATGATAGAAATTATTAATTATAAGTTACATAGAATACCCCTGAAGTATTTAATAAATACGACTTTTTAAAATTTTAAATTCAATTTACGATTATAATATATGTCGACGAGGTACACGATAAAACATTGTGAGCTGTAAAATCAATCCATGCGATCGCATGGGAATTGGTCATGGGAGCCATGTGATCGCATGGTGACAGATCCCAGCAAACATCTATAAATTTCGACGATTTTTGTTCATTTGTTGCACAATTACTCCATCTGTTATATTATTATTATTATTATTATTATTATTATTATTATTATTATTATTATTATTATTATTATTATTATTATTATTATTATTATTATTATTATTATTATTATTATTATTATTATTATTAAGATTAATATTATTATTAATCTTATTATTATTAGTATTATTAATAATTAGTATTATACATAAAATACTACGACGAGGTTATGAGTGTGTCACTTTCAAAAATGGGTTTTCGAGCGGTATAGAGCTAAGGAAAATATGGGTTATTACTAAGGAGGTTATGGGTATTGTTCAAGGGTTTTGTTTGCAAGTCAAAACTAGTGTTTATCATCTCCGTTACGTCTACGTACTTTCCTACAATATTGAATCTCAATATTGATATGTAAGTACTTATATTTTATCTTTTACATAATAATTGTGTATCCATGTCTAGTGCTCGAGTATATATATATTTATACATGCTTGTATGCTAACTTTCATCGCTAAAGAGTTTATAATGAATCACGAATTAAATACATATATTACTGGTAAAAGGTATATGATATACATGTTTTTGGAAAGCTAGCGAAAAATCAATAACTTTTCATTTAGATATCGAATAGTTTCGATGAACGGATTAAAAGATATAAGCAACTGAATTATGATTGACGTTAATTGAAATTGCTTTTGAATCTACAATTAAGATTTAAACAACTTGTTTACGAGATTGATAAAATAGATTTTTAAATATTACCAACCGAGTAAATGAATCCTTATATAAGGCACGTCTCGTTTTGTTGAACTAAAGTCAGAATGACTTTTTGAAATGACTTTTGATAAACTTTTGTATGTCGATCTTGAGCATTAGGGTTGTGATACACTATGACCAGACCTAGCTTGATATACATTTATTGACCAACATATGTTCTCTAGGTTGAGATCTACGATTATTTGATATTCCGGGTTTCGGTCACATTACGATGAACAACTTTATGTGCTGCTAAGGTGAGTTTCATTTATCCCTTTTTAATTGCTTTTGCAATATATTTTTGGGCTGAGAATACATGCACTTTATTTTAAACGCAATGAATACAAGTACATACTAAATTCTACACTGAGTTTGAACAGAAAATCCCTTAACTTTGGTAACTAGTAACTGCCAGTTATAAGAACTGGTGGGCGCGAGTAGTAGTATATGGATCCATTGGGCTTGATATCCCCGTCCGAGCTAGAGCACTAGCCTTTTAACGGACGTATACTATTTGAGAAGCGTACACGTTGGTTTGCGTGTATTATTAAGATGATTATACAAAGGGTATAAAATATATATACGTTAAGTTTAGTTACCAGGGTGCTCAATTTCGTAGAATATTTTGATAAACGTTTCTGGATGAAACAACTGAAATCTTGTGATCCATCTTTATATACAGATTATGCGAAACATACAAACTATGAACTCACCAACCTTTGTGTTGACACTTGTTAGCATGTTTATTCTCAGGTTCCCTAGAAGTCTTCCGCTGTTTGCTATTATGATATACAAGCTATGTGCATGGAGTCTTACATGGCATATTTTTCAAGAAAACGTTGCATTCACCAATTCATCACCATGTACCTTATTTTGACTGCATTGTCAACGAAAGTACTATTGTAAACTATTATATACGGTGATTGTCTATATGTAGAAATCATCAGATTTCGAAAACTTTTGATTTAAATATACATTTATGGTGTGCCTTTTCAAAAGAATGCAATGTTTACAAAACGTATCATATAGAGGTCAAATACCTCGCAATGAAATCAATGAATGACGTGTTCGTCCATATGGATTTAGAGCGATCGTCACACCATCCAAGGATCCTTTGAAGCTAGATTCATTTTTCTCATTTCCAGTAGTTTTATCCCGAAAACTTGAGGTAGTAATGATGTTCATAACATCATTCGATTCATACATATAAAGCTATCTTATTCGAAGGTTTAAACTTGTAATGTCGGTTACCAGGTGTTCACCATATGAATGATTTTTATCTCTATGTATGGGATGTGTATTGAAATATGAAATCTTGTGGTCTATTGTTACGATTTGATATATATAGGTTAAACCTATAACTCACCGACATTTTTGTTGACGTTTAAAGCATGTTTATTCTCAGGTGAATACTAAGAGCTTCCGCTGTTGCATACTAAAATAAGGACAAGATTTGGAGTCCATGTTTGTATGATATTGTGTAAAAACTGCATTCAAGAAACATATGTCGATGTAATATATTTCTATTGTAAACCATTATGTAATGGTCGTGTGTAAACAGTATATTTTAGATTATCATTATTTTATAATCTACGTAATATTTTTAAAACCTTTATTGATAAAATAAAGGTTATGGTTGTTTTAAAAATGAATGCAGTCTTTGAAAAACGTCTCATATAGAGGTCAAAACCTCGCAATGAAATCAATTAATATGGAACTTTTATTATCAATATGAACGGGACATTTCACATTTCAGCTTCATCAATTGGTTCAGTTCCTTCTCCTAAAGAACATTCTCCTGTTCCTTGTAATTCTGGAAATTCTTCTAACAATTCTGCATGTGAATCTATAGTTTGAATATAATAACATGTATCATCTGCAGATTGCAGTTGTTGCATGGCTCTATCCACAGAAAAGGTAACATTCTCGTCCTCTATACTTAGGGTCAGATTCTTACCAAACACGTATATTATTGCTTTAGCCGTGTTTAAGAATGGTCTTCCTAATATGAGAGGAACTCGAGAATTTTCTTCCATGTCCAGAATAACAATGTCTACTGGAAATACTAAAGTACCAACTTTAACTAGCATGTTTTCCATTATCCCTCTAGGATATTTTACTGATCGATCGGCTAGTTGTATGCTTATTCGTGTTGGTTTCAATTCTCCAAGGTCAAGTTTAGCGTATAGTGAATACGGCATTAAATTTATACTAGCACCTAAGTCTGCCAATGCTTCTATTGAACTAAGACTACCCAGAAAACATGGAATTGTGAAACTTCCTGAATCTGATAATTTTTCTGGTAGCTTATTCAACAGCACTGCAGAACAATTAGCATTTATCGTAACAGCCGAGAGTTCTTCCATTTTCTTTCTATTTGTGATTAGATCTTTCAAGAATTTAACATATCTTGGCATTCCTGAAATTACATCAATGAAAGGAAGATTGACATTTATTTGTTTAAACATATCCAAAAATTTAGATTGCTCGGCTTCAAGACTTTCTTTTCTCATTTTACTTGGGTAAGGAAGCAGTGGTTGGTATGGTTTAACATAAGGTTTCACCTTAACTGTGTTATCATCATTAACCTTTTTAACTAATGGTTCTTTTTCCTTATCTTATTCAGGTTGTGGTGCCTGTGGAGTAGGAATAGAGTCATCAGAAATTACAGGTATTTCAGGTGGTTTAAGTATAATACCACTTCTTATGCTAATGGCTTTAGCTGTTTCATTCCGGGGGTTAGCATTTGTATCGCTAGGTAGACTCCCTGGTTTTCTTTCACCTATCAACCTTGATAGGTTACTTACATCTTGTTCCAGATTTTGAATAGAAGCTTGTTGATTTCTAAATGCTTGAGCATTTTGTTCATTGGTTTTTTTTTTTTTGAGATGTGAAAAACTGCATTTGAGATTCAACTAGCTTCGACATCATATCTTCTAAGTTTGGCTTTTTATCATCAGTTTGTGGTGGTTTAATTGGAAAATTAGGTCTTTGCTGGTTGTAAGTATTATTAGATACTTGTTGATTGCTAGGACCTTGTTGGTTGTTGTATGGAACATTTCGGTTATAATTTTGATTTTGATTGTAGTTCGGTCTTGGCGGTTGATAATTATTTTGATAATTATTTCCAGGCCTTTGGTTCATGTATGAAACATTCTCTCTTTGTTCCATTGTTTGTTCAATACTGAGACAATCTTTTGTCAAATGTGGTCGTCCACACTGCTCAAAACTAATTCGTATTGCGTGAATATCTTTAGTCATCTTTTCCATTCGTCTTTCAAAAGCATCTAACTTTGAGGAAATGGAATCAAAGTCATGGCTAGAATCGGTTCTAGCCGCTTTAGATGAACGAGGAATATCTTTTTTCCAGATGCCACTCATGTGAGTGGGAGGCTGTGTTATCAATAATTTTGTGAGCTTCGGTTGCGGTTTTCTTCATAATAGAACCACCGACTGCTATGTCGATGTCTTTTCATGTAGTAATGTCGCATCCTTGGTAGAATATTTGTACTCTTTGATAAGTGTCTAAACCATGTTGAGGACATCCTCTCAACAACTTTCCAAATCTTGTCCACGCCTCATATAGAGTTTCATTTGACTTTTGTGTGAACGTAACAATTTCTCCTTGAAGTCTCACGGCTTTGGATGCCGAAAAGAATCTTTTAAGAAATTTCTCAACTAAAACATCCCATGTATCAATCGCCCCTTCAGGTAACGATTCTAACCAATCTTTGGCTTCTCCCTTTAAAGTCCAGGGAAATAACATGAGATAGATCTATTCATCCTCAACTTCTCTAATTTTGAATAGAGTACAAATCCTATTAAAGGTTCGAAGATGTTCGTTTGGATCTTCTTTTTGCGTACCACTAAATTGGCATTGATTAGTTACCATGTGTAGGATTTGTCCTTTGATTTCATAATCTGGCGCATTAATGTATGGTTGAGTAATTACATGACCTTAGCCAGTGCGTGTAGCTCTCATTCGATCCTCCATACTTAGAGGTTCCTGATTTTCCATGATTGAATTTGTTGAATCTGAATAACTAGAGGATTCTGATTTAATGGTTTCTTCCTTGACAATCTCTGGTTGTATGATTGGTGGTTCCGGAGGAATGATTAGTGGTTCAGGATCTCTGAATTGTCCTTAAATATCTTCCGAGTTCTCAATTGTGAGATCGGGTTCAAAAAATAGATTATCGGAAATTTGAATTGGAGTACTTGGTCGACTAGATGATGATTCTAAAGAAAAATCAACGGGGACAATATTGGCTAGATGTCTTGATCGAGTTACAGGAGGTGAACGTATGAAAGGTGGTGAACGTTTTGCTCGGTGCATTCACTGAATATCCTATTACTTATAAAAAATAAAAAATATATAAGTTATCAAATTAATAGACTTTTCTGATTTTGCCCACGTTTCGAATAGTTAATAGATGCAGCAGGTAGCTAGGACCCTTTAAATCGGAAGTCCACAACTCGCCACTAACAAATCCAACTATTACTACGAACCAGAAAATTTTGGATGTCTATCAATTTAACCGCTTAAAATAATTTTTTTCGAAATTTTGAAGAAGAAAAAAAAATTCTATGTCCTAAAAACTAGAGCGTAGAAATGAGAAAGAAAAAGAGTGCGTCGAAAAATAAAAGGTCAAAAAATAAGCGTCGAAAAACAAACAGTCGAAAAATAAAAATAAGAAAATAAAGCGTCAAAACTTATAATTCTAAAAACTTAAGACTAAAAGTTGCGTCTAAAGGCATTAAAGCTTAAAAGAAATTCTATATCAAAAATGACAATAACTTAATTAGGCACTAAAATCTATTAAATATTAAAGCGATAAGCGACATCGTAAAATTCTAAAGCGCCTAAATCTTAATCTAAAGAAAAAGCACTTAAGTGATTTTATGGCAAAGCTTAAAAATCTAGAAATATAAATAACTATGGCAAAATACTAAGTTACGAACTAATTACGAACGACAAATTATAAAAGTTACGAATTAAACGTTTAAAATATACACTTAATAAAAAGATATATTATAAAAATGATAAAAATAAAATTTTATATAAAAATATTATTTTTATATTATTAGTTTATATAAATACTTAAAAATACAAATTATATATTAAGACTACAATTAATAATATGTTAAATAAATAAAACTTAGTAATTAAATATAAACCCTAATTTAAATAATAATAATTAAATTAAAAACCCTAATCTAATTAATTAATAATAATTATTATTAACACAAACCCTAATCCGTACCAGCTAAGGTTCAGACCCTGTCAGACACCACCATGCGGTCGCATGGCTTTAGAACTGCATTCTCATGCGATCGCATGGAATGCAGGTTCAAAAATGATGCAGGTCAAAAATCACAGGTTCAGATTTTATATTTTTTTTTTACTTTTTACTTTGATTTTTTTATTTTCTTATTTTATAAAAAATATAAAATAACTAAAACTTAATAGTTTTTGTTACTAAAAAATTTTTATTTTAAACTTTTAAAAATATAGAAATATATACTCTTTTTATGTTTTTATATTTTAAAACTTATATAAAATTATATTTTTACAAAAATGGCTTAAAAACTAATTTTTTTTATAGCGTTCTATGGCGTTCCCCGGCAGCGGCGCCAAAAATACTTGATGTTTGCGAGGTGTAGTACGAAATAGATTATATTTTACTACGAAATACTATTAAATACGATACAATTTTACACAAGTTATTTATTTATTTATTGAATGGGATATACCTAAACCTTGCTACAACACTTATAGGCAGTGTAACTAATCGTAGAGTAGTGTAGTTTTTAGTAAGTCCGGTTCGTTCCACAGGGATACAACTAAGTTTAACTCTATAATTTTAAAAACTATATATATATATATATATATATATATATATATATATATATATATATATATATATATATATATATATATATATATATATAAGTATTATTATTATTATAAAGGGGGGGTTTTACCGTTTAATGAACGGTTTGTCGATTTTAAGATTTAAATCGTTTTAATGTAAAATATTAAATATAACTTAATTTAAAGCGTAAAGTAAATGACGATAAATAAAAATGCGATAAATTAAAAGTACGATAATTTAAAGTGCAATAAAAAGTACGATAAATAAAATGATAAATAAAAGTGCGATGAGATATAAATTAAAGGAATTATGCTTATTTAAACTTCTGTAATCATGATGTTTGACGTGTTGATTTTAATTTATTACCATGGGTTAATTGTCCTTTGTCCTGAATTATTCGATATGTCCATCTGGTTTTGTCCATAATAGTCCATCGGTCATAATTATAAAGTGCGAGAGTCTTTGCCAAATTAACCTAATACCCGAAGTCAAATATTCTAACTAATTGGGGATTCGAACTGTAACAAGATTTTAATACTTTGTTTAATGAATACACCAGGTTATCGACTGCGTGTAATCCAAGGTTTTAATACTTTGTTAATAATTACACCAATTACCCTTGAATGTAACCCACCCCTGTTTTAATGAGTCCAGTGACTATTAATCCATCCCCGTGTCCGGTCAAATGAACAATTATTAGTATTTATAAATATCCCGCCCACCGTACCCAGTCAAGCGTATGTGGTTATATATAAACACGTCAAATTATAAATCTCTATATTAAATCAACGAGATATCATTTATTTAATATAAAGCCCATTAATAGCCCATAGTCCAATTTCCACAAGTGTTGATCTTTTGTCCAAACCCCAATTATGGTCCAAAGCCCAATAACCCCGTCTTAATATTTAGTCCAACATCACGATTACTTCGGCTTAAATAAACATAATAATAACTTAGCTACGAGACATTAATTTAAAAAGGTTGAACATAACTTACAATGAGTATTAATGCGTAGTATTAAAAAGACAGAATTTTGACTTACAAACTTAAAACATTCGCCACTATAACCTTATTATTATTAACTTAATATTAAAATTATAATTATAAAATAAATATATATATTTGAGAGAGAGTTATATCAGTAGGATATGGTGTACATAATTCGGCCGAAAACATTGCTATTTATAGGACTTGAGCAGCTACAGGGCTTCATGCGATCGCATGGATTTTGTGCTTCCAGGCCATGCGATCGCATGGCCAGCTGGATTCAGATATTTCGCTTTTCAAAACGTGGGCTGCTCGATTAAATTAATATATAATATAATATATATAAATATATATAATTATATATATATATATATTATATTATATTCTTGTTCATAGTTGACTTGTAATTTTAGGCCCGTTGCGTCGCGCGTTGATAGTCGGTTCAGGTGTCGGTTCCGGATTTTCGAACGTCCTTTCGTACGATTTAATATCTTGTACTTTGCATTTTGCGGCTTGTACTCTTGTAATTTTTAGACGTTTCTCATCAATAAATTGAACCACTTAGATTGTACTTTGTACTTTTTAGCATTTTGGTCATTTTCGTCTTCAAATCGTCGAATCTGTCTTTTGTCTTCACCTTTTTATATTTAAACGAATATTACTTGTAAATAGAACAATTGCAACTAAAAGCTTGTCTTTATTGAAGGATAATGCTATGAAATATATGTTCATTTTTAGCATTATCAGGTATTACCTACCTGTTAAAATATTTTCACCATTAACAGTTTGTACAAAAGAATTTTTAATTACAATCTTTATGAAAATATATATACATATATATTTTCTTCAGATGAAATCATGGATTTAATGAGTCAATATGATATTAATCTCATTTGGTTTTCGGTTGAAATTAGAATGAATAACCTCTAAAACTTTAGAGATTACATAATCGCCATGTAGAACGAAGATAAATGATGTAGAACGATACGTAGAACGAAGATCATGCTTGGGGTATAGATTGTGATATTGTGGTGTGTGATGTTGAAACTTGGTTTTTGGTGGTACTGTTGATGCTCGTGATGTTGTTGAAGCTGGTAGATTTTGCACCATATTCTCCAAATTAATTACTCGAGCGCGAAGTTCGTTGACTTCTTCTATCACACCGGGATGATTTTCGGTTGGGACGAGCGGATGAATAAGGTTTAGAATTGTAGATAGAATATAATCGTGGTGAGATACTCTGGAAATGAGTGTGAAAATGGTGTTTCGAATGGGTTCGCCGGTAAGTGCTTCAGGTTCTTCGCCAAGAGGGGAATGTGGTGAATGGAAAGGATCTCCTTCTTCTTGTCTCCAATGATTAAGTAGGCTACAAACCCATCCCTAACTCATCCAAAATAGATGATGGCTAATTGGTTTATCCATTCCGGTCACACTACTTTCGGAGTTCGAGTGGAAATCCATATCGGAATAGCTGTCGAAATCTGAGGGATTTGAACTAGTTGTGAGTTCCATTTTGGTACGGTTAGATAAAGGGTTTTCGATATGAAATGATTTCCGGCTATCGGATGGTATTCTATTTACATAGAATATATATATATATATATATATATATATATATATATATATATATATATATATATATATATATATATATATATATATATATATATATATATATATATATATATATATATATATATAACAAAAGATTTCGTAGATTATAGAGGAATTTACGGAATATGTCGGGCAAAGTTTACAGTAACAGATACGCTAAGATATGAATTAGCAGATACGCTAAGATATGAATTTTGTCTATACACTATTCATGCAATCAATGTAGTAAGGTGTGTCTAGACTAAAAATGATAAGCAGGTAACTTTTGATACGAAATGATCAGCAAAACTTTTGACATGCAGACACGGTCGAAGTCCAGACTCACTAATGCATCTAAACAACTATAAGTTAGACAAACTAATGCAAGACCTGGTTCGCTAAGACTACCGCTCTGATACCACATGTAAAGACCCGTCCTAATCCATCTGGACGAATACATTACATTTGGTTACATCGCGAGGTACTTGACCTCTATATGATACCTTTTACAAACATTGCATTCGTTTTTAAAAAGACAAACTTTCATTACATCAAAAGTTGACGGCATGCATACCATTTCATAATATATCCAACTATAATTGACCTAATCTGTCATAATAATCTTTATTGAACTCAACAACTTGAATGCAACGTCTTTTAAAATATGTCATGAATGACTCCAAGTAATATCTCTAAAATGAGCAAATGTGATGTGTGTGAGGTGGTGTATGAAATAGTTTAATTTTTATAAGGAAATACTATTAAATACGATACAATTTTTACACAAGTGATTTATTTATTTATAGAGTGGATATACTTAAACCTTGCTACAACACTTATAGGCAGTGTACCTAATCGTACAGTAGTGTAGTTTTTAGTAAGTCCGGTTCGTTCCACATGGATCTTTAGCCAAGCTTAACGCTATATTTTTAAAAACTATATTTGTAAAAATACAAAAATATATAAGTAATATTATTATTATAAAAAGGGGGTTTTTACCGTTTAATGACCGGTTTGTCGATTTTAAAACTTCAGTCGCAGTTAAAACCTAATGTAAAATATTAAAAATAAATATAACTTAAATTTAAAGCGTAAAGTAAATAATGATAATGAAATTGTGATAAAATAAAAGTGCGATAAATAAAATGACGATAAATAAAATTGCGATGATTAAAAAGTATGATAATTAAAAGTGCATTTAAATAAAATGACAGTCAATAAAAGTGCGATAATTAAAAGTGCAATTAAATATGAAATAAAGGAGTTCTGCTTATTTAAACTTCTGTAATCATGATGTTTGACGTGTTGATTTTAGTTTATTACCATGGGTTAATTGTCCTTTGTCCTGGATTATTCAATATGTCCGTTTAGTTTTTGTCCATAACAGTCCATCAGTCATAAATGTAATGTGCGAGTATCCTCATCAAATTATCCTTATATCCGAAGTCAAATATTCCAACTAATTGGGGACTTAAACTGTAACAAGGTTTTAATATTTTGTTTAATAATTACACCAGGATATCGACTGCGTGTAACCCAAGATTTTAATACTTTGTTAACAATTACGCCAAGTATCCTTGTATATAATTCACTCCTGTTTTAATAAGTCCATTGACTATTAATCCATTCCCGTGTCCGGTAAAATGAATAATTATTAGTACTTATAAAAATCCCGTCCATCGTGTCCGATCGAGTGTATGTGGTTATTTATAGGTACGTTCAATTGTAAATCTTTATATTAAATTAATAAACTATCATTTAATTAAACAAATATAAAGCCCATTAATAGCCCATAGTCTAATTTCCACAAGTGTCGTTCTTTTGTCCAAACCCCAATTATGGTACAAAGCCCAATTACCCAATTTTAATATTTAGCCCAACATCACGATTACTTCGACATTAAATAAGCATAATAATAACTTAGCTACGAGACATTAATTTAAAAATAACATTAAGCATAACTTACAGTGATTAAAAATAGCGAAGCGTTACACGGACAGAATTTCGACTTACACCCTTACAACATTCGCTAACATACCCTTATTATTAGAATTTAAAATTAAAATTAAAATTATAATATAAATATATATATATATATATATATATATATATATATATATATATATATATATATATATATATATATATATAATATATATTTATATATATATACGAGTGATAGATAGAGAGATGATGGATATATTGTGATAAAAATTCGTCCAAAACTCGCGAACTTTATAGGACCTGACCTGATACTGTTAGCCATGCGATCGCATGGAAAATGGTCATGCTGGCCATGCGATTGCATGGCCCTGGAATCCAGCTCACATGTCTTTGTTTGCATTATGCCGACGGTTTTTATTATAATATATAATATATAAATAATTTATATAATTATTTAAATATTATATTTTATTCTTGTGCATAGTTGACTTGTAATTTTTAGTCCGTTGCGTCGCGCGTTGAGAGTTGACTTTGGTCCCGGTTCCGGATTTTCGAACGTCCTTGCGTATAATTTAATATCTTGTATTTTGCGTTTCGCGTCTTGTACTCTTGTAATTTTGAGATGTTTCTCACCAATAATTTGAACCACTTTGATTATACTTTGTACTTTTGAGCTTTTTGGTCGTTTGCGTCTTCAATTCGTCGAATCTGTCTTTTGTCTTCACCTTTTATTATTTAAACGAATATTACTTGTAAATAGAACAATTGCAACTAAAAGCTTGTCTTTCTTGAGGGATAATGCTATGAAATATATGTTCGTTTTTAGCATTATCAAATATTCCCACACTTGAGCGTTGCTTGTCCTTAAGCAATATAGTCTTGAAATAAAAACATACTAGAATCACTTCTTTATTCTTCACACTTTGTACATCAGTGATTTCTATACGGCAGTATAAACAATGATAGTAACGATGTGGTTTACAGTCCCACATGACTATAAAAATTTAGATCCTTAAGGAAATTGGATCTTTATGAAAACATTTGATCTTTTGAAAATACAATCTAGCTTTTACCCTAGATAAGTTTTCCGGAATAACCCTTCACCGGTGTTTGCAAAATGTTTTTGTGGGTTTGGTGGGTTTCAGATTTGAAAATTTTAGCTCAAAACTTATGGTTTTGTGTCACCCACTTGCTAACCTTGTATTAGGAAAGCAACACGTCCAGTATACTTGCTCCGTATATTACCTTTCGGTAAACTACCGTTCGGTTGTAAAGGAAAGCGTTAAACAAGCAACTGTTAAGGCAATGTCCCCTGACATGCTTTTAATTATGGTCTATAATGTGTCGGATGCAATTACTATCCTTTGTAGGAGCAATAGTAAAGCTCACCCTATAATTTTTCAGTTTGGCACAAGGTTCTGTCTTTGACCATGCTATGCAACCACCGTTCTTACGGTTGACACCCGATTTGGTTCAGGTGACCTAATGAATTCCAGGTGAATTCCTAGGATTTTACGTTCAATGGTAATGAACGCATTGAAAATGGGTTTTCAGAAAACAAATCGGTTTGTAATTTTGATCAAAATATTTTCTCGTTCAAGATCGAGTTTAGATATCATCGAATTCCATGAGTTTGTAATTCTCAATCTTTAAGATCAATCTCTAGGATTGAGTAATATCAGTCTTAAAAGCTGATTTTTAATCTTTAATGAGATTATCCTTTCTGGGGGTCTGATTCATTAGTCTTATCAAGCTAATTTGCATGGCGTCCTCCCCATTTTACGAGACAGATCCTCTCATGGTTAGAATAAGTCTGACCACTTGGCGACCCTGTTTGATGCTGAGGTCCGTGGATTTCCAGCTGATTTTCGAGAAAACTTTTCAAGGTTTTTTGTAGACTCTACAACTGGTCTGGACGACAACTTCCTGACCTAAATCAAGAAGCGCGTTTCTTTTTCGGAAGACTTTACTTCCTTTTAATGATGGAATTGATTCATCGTGTAGATTCATCTTTCTTTCAAATATATTATAAGAAATTGGGTAAAACGGTTAATTTTGTCCAAAACAAAAGTATCCTCAGTTATTTATACAAAAATATGTGATATATGTTCAAAATAACTTGGTAAATTTTTCCCACACTTGGCTTTTATTTTACTTTCTTTGCCTTTTTATTGTCCTCTATTCCATTTTAAATGAATTCTAACATTTTGGGTTGTTTCTCAATTTATGTCCTTTCCGAGGTAACAATAATTTCGGTGTTAACACCTAGTTTTATCGTTCATAAATATGTATAAACATGATTTTGAATTCATTTAATTAAAAATTTTACTAGAATTGGGTAGTCAGTATATAAGACTAGGGATGTTCTTTATTATCAGAGAGCACTAGATTCTAATACAACTACTGCGTTACTAGTATTTCTAATGGTAACCAAGTGTTTAAATTAAAATTTTTTTAAAATCCGAAAGAATTTAACCTCTTCCCACACTTAAGATCTTGCAATGCCCTCATTTGCAAGAAATCAATAATAATTTAAATTATTGAGGGTGATTAGCGTAGAAAAATGATTAAATTTTACCAAAGTTTCCAAACATATTCGTGTTTGTTTGCTGAATGATAAATGGTGCACATCATTTGTTCATTCCATCTTGTTGTTACATCACATTTGTTTTTCGTTTTGTCATCAAAATTAGTAGCTTTTGCTAAACTTAATGCCAGTCTTTGAAAATGCGCTGTTTTACCATGTTGTGTACAATTGACAATATACATACATACAAATATAAACATGCATGGTAATTTGAAATGGGACTTTAAATCCCACTTTCAAATCAAATATGAAATATTAGTACCAAATAATAAAAATATTAAACAATACATTAATGTATCACAATATCATATGTTTAAACATAAATAAATAGAAATAATAAAAAGATAAAAATCATAGAAATCACCAATAGGAACTATATCAATCTGGATAGGGGTTCTAGTTCATGTCGTTGTCTGGGTTCCATGGTTGGTGATAGGCATACTGGTAGGCCTGGTTAGGGTCGTAGAGAGTATATGGTGGTCTCATCTCGGGCTGGTGTGGAGGATAGTAAGCGGGTCAGGTCAGAACGTAGTGATCCTGAGGTGACAGTCGGCTTATAATCTGACGCAGATGATAGTCCCATCTATCATGTTGTCGTTGCCTGGAATGCTCGTAATCATTCCGGGCTTGCCACTGCTCCATCCGACTAAATCTCTCCGCGTTTGTCATATCTACCTCATCTACACGCTGGTAGACGTTAGTCATAGCCTCCCGAATGACATTCCTAATGTCATCCGCTTCCTCCATTTCCTCGTCTGAACCTCTCTCTACCTGAGGATTATTACCTTCATAGGGTACTGGCTGATTGCGTCTACTCTTTAATACCTTAGCACCCGCATAAACCCTCAATCCTTAAGGCTCAACCTATTCCCTACATACCATAAGTGGACTCCCTTGGTCCCTATCTACACCTAAATACTCTCCAATGAGAGTAACAAAAATACCTCCTCCTATTATCCCCCCTTCCTGTATTCCTTCCACCATTCTTGACAAATAAAAACCAACCCAGTAAGGGATATTAACAAA
Organism: Rutidosis leptorrhynchoides; assembly: GCF_046630445.1. Classification (NCBI taxonomy): domain Eukaryota; kingdom Viridiplantae; phylum Streptophyta; class Magnoliopsida; order Asterales; family Asteraceae; genus Rutidosis; species Rutidosis leptorrhynchoides. Next base: position 131,795,933 of record NC_092341.1, read on the forward strand.
GCCTCTTGGGTCTCGAATACACTTTAGGTAAAATAAATCATGTAAGGTCAATTTTTCCTTGTTGTGACCTCTCTGTGTAATCGAGTTAGCCAAAAATCTATGAATTATACGAAGCTCGGCTCTGTTAATATGTAAGTAGGTATGTGTTCCTGCCTGCCCAAAAACATTATAATCTGACATACGCCTCCAGACGGCATTCGCATCAAAATTCCTATCTACCCTTTCACCACGATAAATCAAATTAATACAATCGGGTAGTAGTAATTCAGCGGGCGTATATATCTGCAAAGCCCTGGCCATGTCCAGCATGGACATCCTGTATATCCTACGACCAAGTATAAATCTAAGAAAACTTCTATCATCTAACCTATCTACATCTGCATTTAATGCTATAGTACTCATAAGCTCGACACGCCATTCCTTATATACAGGCCTACGAATGGTGAATAGACGTTCCCAATCGGTAAAAGAGGAACTGCCATACCTTTGAATCAGTAGCAGTCTAACACGGTCAGCTAGATGTACCGTTTCCAAAGGATTCCAATCAATTACCCTAGGCACCTCTACATCTTTTGTTACTAATTTGAATTTATTACTTTGATATGCCGGGTAATCTCTCTAGCTTCTATCGAATCTCAGATTAGGATGCAATGTATGTTCAGGAATCATTGGGTATTCTACTGGCGGATGTATCAAAAATACTGTGAAGGCATCAACAAATTGTAGCGGATCATAATAAGGTACATGTTGATCAGGTTGATGTTGTTGTTCCTGTTGTGGTTCTTGTTCGGGTTCTGGCTCGTATTGCGGCTCATATTCTGGTTCAGGTTCTTGTTGTGGTTGTCTAGATGATGATGAAGCACCAGCAGTATCGGTTTTCTGCAAAACACATTAAACACAAAATTTGTGCATCCAAATATGCATTAGTGTTAGCAAAATAACAACTTGAAACAATTACAATAACATGTTAAATCAAAATTAAACTTATACACATTTTTACATTTTTTTACAATTCTACACTTTTTCAAATAAGCCTATATGAAAATGTATACAAAGTTCATAAGCATTTAACTCAAATAACATGTCAAAACAATCTTTACTAGCAATTAAACAAGTCTCAAATGGCAATTATATCAAATTAATCAATTTCATGAATTTTGTACCTAAAAAGTCTACTTTAATCTTCAAAAATCATGTTTAGGATCAATGTTTGGATCATTTAGCTACCTAAACATGTTACACTACTTAATTTAGCAATAATTCATGATAAAAATTGGCCATAACCTGTTTATATCAAAAAGCCCTAAATTGCTCAAGAACACAAACCCTAGATTTCTAAAAATTTTGAAGTTTTTGGCTTTAAATCATGTTAAATAGCATCAATCTAGGTTATACATGCATAAAATACTAACAATTTAACTCTAATTACACTAGAAACTAACAAAATTAAATTAGGAAAAATATAGCTCAAGAACACTAAAAATCAAATTTAAAGAGGTTTAGAGCGGATTGTACTAATTGTTACCTTTCTTGATAAACTTTTGAACAATTTCATGTTTAGAGCGGATTGTAGCAAGAAATTTGGTGAATTTTGGTGAAAAAATGATGAAATTTGAGAGGGTTTTGGGAGAGTTTTCGTGTATTGTGTGTGTGTTGTGGTGAAGAGTAAAACTGCTCGAGCTTTTGTTCCTGGCCAGAATTTCAACTCCATGCGATCGCATGGACTGAAAGGCCAAATCCCATGCGATCGCATGGGGTCCCGGGTACAGTACTTTTAGTTTTTTTTTTTTTTATGAAAACCTTATACTTAATAAAACATATAATTAAATTAAATTTTAAAAATTTGTTTCTTTTTAGAATGGGGGCGTTTCGGAACGATGTCCTAGTTCGTCCCTCGACAAAATTTTAAAATTTGTCAATTTTAAGCGCAGTTTTAAAAACAAAGGTTTTTGGGTTTTTTAAATGTTTTTGGCATACTTTAATTCAATAAGGATAAAAATAATGATAATAAAAGTTCTCGTCCCTCCCTTGGGTAAAGCAATTTCGGTTCAATGACCTAGTCTTCAACTCACGACGAATTTTTAGAAATCAATTTTTAAGTTAGCAAAATAAAGTAAATTTTTGTTTTTAAATTCACACCAAACTTAAATTTAAAATGCATAAAATTAAAAATTCATATTATTAAAATTTTAAAAATTCACACCAAATTTATATTATAATTTTGTTTTTATACATACAAACTTATATTAAAAACATAATTTTTTTTTAAATATTTACAAACTTAAATATATTGATTTTAAAAGTTTTACAATATTAATTTAATATTTATATAATAAATTTAAAAACATAGTAAAATTAAAAATTAAAAATCTTTTTGGTCTTTTATCCCACTTTAATCAATCAAATATTATCAAAAATATACGCCCCTCTTTTCGGTAAAGTAATTTCGGTTTCATAACCTAGTTTAACTCATGACGAATTTTTTAAATATTTTGGTTTGATCGGTTAAAGATATTTATACCTTAAGAATAAACGGTAAATTTCGCAGTGATGTAGTAAATTTTTGTATGATATCAATAATTTCGGTCGCAAAACCTAATTTTATTGAGTACCAATTTAATACTTTATAGTGAACGATTTAGCGTTTATTATCAAAAGGTTAAAAGCAATAAAATAAAAATAAAAACTATACATACTTACCTGTGAGATAGAATTCTCAGTGACCTGCTTTAGCCCACTCATAAGATAGTCGGACTAATTGGTTTTCCATAGCTACATAGGGGTAACCTCGAGCATTCAACGTTTTTTCTTCGAAACATATGAACGGTCCATCTCTGCATAAAGTAACGAATTCGGTATTGGAATATGTCTGATTCGTCGAACATTTTCCTTTGTGTGACCATTTTCCGCATTTGTGACATCTTTCAAGGTGTCGTGCTCTTCTTTTCACTGCGGATTTTGATTTTCCTTTACCAAATTGTAACTCATTATTTTCATTCCTGGATTCTTTTCTTACTCCGTCCAATTTAACTCTGATTAATCATACCAATTCACTTGGAAGGGTGTCATTATTACGTTTAGTGATCAAAGCGTGTAGCGTTAGACCATGGTTTAGTTCACATGAAGTCTTCATCTTGTAAAACCTAAAAAAATAAAAATTCAGAATGGGGGGAGAAGACTAGTTCTTTAGGGTCTGCTAGGGAAAGACCATTCGGATTCCATTCTCGAGAACTATACGAAAACAGAATATCTAACTCTAACAGAAATACATATTATCCTTAAAAGACTTGATTCTCCCCACACTTAGTTAGCTGTGGTGTTGAAATTGTGATTAACTTCGTTGTCAACTTCCATCGGATCATGTATGTAATGTTTAACTCTGTGACCGTTAACTTTAAATTCAATCCCATTTGAATTTATTAATTCTACTATTCCGTACAGGAAAACTCTTTTGACTATAAATGGTCCAGACCATCTTGATTTCAATTTTCCAGGAAATAGCTTGAATCGTGAATTGAAAAGAAGAACTCTATCTTCTTCTTTAAATTCTTTTGAACTTCTGATTCTTTTATCATGCCATTTCTTCGTTCTTTCTTTATAGATTAACGAATTTTCGTATGCTTCATGTCTTAATTCTTCTAATTCGTTTAGTTGACTTAATCGTAGACGTCCAGCTTCATGTAAATCAAGATTACATGTCTTCAAAGCCCAAAATACTTTGTGTTCAATTTCTACTGGAAGATGACATGCTTTTCCGTAAACGAGTCTAAAAGGTGTGGTACCAATTGGAGTTTTGTAGGCTGTTCAAAAAGCCCAGAGTGCATCTATAACAACCCTCACTTTTCCGTTTCGAATGTACCAGATTTCCCTTAAAGTTCATTACCTGATCCTGTGTATTCGATTTAGGGTTGTTATCCATATACGATTAATGAACCATAATTAAAAGTTGTATTAAATAACCGTATTTATTACTTAAACCCTAACCCTAATATTAAACTAATAATATTAACCCTAATCTCATAAACACTAGTTCTAATACTAAATTTATTATATAAACCATATGTAATAAAATCTTACATTTATATAACATTTAATTAAAATGAGAACTAAACTAAATCCTAACAAAAGGTCATGGATAAAATATAAATAAATAAATAAAAGTAAAAAAAAATATAATATATATATTATATAAATACATAATTCCCGGAAAAAAAATATAATACATGTATAATTAAATAAAAATCGGCTATATTAAATAAAAGGAATAGAAATATAAACTTGATATAAGCTAAACACAATTCCTAATCCATCTCTAACTACTTGCATTCCAATCCAAATATAATTCCTTGATTACCAAGTTCCATGAATCCTAATATAAACCTAACTCATCTATAAAAAGACTCAAGTTTCCCATAATTTGTATCACCAATTAAACTCCAAATCCCTCTCTTTCCCTTGTGTTTGGTCGACTGGGTTTTGCCTTTCCCCACAGCCCTTTTTGTCGACTAAAGAAATTCTCCAAGCATCCACCATCACCACCGAAGTTGCTGTGAATTTGCAGCCTACAACTCACCACCACAACAGCTCTTTTGCTGTTGCAACCCGCCACCCTTTTACATTCCAAAATAGCTTGCTTCGACCATCTCCTGCAGCACCTGCAGTCATCCAAAACAGCCCAACAATCCTGCTATTTTGCTTGCTGCAGTTCGCGATCAAACAGCCTCACAAACAACCCATTGTTGCTGCGTTTTCTTCTGGTCTCCTGCTGCTTCTGTCGACTCAAAACAGACCCAAGTTGGTCCATTGTTGATTGGTATCCTACTGCTAGTTCCTGTCGTGTTTATTCAGACCCATAACAGACCCTTGTTGGGTCGTGACTTCTTGGTGTTGCTGCTGCTGCAATCTACTTCTGTTTCGTAACTTAAACATCATCAAATCTTGATCTTAAACCCTAAGGTATAACTAATAAACCCTAGCTTAATCATGCATTTAAATTTACTACTTTTAAGTTATTCATATAAGTATTATATTAAGTATGAATTATGATTAGCAATATGAATAAATTATGAAAGTAGTCTATGATTTTATGTGATAACTAGTAAGTATGAATAAAGATTATGAATATGAAGTATGATTAGTTATTATGATTAATAAGATTAAGTAAGTTAAAAAGGGTTATGATAAAAGTTATGGTTAGGAGAATTGAATAATGATTTTGGTTATGATCAAAGTTAAAAGAATAATTATACGATTACGATTATGAATAAATGTAAGTGAATAAAGATAAGGAGATCAACTAGTAATTATAATGAAATATTAGTGTTTTGATTAATAAGCTAGATAATAACAATAGTTGTACGATTATGATTATAGAGTAATAAGATAAAGAATATGATTATTAGCAATAAAGATTAGAGGTGATGAATAAGGTATGATTTTGTATGCATGAGGGTAATTAATAAGTAATAATGATTAGGGTTATTGGTTAACAACAAGCTAGATAATAAAAGATGAATATGGTTAAAGATGTTGTGATTAAAAGGTTATGTAGGTTAATAAAAGTTGATTAGTAATAATAATAATGGTTATGATTTTTTGTGAAAGGTGGTTAACTAGTTAGAAAAGATAGTTAGAGATTATAAGTTGATATTGGCTAGAAAGACTACTAGTTATTAAGTTAAAAACCTATGATTTTATGTTAAGTTATAAAGATTGTGATTAAGATTTAGGTTATGATCATGGTGTACGTGCATGCATGCATGCGTACGTACGTATGTGTATGTATACACTGTGTGTATATGTATGTGTATATGTGTATGTGTATGTACGTGAGTATGTATGTATGGACGTGTATTATATAAGTAATAAGTATATGTATATGTACCATCTTACACTATTATATACGTAACACGTACACCTACTATATATGTATCATATAGTGTTGAACACATATATGAATAATAATAATAATAAAGAATATATATGTAAGTATCACATAGATATAATTATATACGTAACATATAATGATAACTTACACAGTAGTTGAATAATTAATGTAATTAATAATACTATTATTAGTATAACCTGTACACATACCTATATAGTAACACTTATAACACTAAGTATATTATCATTCATATAAATATAACTTTTCTCGAGAACGGTCACTGTTAATATAGTTTGCTATATTAATGAACAAACTTTATGTCTATTAGACATTAACTAATCGAACATAATATCTCTAGGTTGAGATCTCCGTGTTCAACACTCCGATCATATAACTTGCATGGAATATCTATCTGCTATTAAGGTGAACTTCATAGCCCCACTTTTTAACTTTCTCTATTACTTATTTTGAACTTTGGGGTGAGACACATGCTTGCTTTTAAACTATTTTACACTTAGACACAAGTACACGAAAACTTTCTTTTGATTAGTTCAAACTGTTGCTAACATGCTTTGATTCATGCTTAATCCCTACCATGATATCGTTAATTGCTACGTATAAAGGCAAGCTTAGTTATTGTGATAGCGCTATTGAGGGTGACGTCTCTATCCGGATGACCGCTGGTCAATGGATACATAATAACGATGAACGACACGAACGTGATGTGTTTAGGGTAACTTATGGTTAGTTTCGATATCATATACACCAGCACTACTACCGAACTAATTAAACCGCTTATTTAAATCTTGTGGTATAAAAACTTGTTATGATTATTAAACCTATGTTGTTCACTCAACCATTTTGGTTGACACTTTTAAGCATGTTTTGGCTCAGGTACTTAGATATATTGCTTCCACTGTAGAACTCTGCTGTTACTTAGAAATCAAGCCGAGCACTGAGATCAGAGGTAACATCCACGTCAAAGGTGATTTTGGCGGGGTGTTAAAGTTGGTATCAGAGCCAGGTTATAGGGAACTAGGTTACATTAGTGTGACTAACATGAATAGTTAGGATGCATTAATGAGTCTAGTCTATAACCGAGTTGTTCATCTGCATTGATTATTTGCATTACATTCTAGATTATGTGCATTAAGTTCACTTATATTTGTTATACCTAGAATTCCTATACCATTAAAATCTTTAGAAACACTTTGCTATAGGAACTATACTTACACGTCTGACTCTTAGAATAAGAGCCATGACTTACTTGTATTCCAACAATAGAATGCCACCATACCTATCTCATTATGTAACTTAAGAGAGCCAAGGCTTGTTATAGAGAACCAGGATTGCATTCTATGTGTGCCTTATGTGGGTGCCTCCGCAATCTTTGGGTCTATAACCTTTCCTGCCTTAGTTTTAAGTGCTTTCCCTTAATATTTATACTTCCAATCCATCTTACTTCATGCTTTTACCTCTTCTGACATTATGTATCCTTCCCTAAGGATATCAAGCCAAACCCTATCATCTTGCCTGATCCCGACTCCAAAGGATCGGTTAGTGTGTGATTGTTATCATAACCATACATATCCTATGACCTGACTTCGCCATTGTGATTCAAAGTATTCTTTGACTCACACGAAGGGATGTCACTCATGACTCAACATTCCCACGTCAACTATCTAAGTTTGATCACTTGTCCTAACTGTATGGAGTGACCTTGGAATGGAAATATGAAATAGTGAAATATAATGACGCTTGGCCGACGTGATTATATTACGGTAATTCATAAAGAAATCCCAATATCATGACATATGGAATAGAAAGTGAATCAAAGAAAAATTTCTAAGCCATTCATTCAAAAATCTCAATGTTATTACATGAAGGGTAATTATCATCTGATTTATAGATATACGAAGAGATCGTTACGATCAAACTATCTCATACCCATGAGTAGATTACCAAATTCTCCTATGCCATAAAAGCTGTAAAGCTTTGCATTCTTTCTTTCTTAAACAACTTATCTCTTTATCTTTGACGCTTAATTATCACATTCCCGCTGGCGACACCCCCAAAACTTCTTCGAAGCATGCCTTCTGTTATCTGCAATTACGATCCTAGTGTAGATTTTCATAAACCCATTAGGAAACATGTCGAAGATAAGCGACAACCACTCGCAAGATTTTCATTTGAATATTCGAATGAAGATATTATAAACACCACATTCACTATCACTTTCTCATACTCTACCATTCATATCTCATTTGTCAGCAACAGCTTCACACATGAACGTTTTGAATTCCAAGAACTTTAACCACATTCAAATTCAATGGTTTTCATTAACTCGTAACATTTTTGCTTAAATATCCCCCAATATTTTCAAAAATCATTCACTCGATCTTCATCGATCTTTTTCCAACTCGTAACCTCCGAAATATGAAAATTCTGATACCAAAATTTTACATACACTATTTTACTATGCGATCCTCTCGAAATTTTTATAGATTTATTTACTGCCATTCGTGCAAATTTTATAAATTGTATATATTTAAGCAAAATTTACCTTTACTTATTTTTGACTAGTACATATAAAATTATACTTTCACTTTTCCAAATCAAAAGATATTTTACTTAAAATAGTACATGTTATACATAACTCTAGTTTTACTAAGAACTTCGTTTCCTTTTTAAATTGTCACCTTAAACGACTCGAATTTCTGTAAAAAAAATTTCATTGCTTGTTTATATAAAATTTTCGTATTATCCTACACCACGTATTAATCACAATCCCTCCAGCCCTTTGAAACTTATCATTAAGTTCATCATTCAAAACTCTTTGTTCTCGTCAACTTTTCCCCTTTTGAGGTTGACCGTTGAGGAGATTTTACTTCTAATATCTCACGGTTAAACCACAACACCCTCGTGAACATTAATTCTATAATCTATATTTTGTGGTACAAGAAATCATTTTTGGAGATTTTCTCACCTAGTGAAAACTATTCTTATACCCAATGATTCCCATTTCTTCTCATCCGCACTTAAACTCATAAGTGAATGATAGATCGACTCGCCATAGGTGCGAGAATGTCTAACTCGATCAGAGATCACACCTCCCATACGGTTTCCTTTTAGTAGTGGGAATCTAAAATCCTCGCTATCTTCTTTAAAGGAGTTACCTTAAATGTATATGACATTTATTTGTTTACTTCAAATATCTCTCTTCGTTGGTTGCAACTAGATGATTATCCTAGATAAGGGTTCGACCTCTGTTTCGACCTAACGGAAATCATAATCATAAAGTTACATTCGACAGTGTGCCTCCAAAATTTCTTCCAAGGATAAGTTCACATGTATTGTAATATATTGGACAATATCTTTTCCACAAGACCATTTTTGAGGGCAACTTAGTAATTATGGCATACTTGCATATAAGCCTGATTAATGACCCCTCGGCTGGCATCTCGTGCCTTCCTTGAAAATCATAGGCATCATGCCTATGGTTAATCTTCCGGATTTAAAATCTAAACATATCAAACACAAGTCATGCATCAAACTACATGGATGTGATCTCCAAGTACTCCTCTCTGATTGTCTGCCCTAATGGCGACATAAGCGCTCAAGGTTTCAAATAAACTTAGTGATGTTCGTTGCACATTTCAGGTATCCAACTTACTGAAATGATTGTACAACTAAAATATCACAGTCCCTTTTTAAGGAAACCTAGTTAGATGACACTCCTTTTATTCCTTTGAATAACCTTCGCATTGATAATAAAATGCACTTCATAGAAGAACCTGTAGGAGTTATGGATCGTGAGATCAAATACTGAAACAAGGCAACAATTCCTATTGTCAAAAATCCGTTGGAATTCATGTAGAGGCCCCGAGTATACCTGGGAACGTGAAGACCAAATGAGACGAAAATATCCACATCTCTTCACTACCACAAATGCATCCGAGAAGTCTACCTAAAACTTCGGGACGAAGTTTTTAATAACGGGGAGGTACTATAACAACCCTCACTTTTCCATTTTGAATGTACCAGATTTCCCTTAAAGTTCATTGCCTGATCCTGTGTATTCGATTTAGGGTTGTTATCCATATACGATTAATGAACCATAATTAAAACTTGTATTAAATAATCGTATTTATTACTTAAACCCTAACCCTAATATTAAACTAATAATATTAACCCTAATCTCATAAACACTGGTTCTAATACTAAATTTATTATATAAACCATATGTAATAAAATCTGACATTTATATAACATTTAATTAAAATGAGAACTAAACTAAATCCTAACAAAAGGTCATGGATAAAATATAAATAAATAAATAAAAGTAAAAAAAAATATAATATATATATTATATAAATACATAATTCCCGGAAAAAAAAATATAATACATGTATAATTAAATAAAAATCGGCTATATTAAATAAAAGGAATAGAAATATAAACTTGATATAAGCTAAACACAATTCCTAATCCATCTCTAACTACTTACATTCCAATCCAAATATAATTCCTTGATTACCAAGTTCCATGAATCCTAATATAAACCTAACTCTTATTAACTCATCTATAAAAAGACTCAAGTTTCCCATAATTTGTATCACCAATTAAACTCCAAATCCCTCTCTTTCCCTTGTGTTTGGTCGACTGGGTTTTACCTTTCCCCACAGCCCTTTTTGTCGACTAAAGCAATTCTCCAAGCATCCACCATCACCACCGAAGTTGCTGTGAATTTGTAGCCTACAACTCACCACTACAACAGCTCTTTTGCTGTTGCAAACCGCCACCCTTTTACATTCCAAAACAGCTTGCTTCGACCATCTCCTGCAGCACCTGCAGTCGTCCAAAATAGCCCAACAATCCTGCTATTTTGCTTGCTGCAGTTCACGATCAAACAGCCTCACAAACAACCCATTGTTGCTGCATTTTCTTCTGGTCTCCTGCTGCTTCTGTCGACTCAAAACAGACCCAAGTTGTTCCATTGTTGATTGGTATCTTGCTGCTAGTTCCTGTCATGTTTATTCAGGCCCATAACAGACCCTTGTTGGGTCGTGACTTCTTGGTGTTGCTGCTACTGCAATCTACTTCTGTTTCGTAACTTAAACATCATTAAATCTTGATCTTAAACCCTAAGGTATAACTAATAAACCCTAGCTTAATCATGCATTTAAATTTACTACTTTTAAGTTATTCATATAAGTATTATATTAAGTATGAATTATGATTAGCAATATGAATAAATTATGAAAGTAGTCTATGATTTTATGTGATAACTAGTAAGTATGAATAAAGATTATGAATATGAAGTATGATTAGTTATTATGATTAATAAGATTAAGTAAGTTAAAAAGGGTTATGATAAAAGTTATGGTTAGGAGAATTGAATAATGATTTTGGTTATGATCAAAGTTAAAAGAATAATTATACGATTACGATTATGAATAAATGTAAGTGAATAAAGATAAGGAGATCAACTAGTAATTATAATGAAATATTAGTGTTTTGATTAATAAGCTAGATAATAACAATAGTTGTACGATTATGATTATAGAGTAATAAGATAAAGAATATGATTATTAGCAATAAAGATTAGAGGTGATGAATAAGGTATGATTTTGTATGCATGAGGGTAATTAATAAGTAATAATGATTAGGGTTATTGGTTAACAACAAGCTAGATAATAAAAGATGAATATGGTTAAAGATGTTGTGATTAAAAGGTTAAGTAGGTTAATAAAAGTTGATTAGTAATAATAATAATGGTTATGATTTTTTGTGAAAGGTGGTTAACTAGTTAGAAAAGATAGTTAGAGATTATAAGTTGATATTGGATAGAAAGACTACTAGTTATTAAGTTAAAAACCTGTGATTTTATGTTAAGTTATAAAGATTGTGATTAAGATTTAGGTTATGATCATGTTGTACGTGCATGCATGCATGCATACGTACGTATGTGTATATATACACTGTGTATATGTATGTGTATATATGTATGTGTATGTACGTGAGTATGTATGTATGGACGTGTATTATATAAGTAATAAGTATATGTATATGTACCATCTTACACTATTATATACGTAACACGTACACCTACTATATATGTATCATATAGTGTTGAACACATATATGAATAATAATAATAAAGAATATATATGTAAGTATCACATAGATATAATTATATACGTAACATATAATGATAACTTACACAGTAGTTGAATAATTAATGTAATTAATAATACTATTATTAGTATAACCTGTACACATACCTATATAGTAACACTTATAACACTAAGTATATTATCATTCATATAAATATAACTTTTCTCGAGAACGGTCACTGTTAATATAGTTTGCTATATTAATGAACAAACTTTATGTCTATTAGACATTAACTAATCGAACATAATATCTCTAGGTTGAGATCTCCGTGTTCAACACTCCGATCATATAACTTGCGTGGAATATCTATCTGCTATTAAGGTGAACTTCATAGCCCCACTTTTTAACTTTCTCTATTACTTATTTTGAACTTTGGGGTGAGACACATGCTTGCTTTTAAACTGTTTTACGCTTAGACACAAGTACACGAAAACTTTCTTTTGATTAGTTCAAACTGTTGCTAACATGCTTTGATTCATGCTTAATCCCTACCATGATATCGTTAATTGCTACGTATAAAGGCAAGCTTAGTTATTGTGATAGCGCTATTGAGGGTGACGTCTCTATCCGGATGACCGCTGGTCAATGTTTGACACTTTTAAGCATGTTTTGTCTCAGGTACTTAGATATATTGCTTCTGCTGTAGAACTCTGCTATTACTTAGAAATCAAGCCGAGCACTGGGACCAGAGGTAACATCCACGTCAAAGGTGATTTTGGCGGGGTGTTACAGCATCCTCCAATTTCATGGACCATTCCTTCGAATTTGATCCTACGGTTTTCTCAAGAATACGTTTTAAAGCTCGGTTAGTATTTTCAACTTATCCACTTGTTTGTGGATGGTAAGCGGTTGAGATTTTATGAGTTACTCCATATCTTTTAAGAACTTTCTCAAGTTGATTATTACAAAAATGAGTACTCCGATCACTTATTAAAGCTTTCGGTGTTCCAAACCTTGCGAAAAGACGTTTTAAAAAGTTGACTACAACTCGTGCATCGTTAGTTGGGAGAGCTTGTGCTTCCGCCCATTTAGATACATAATCAATGGCAACGAGAATGTATAGATTATTATGAGATTTTGGAAATGGTCCCATAAAGTCAATACCCCAAATGTCAAATACTTCACATACTTGAATGACATTTTGTGGCATTTCATCACGTTGACTTATTTTTCTGGCCCTTTGACAAGCATCACAGGATTTGCAAAGAAGGTGTGCGTCTTTGAAAATTGTAGGCCAATAGAATCCAGCATCGTAAACTTTTCTTGCTGTGAGTTGAGGCCCATAATGCCCTCCTGTTGGTCCTGTGTGACAATGGTTTAAGATTTGACTAGCTTCATCTCCGAATACACATCGGCGTATTATTCCATCGGGACAACTTTTAAACAAATGTGGATCTTTCCAGAAATAGTGTTTTATATCACTAAAGAATTTCTTTCGTTTTTGGTACGACAACCCTTTTTCAAGGAATCCACATACTAAATAGTTTGCATAGTCTGCAAACCATGGAATTTCATTATAATCTATCTTCAATAGATATTCATCAGGAAAGTTGTCTTGTATGGCCGATTCATTTAGAACTTCTAATTCTGGATTTTCAAGACGAGAGAGATGATCGGCGGCGAGATTTTCTGCTCCCTTTTTATCTCGGATTTCAATATCGAACTCTTGTAAGAGTAAGATCCAACGGATTAATCGTGGTTTGGCATCTTGTTTCGAAAATAGGTATCTAAGAGCAGAATGGTCGGTATAGACCACCGTTTTAGCTAGAACGAGATATGATCGAAATTTGTCAAAAGCAAAGACAATAGCAAGGATTTCTTTTTCAGTAGTTGTGTAATTTGTTTGTGCTCCTTGTAACGTCTTACTAGCATAATAAATAGGTTAAAATCGTTTTTCAATCCTTTGTCCTAAAACGGCTCCCATTGCAAAATCACTTGCATCGCACATTAGTTCAAATGGTAGATTCCAATTTGGAGTTATCATGATCGGCGCATTAGTGAGTTTCTCTTTAAGAATATTAAAAGATTTTATGCATTCATCTGAAAAGATGAATAGAGCATCCTTTTCTAGGAGTTTATTCATAGGAGTGGCAATTTTAGAAAAATCTTTTATGAAACGTCGGTAAAAATCGGCATGCCCTAGAAAACTCCTAACTCCTCTAACATTGGTGGGATGTGGAAGTTTAGCAATTACATCTACTTTAGCTCTATCCACTTCAATTCCTTCCTTTGAAATTTTATGACCAAGAACGATGCCTTCTTTAACCATGAAATGGCATTTCTCCCAATTAAGTACTAGATTTGATTGTTCGCATCTAATAAGCATTCGTTCAAGATTAACTAGACATGTTTCAAAAGTATCACCGAAGACTGAAAAGTCATCCATGAAAACTTCCATGCATTCTTCTATCATGTCGTGAAAAATCGCCATCATGCACCTTTGAAAGGTTGCAGGGGCGTTGCAAAGTCCAAATGGCATGCGTTTGTAAGCAAAAGTACCATAAGGGCACGTGAACGTGGTTTTCTCTTGGTCCTCGGGTGCTATTGGAATATGAAAATACCCGGAAAAACCATCAAGAAAACAATAGTAACTATTTCCGGCTAATCTTTCCAACATTTGATCAATGAAAGGTAAGGGAAAGTGATATTTTCTGGTTGATATTTTCTGGTGGCGTCATTTAATTTTCTATAATCAATACAAACATGCCATCCTGTTACAGTCCTAGTAGGAATAAGCTCATTTTTCTCATTTGTGATGACAGGCTTACACGTGGACTATCAGAGATTGGATAAATTAAACCTGCATCTAGCAGTTTAATAATTTCTTTCTTAACAACATCTTGCATATTTGGATTTAGTCTTCGTTGGCATTGCACATACGTTTTATGACCTTCTTCCATAAGGATTTTATGTGTGCAATAAGAAGGACTTATTCCTTTAATATCATGAATTTTCCATGCAATAGCTGGTTTATGAGCTTTTAGCACAGTAATGAGTTGAGATTTTTCATTTTCAGTAAGAGAAGACGATATTATTACAGGTAATTCAGTTTCATCATGTAAATAAGCATATTCCAAATGGTTTGGAAGTGGCTTTAACTCTAATGTCGGTGGTTCTTCTATCGATGATTTATATCGATATCTGTCTTCCTCTTTTAGCATTTGAATTTCTTCTGTTGTTGGTTCATATCCATTAGCCATAAGTGTAGCTAACATTTCAGTTTCATCAATTGGTTCAGTTCCTTCTCCTAAAGAACATTCTCCTATTCCTTGTAATTCTGGAAATTCTTCTAACAATTCTGCATGTGATTCTATAGTTTGAATAT
Source organism: Rutidosis leptorrhynchoides (assembly GCF_046630445.1). Classification (NCBI taxonomy): domain Eukaryota; kingdom Viridiplantae; phylum Streptophyta; class Magnoliopsida; order Asterales; family Asteraceae; genus Rutidosis; species Rutidosis leptorrhynchoides. Next base: position 131,811,322 of record NC_092341.1, read on the forward strand.
AATAACATGTATCATCTGCAGATTGTGGTTGTTGCATGGCTCTATCAACAGAAAAAGTAACACTCTCGTCCTCTATACTTAGGGTCAGTTTCTTACCAAACACGTCTATTATTGCTTTGGCTGTGTTTAAGAATGGTCTTCCTAATATGAGAGGAACTCGAGAATCTTCTTCCATGTCCATAATAACAAAATCTACTGTAAATACTAAAGTACCAACTTTAACTAGCATGTTCTCCATTATCCCTCTAGGATATTTTACTGATCGATCGGCTAGTTGTATGCTTATTCGTGTTGGTTTCAATTCTCCAAGGTCTAGTTTAGCGTATAGTGAATACGGCATTAAATTTATACTAGCACCTAAGTCTGCCAATGCTTCTATTGAACTAAGATTACCCAGAAAACATAGAATTGTAAAACTTCCTGGATCTGGTAATTTTTCTGGTATCTTATTCAACAACACTGCAGAACAATTAGCATTCATAGTAACAGCCGTGAGTTCTTCCATTTTCTTTCTATTTGTGATTAGGTCTTTCAAGAATTTAGCATATCTAGGCATTCCTGAAATCACATCAATGAAAGGAAGATTTACATTTATTTGTTTAAACATATCCAAGAATTTGGATTGCTCGGCTTCAAGTTTCTCTTTTCTCATTTTACTAGGGTAAGGAAGTGGTGGTTGGTATGGTTTAACATAAGGTTTAGCCTTAACTGTGTTATCTTCATTAACCTTTTCAACTACCGGTTCTATTTCCTTATCTTGTTCAGATTGTGGTTCTTGTGGAGTAGGAATAGCTTCATCAGAAATTACAGGTATTTCAGGTGGTTTAAGTGTAATACCACTTCTTGTGGTAATGGCTTTAGCTGTTTCATTCCGGGAGTTAGCATTTGTATCACTAGGTAGACTTCCCGGTTTTCTTTCACCTATTAACCTTGCTAGGTTGCTTACTTCTTGTTCAAGATTTTGAATAGAAGCTTGTTGATTTCTAAATGCTTGAGCATTTTTTTTTCATTGGTTTGTTTCTGAGATGTGAAAAACTGTGTTTGAGATTCAACTAGCTTTGACATCATATCTTCTAAATTTGGCTTTTTATCATCGGTTTGTGGTGGTTTGTTTTGAAAAATAGGTCTTTGCTGATTGTAAGTATTATTGGATACTTGTTGATTGCTAGGACCTTGTTGGTTGTTGTATGGAACATTTCAGTTATAATTCTGGTTTTGATTGTAGATTGGTCTTGGTGGTTGATAATTATTCTAATAATTATTTCCAGGCCTTTGGTTTATGTATGAAACACCCTCTCTTTGTTCCATTGTTAGTTCAATACTGAGACAATCTTTTGTCAAATGTGGTCCTCCACACTGCTCACAACTAATTCTTATTGAGTGGATATCTTTAGTCATCTTTTCCATTCGTCTCTCGACGGCATCTATCTTTGCAGAAATGGAATCTAAGTCATGGCTAGAATCGGCTCTAGCTGCTTTAGATGATCTAACGATATCTTTTTCTTGGTGCCACTCATGTGAGTGGGAAGCAGTGTTATCAATAATTTTGTAAGCGTCAGTTGCTCTTTTCTTCATAATGGAACCACCAGCTGCTATATCGATGTCTTTTCGTGTAGTGATGTCGCATCCTTGGTAGAATATTTATACTATTTGACAGGTGTCTAAACCATGTTGCGGACATCCTCTTAATAACTTTCCAAATCTTGTCCACGCTTCATATAGAGTTTCATTTGGCTTTTGCGTGAACGTAACAATTTCTCCTTGAAGTCTCACGGCTTTAGATGCCGAAAAGAATTGTTTAAGAAATTTTTCAACTAAAACGTCCCATGTATCAATCGCCCCTTCAGGTAACGATTCTAACCAATCTTTGGCTTCTCCCTTTAAAGTTCAGGGAAATAAGATGAGATATATCTGTTCATCCTCCACTTCTCGGATTTTAAATAGTGTATAGATCCTATTAAAGGTTCGAAGATGTTCATTTGGATCTTCCTTCGGTGTACCACTAAATTGGCATTGATTACTTACCATGTGTAGGATTTGTCCTTTGATTTCATAATCTGGCGCATTAATGTCAGGTTGAGTAATTGCGTGACCTTGGCCAGTGCGTTTAGCTCGCATTCGGTCTTCCATACTTAGAGGTTCCAGATTTTCCATAATTGAATTTATTGAATCTGAATCACTATAGGATTCTGATTTAATGGTAGGTTCCTCAACAATCTCTGTTGAATGATTGGTGGTTCCGGAGGAAAGATTAGTGGTTCAGGATCTATGAATTGTCCCTGAATATTCTCCGGATTCTCAATTGTGAGGTCGGGTTCAAAAAATGGATTATCGGAAATTTGAATTGAAGTACTTGGTTGACTGGATGAAGATTCTAAAGAAAAATCAACGGCGACAATATTTGCTAGATGTCTTGAACTAGTTACAGGTGGTGAACGTACAAAAGGTGGTGAACGTTTTGCTCGGTGCATTCACTGAATATCCTATTAGTTATAAAAATAAGAAAAATTATATAAGTTATCAAATTAATAGACTTTTTCCTGATTTTGCCCACGTTTCGAATAGCCAAAAGATGCAGCAGAGGGGCAGGATTCGTTTGGTCTCAATATAATTGAGTACTGTTTGGCTCCAATAACCCAGTCCACGTACAAATCCAACTATTACTACGAACCAGAAAATGGATGTCTATCAATTTAACCACTTAAAATAATTTTTCGTTTTGAAATTTTAGAGAAGAAATAGAAAAAAATTCTATGTCCTATAAACTAGAGCGTCGAGAAATAAGAAAGAAAAAGATTGCGCATCGAAAAATGTCGAAAAATAAAAGGTCGAAAAATAAAAAGAAAGTAGCGCGTCGAAACTTAAAAAGGAACTAAAAACTAAGAATTAAAAGTTGCGTCTAAAGATATTAAAGCTTAAAAATGAATCCTATATTCAAAAAACGGCAATTACTTAAAAAGGTACTAAAATATAAAAACGGCGTCGCAAAATTCTAAAACACCTAAATCTTAGTCTAAAGAAAAAGCACTTAAGGGATTTTACGGCAAAGCCTAAAAATCTAGAAATAAAAATAACTATGGCAAAAACTATGACTTAAAAGTAAATACGAGCGAAAAATACAAAAATTACGCTAAAACGAATAAAAATATACTTAAAGTTGTAAAAAGTACAATTTTTATAAAATTATTATTTTTTTATTATTTATTTATAAAACTATTAATTTTATAATTTATTAAATCTAATTAATACTTAAAATAAAAATTAAAACTAAAAACTAAAACAAAAACTAAATTAATTATTTAATTAACTAACCCTAATTAGGGTTTAGAATAATAATAATAATAATAATAAATACTCCGTAATTAATGTTGTGGAAAGTCAAACTGTGGCGTGTCAGAGTACTTCATGCGATCGCATGAATTTTTTGCCTTCGGGCTCATGCGATCGCATGAGTTAGGGTTTCGGGCCAGGGTATGGGCTGCTACAGTGATCGGGCCGAGTGTTTTTATATTTTTTTTCTTATGTTTTTCTGTTTAAATAAAAAATATTTATATAAAACTTATGTTTTTACAAACTAAAATAAAAATAAAGAAACTTTATAAAACTTATATATTTAACAAACTCTTAAATATATATATATATATTTTTTTGTTTTTCTTTTTATATTTTTGAATATTTAAAACGTATTTTTACAAAAGCGTATTTTTATAAAAGTAAACTAAAAATTAATAAATTTTTTTTTTATATATATAGCGTTTCGCTTCCGGCGTTTAAGCAATTTCCCCGGCAGCGGCGCCAAAAATACTTGATGTGTGCGAGATGGTGTATGAAATAGTTTAATTTTTACAAGGAAATACTATTAAATACGATACAATTTTTACACAAGTGATTTATTTATTTATAGAGTGGATATACTTAAACTTTGCTACAACACTTATAGGCAGTGTACCTAATCGTACAGTAGTGTAGTTTTTAGTAAGTCCGGTTCGTTCCACAGGGATCTTTAGCCAAGCTTAACGCTATATTTTTAAAAACTATATTTGTAAAAATACAAAAATATATAAGTAATATTATTATTATAAAAAGGGGGTTTTTACCGTTTAATGATCGGTTTGTCTATTTTAAAACTTCAGTCGCAGTTAAAACCTAATGTAAAATATTAAAAATAAATATAACTTAAATTTAAAGCGTAAAGTAAATAATGATAATGAAATTGCGATAAAATAAAAGTGCGATAAATAAAATGACGATAAATAAAATTGCGATAATTAAAAAGTACGATAATTAAAAGTGCATTTAAATAAAATGACAGTAAATAAAAGTGCGATAATTAAAAGTGCAATTAAATATGAAATAAAGGAATTATGCTTATTTAAACTTCCGTAATCATGATGTTTGACGTGTTGATTTTAGTTTATTACCATGGGTTAATTGTCCTTTGTCCTGGATTATTCAATATGTCCGTTTGGTTTTTGTCCATAACAGTCCATCAGTCATAAATATAAAGTGCGAGTGTCCTCATCAAATTATCCTTATATCTGAAGTCAAATATTCCAACTAATTGGGGACTTAAACTGTAACAAGGTTTTAATATTTTGTTTAATAATTACACCAGGATATCGACTGCGTGTAACCCAAGATTTTAATACTTTGTTAACAATTACGCCAAGTGTCCTTGTATATAATTCACCCCTGTTTTAATAAGTCCATTGACTATTAATCCATTCCCGTGTCCGGTAAAATGAATAATTATTAGTACTTATAAATATCCCGCCCATCGTGTCCGATCGAGTGTATGTGGTTATTTATAGGTACGTCCAATTATAAATCTTTATATTAAATTAACAAACTATCATTTAATTAAACAACTATAAAGCCCATTAATAGCCCATAGTCTAATTTCCATAAGTGTCGTTCTTTTGTCCAAACCCCAATTATGGTACAAAGCCCAATTACTCAATTTTAATATTTAGCCCAACATCACGATTACTTCGGAATTAAATAAGCATAATAATAACTTAGCTACGAGACATTAATTTAAAAATAACATTAACCATAACTTCCAGTGATTAAAAATAGCGTAGCGTTACACGGACAGAATTTCGACTTACACCCTTACAACATTCGCTAACATACCCTTATTATTAGAATTTAAAATTAAAATTAAGATTATAATAAATATATATATATATATATATATATATATATATATATATATATATATATATATATATATATATATATATATATATATATATACGAGTGATAGATAGAGAGATGATGGATATATTGTGATTAAAATTCGTCCAAAACTCGCGAACTTTATAGGACCTGACCTGATACTGTTAGCCATGTGATCGCATGGAAAATGGTCATGCTGGCCATGCGATCGCATGGCCCTGGAATCCAGCTCACATGTCTTTGTTTGCATTCTGCCGACGGTTTTTATTATATTATATAATATATAAATAATTTATATAATTATTTAAATATTATATTTTATTCTTGTGCATAGTTGACTTGTAATTTTTAGTCCGTTGCGTCACGCGTTGAGAGTTGACTTTGGTCCCGGTTCCGGATTTTCGAACGTCCTTGCGTATAATTTAATATCTTGTATTTTGCGTTTCGCGTCTTGTACTCTTATAATTTTGAGACGTTTCTCACCAATAATTTGAACCACTTTGATTGTACTTTGTACTTTTGAGCTTTTTGGTCGTTTGCGTCTTCAATTCGTCAAATCTGTCTTTTGTCTTCACCTTTTATTATTTAAACGAATATTACTTGTAAATAGAACAATTGCAACTAAAAGCTTGTCTTTCTTGAGGGATAATGCTATGAAATATATGTTCGTTTTTAGCATTATCACAATGCACAATGGAAGATTTCTTTAATACCTGAGAATAAACATGTTTACTGTGACGACCCGGGAATTTCCAACCAAATTTAAACATAATCTTCATATGATTTCGACACGATAAGCAAAGTCTGTAATACTAAATCTCAAAATGTTTGAACTATTTTCATGAAATTATTTGACCATTGACTATGCCCGACGATTCACGAACAATTATTTATAATTAAATATGTATATATTATATAAATATAAATATAAGAATATATAATATTTCTGTTAGATATGTATAAAATATATAAATATTAACTATTCAGTAAATGTCATCATGTAATATAATATTACATAAATAAAAAAATAGTATAATATTAAATTACAAGTTTGATTAATTATTATATTAATACTAATATTATTACTTGTATTATTAATAAGTAACATTATCAATAATATCACTAAATAGGTTGCTATTATTATTATTATTATTATTATTATTATTATTATTATTATTATTATTATTATTATTATTATTATTATTATTATTATTATTATTATTAATATTAGTATTTATATTGTAATGTATAATATTAAATACTAAAAATATGTTATTATAGATATAACCATAAAATATTACATAACCAATAAATTGTAATACTAAATGTAATTACAAGTTGAAACATAAATATTAAAAATATTTTTACTTTCATTAAAATAAACATTAATAGTGATATTAAAATCTATTAAAGAATATTATATATATGGAAATAAAAATTAATTCATGTAAATTGTTATATAAGGTTATTATTATTATAAAAAATTATACAATTTATTATTATTATCATTAATAATATTATTATTATTATTTTCATGAGTATTATTATTTTATTTTGATAATATCAGTATTATTTATTGTTATAAATTATATTGTTATTATTATTTTGATTATTAATAGTATATATTTATATTTATTAATAAATACGTATAAATGAGCAACAGAATGAATCCAGTTCCCTTGTTGCAATTAAACTGTAGGTGATTTTTGTTTTTGTCTCCTAAACTGATTTACATCACAATCGATCGTACAAAGGGTTGAAAATCGATCAAGCTTTATATTTCTCCTTCAATTATTTTGCTCTCTGCCAAAACTCGTGATAACCCTTAATTGTTTTATAATCGATTCGATTCCAGTTGTTAAATACTAACACTATCTCTGTCAATTATACTATACATCAAACAGCGATTAATTAAATTGAATTTAGCAGAAAAATGCAGAAAAATGTCGACTATCTCTGTTCTTCATTATTTTTATCAATTCATCGAATTAGAGTCTTATTTTAAAATCTGATAATGCAATCTTTTTAGAAAGCTTACACTAAAACTATCTGGAAAGATTCAAGGTATAATTATTCATATCTTAGTTTAAATTTTGAGGTCAAAGTTATAGTTTAAAAAGGTCAAACGTTATGTTCATGGCAAAATTCGTAATCATCTGGATGTTTCAAGTTTAATTGACGACCTAGATAGTTTCTAATAAAGATTTAAAACATTTTTCATATAGAAGTCGTAGGCTATAACAATCTCTAACTTCGATTTTGAATTCAAGTTCTTAACGGGTTCTTATGGTCTGTATATGTTTTTTATTTTTTATTTTTTTTTAATTGCTGTTTAAATCAATTTGATGATAGAATATCGTTTCAGTTTCACTTTTAATTCTTAAACCCAAAACAAATTCACAATAAGGATTTATACAGCTGTGATCGTATCAGATGATTAAAAAAGAAGAACATAGTTGGTACGGTTTAAATAATTTCAGTCTAGCATATAAATCAGAAAAGATTAGACAGCCGTATGGTTAAGAGATGGTGTCAGGTTTTGAGAGGTCTCGGGTTCGATCCCTGCTAGGTGCAACTATTTTTTTTAAAGGACTTCTAAGGTAGTTTTTAATATCAAAATTATTATTATTATTATTATTTTCATTTTCATTATTATTATTATTATTATTATTATTATTATTATTATTATTATTATTATTATTATTATTATTGTTATTATGATTATTACTATATTGTTATTGCTATTATTAATAATTACAATTGTTATTATACATGCTAAGATTAATAATATAATTAGTATTATTATTAATATCATTATCATTATCATTACTAGATTATCATTAAATATTATTAGTATCATCATTAATATTAGTATTAGTTTAAGTATGATTTATATAATTATTACTACCAATTTAATCATTTCAAGTATCGTTATTAAGATTATGATTAATTATTATTATTGTTGATATTGTTAGTATTATAGTTATTAGTAATAATATCATATTTAAATTTATAAGTATTAGACATGTTACTAACATTAGTATTATTAAGATTATTATAAATTATATCATTTAATTATTATTATTTTTAGTATTATCAATATATATTAACATTAAGATTTTATTGAAAATAAAAGTTAAGGATATTATTAAGATTATAAAAATGTATTAATCGTATAACAATTTGTATATGAATAAATGACAAGTTAGATATTTTCAAAATAATACTAAAATGAGATAAATATAATTATATATATATTAAACATTTTGGATAGATACACAAACTAAATAAGTATAATATATAATTTAAGATATGATATATAAATTTGTTCGATTACGATTATATATATTAACATATATACAAATGATATAGGTTCGTGAATCCGAGGCCAAGTTAGATATTTTCAAGTTTGATATTTTCAAAATAATACTAAAATGAGATAAATATAATTATATATATATTAAACAGCATCATATGTATTTTTACTATAAAATACAGTATTGTGAGTTTCATTTGCCTTTTTACCCTTTATATTTTTTAGCTGAGAATACATGCGCTGTTTTATAACTGTTTTATGAAATGAATACAAATACTAAAAACTGATTTTGCGTGAGTTTCATTTGCCTTTTTACCCTTTATATTTTTGGGCTGAGAATACATGCGCAATTTTTATAAATATTTTACGAGATAGACACAAGTAATCGAAACTACATTATATGGTTGAATGATCGATGCCGAATATGCCCCTTTTTACTTGGTAACTTAAGAATTAGTAAACCAGTCTACTAATTAACGCGAATCCTAAAGATAGATCTATTGGGCCTAACGAACCCCATCCAAAGTACCGGATGCTTTAGTACTTCGAATTCGTTTTATATCATGTTCGAAGGATTTCCCGGAATGATAGGGGATATTCTTATATGCATCTTGTTAATGTCGGTTACCAGGTGTTCAATCCATATGAATGATTTTTGTCTCTATGCATGGGACGTATATTTATGAGAAATGGAAATATGAAATCTTATGGTCTATTAAAATTATGAAATGATTATTTATGATAAACTAATAAACTCACCAACCTTTTGGTTGACACTTTAAAGCATGTTTATTCTCAGGTATTAAAGAAATCTTCCGCTGTGCATTTGCTCATTTTAGAGATATTACTTGGAGTCAATCATGACATATTTCAAAAGACGTTGCATTCAAGTCGTTGAGTTCATTAAGAATATTATTAAGTCGTTTATAGTTTGGATATATTATGAGATAGCATGCATGTCTGTCAACTTTCAATGTAAAGAAAGTTTGTCTTTTAAAAACGAATGCAATGTTTGTAAAATCTATCATATAGAGGTCAAGTACCTCTCAATGTAATCAACTATTGTGAATCGTTTATAATCGATATGGACTTCGTCCAGATGGATTAGGACGGGTCGCTTCATTTTCAAGTGTCAACCAAAAGGTTGGTGAGTTCATTAGTTTATCGTAATCAATCATTTCCATAATTTTAATAGACCACAAGATCCTCATTTTTCATAAATATCATTACACTCGCAAGTGTATAAAATTCATTTGTATGATGAACACCTGGTAACCGACATTAATATAATGCATATAGAATATTCCCCCGCATACTCGCAAGTATGCCATAAATATTGGCAATCGCAATCACCATTTAAATCGAAGTACTAAAGCATTCCAAATTCCAGAATGGGGTTTGTTAGGCCCATAGATCTATCTTTAGGATTCGCGTCAATTAGGGGCCATTTCCCTAATTCTTAGGTTACCAGACTTGAAGGGGCGATATTCGGTTTAATAATCCAACCATAGAATGTAGTTTTAAGTACTTGTGTCTATTTCGTCAAACATTTATAAAAGCAGTGCATGTATTCTCAGCCCAAAAATATATATTGCAAAAGCATTTAAAAAGGGAGCAAATGAAACTCACAATACAATATTTTGTAGTAAAAATATTCATACGACGATACTGAACAATGCAGGGTTGGCCTTGGATTCACGAACCCATATAAAAGCTTCTCTAAAAAGAAATGCCCCAGACCGGGCTCGAACCCGAGACCTCTCGTTCACCCGAATCACTTCTTAACCATCGGACCAGTTTTGTTTTTCTGGTTTAAATCCGAAAACATTTAAATATAACCCGTACTATTTATTTCTTATTTTCTTCTTCATCTTAACAATCCATCGATCGAAATCAATTCCACACCCATAAAATCGAGTTATCAGATTAATTTAAGTTTTAAAATTGAAACAGAACCATTTAAAAATGTGTTTGAATTTATATAACATAAAGAAAAATTAGATAAATTAATCATTACAGCGTTTTTTTTATAAACTCGAACTCAAACCTTGATTTTGATATTGATGATGTTTTAGGCAAAGATTATAACATGAAAAAGGTTGTAAACGACTCCTAGAAACTATCTGAATCAATAATTGATCCTAAAACATCAAATTGAATTTGAATTTCGTGATGAACTAATTCTTTGACTTTTTGAAATCAAGCTTTGACTCGTAAATTCGAGCTCGATAGTTGAAATTGATGGCTGTAACTTTACAGAAAGTTTGAGTAGGAGTTTCCTAACAACACTGAAAGGACCCGTTCATATACATTATAAACGATTCACAATAGTTGATTACATCGCGAGGTATTTGACCTCTATATGATACATTTTACAAACATTGCATTTGTTTTTAAAAGACAAACTTTCTTTACATCGAAAATTGACAGGCATGTATACCATTTCATAATATCCACTATTCAACTATAAATTGACTTAATAATAATAATCTTTAATGAACTCAATGACTTGAATGCAACGTTCTTCGAAATATGCCATGAAAGACTCCAATTAATATCTTTAAAATGAGCAAATGCATAGCGGAAGATTTCTTTAATACCTGAGAATAAACATGCTTTAAAGTGTCAATCAAAAGGTTGGTGAGTTCATTAGTTTATCATAATCATTCATTTTCATCATTTTAATAGACCACAAGAATTTCATTTCCAGTTCTCATAAATATACGTCCCATGCATAGAGACAAAAATCATTCATATGGATTGAACACCTGGTAACCGATATTCACAATATGCATATAAGAATATCCCCATCATTCCGGGATCCTCCTTCGGACATGATATAAATTTCGAAGTACTAAAGCATCCGGTACTTTGGATGGGGCTTGTTGGGCCCAATAGATCTATCTTTAGGATTCGCGTCAATTAGGGTGTCTGTTCCCTAATTCTTAGATTACCAGACTTAATAAAAAGGGGCATATTCGATTTCGATAATTCAACCATATAATGTAGTTTCGATTACTTGTGTCTATTTCATAAAACATTTATAAAAATTGCGCATGTATTCTCAGCCCAAAAATATAAAGGGTAAAAAGGCAAATGAAACTCACCATACTGTATTTCGTAGTGAAAATACATATAACGTCATTGAACTAGTGCAAGGTTGGCCTCGGATTCACGAACCTAAATTAATTATATATAATTATATGTTGGTCAATATTTGTCTAACAATTAGGTCAGGTCATAGTGTACCACAATCCTAATGCTCGAGACTAATATGCAAAAGTCAACAAAAGTCAATTTGACTCAAAATGATTTCCAAAATTTATACATGATTATAATATATTTTAAATATCGTCGTTTTATATTTTTAAATATTTTTAAAAGATTTATTAGAGTAAATAATATAATTCATTTATTAATAAATAAAATTTTATATTAAAATTTATATAATAAAATATACTTTTATATATATTAAGTAATAAAATTTATAGGGTTCATTTAATATCATAAAGATAATATGATAGGTATTATTAAAGTAATTTATTACACGTAGTAAAATATGTTTGTATTACATATTTATTTGATAAAATAATATCTATAATGTTAGTAAGTAAAAGTTGTATTATTTTGTAATAATAATTATTATTATAAAAATATCAATATTTATAATTACTAAGGTGATATTATGATAAAACGATAATTCTAATTATGATAACTTTAATATTTACAATAATTTTTAATATTATCTTTAAAATAATAATTCTATTTAAAATGATAATAAAAATGATATTTTATAGTAACAATGACATTTCTATTAAAATGATAATTTTTGTTAAAATGATATTTTTTGTTAAAATGATAGTTTTGATACTAACGATACTTTTAATAATAATAGTAATGATAAAAATAATAAGAACGATAATTTTATCCAAATCAATATCTTATAATATTTTAATTTCATCATGATACTCTTACTCATTATTTCCTAATCGTTTCGTTTAATAGCTTTTAATCGTCTTTTATATCGTGCTCATAATAATGATAATAATAGTAATTAAAATAATTAGGTGTTACTAATATTAGTTTTAATTACAATAATACTAATAATGATAATTACTATGACATTATTAACGATAATGATAATATAATAATAATAATAATAACAATAACCATTTTTAAATAATGATATATATATTAATAATGATAATAATAATAATGATAATAATAATAATAATAATAATAATAATAATTAGATAATAATAATAATAATTAGATAATAATAATAATAATAATAATACTAATTATAACTTTAATGATAATAACGATAGTAATAATAATAAAAAAACAATTTTTAATGATAAATCCTTTTATTGATAAAGATAATAATAATAATAATAATAATAATAATAATAATAATAATAATAATAATAATAATAATAAGATAAAACTAGAACGACGATAATAACGACGATAATAATAATCATTTTTAATAATAATACAAAAATTCGATGGACTATAACTTCAAATCCGTTCATCGAAATCATTCGATATCTAAATAAAAAGTTCTTAATTTTTCGCTAGCTTTCCAACGACATGCATATCTTATACCTTATCTCAGTCGCATATATAACTAATTCAGGATTCAACATAATCTAACTAAAGGCAATATCAAAAGTACAAACATGCATAATCCTATATACTCGAGCACTAGTCAGGGATACACTATTAGTATGTAAAAGTTAAATTATGAGTACTCACGTATCAATATTGAGATTCAATATTGCAGGAAAGGTACGTAGACGCAACGGAGATGATAAACACTATATTGACCTCATGAGCATACCCATGAACCATACCCAATCACCTCCTTAGCTATAACCCATAATTTCCTTAATCCAATCCCACTCGAAAAACAATTTCGAAATCACCCGGACCGCACTCCGACGTAATATTTTATGTATACTAATAATATCTTGAAATAATACGGAGTAAATATATATATGTAAATCGATTGAGAGAGTTTAGAGAAAAATATTTTCAAGTTTCTATGAAATAATGAAACCTATTGAATTCTATTTATAATAGATTTTTGAATTATTAAAGTGAATTATTAAAGTATGAATTATTAAAGTGAATTATTAAAGTATGAATTATTAAAGTGAATTATTAAAGTATGAATTATTAAAGTGAATTATTAAAGTATGAATTTTTAAAGTGAATTATTAAAGTCAAAGTAAAGTAAAAAATAAAGTAAAGGTAAAGTTTAAGTATAGTAAAAGTATAAAACTATGTACGTATAATACGCGTATAAATATATATAATATTAATTTAAATCGTTATATATATTTAATAAAATAAAATATAAATATCGTTATCTTTATCATACTGGTTAAGTAATGAGTTGTCAAAAGTGGTTCTAGATATTTATAAAAGTTATATACGTTTTAATAATAAAGTTCTTTTTAAACTGAAAACGTTTTTGTACGTTTGAAACTAAATCAAATAAATATAATAATTTTGTTTTCCAAAACCAAATATATTTTTAAGAATCATTTTGTTTAAAGGTTAAAATAATGGAAATCGTTATATCATAAAACGTTTTAGAAAAGTAGAATCATATATATTCATAATAGGTTTCAAGTTTTTAAATTACAGTCTGTTGGTGAAGCATGGGATAAAGTTCAAAGATTAAATAAACGTATGAAATCATCTTAATGAAAAATGTCGAGTTACTTACTTGTCGATATCCAACATCTAAGTTAGTTACACTTCACGTTCTTACTTATAAATCACTTTACCATTTTCCGAATGTTGTAAAAAAGAATAGATTTCTTAAATCACAGTGGACCTCATAACATAGACCCGTAATCATATCACAATGTATCTGATAAATTAATCATTTGATATTATCTTCTAATTCCATCGATAAACATATTGAAACAAATACGTTCATGTAAAGTATTATACGTTTAATACTTTATTAATATTCTCAAGTTATAATATATATACATATATATACATATTTATTTATATATAACGGTTCGTGAATCGTTGGAATTTGGTCGAGGTTATAATGAATGCATGAACACAATTTAAAATTCTTGAGATTTAACTTAACAAACTTTGCTTATCGTGTTGGAATAATATAAAGATAAAGTTTAAATTTGGTTGGAAATTTCCGGGTTGTCACAGTACCTACCCGTTAAAGAAATTTCGTCCCGAAATTTGAGTGGAAAGGTCGTGAATGATAATAAGTATGTTTTCATGATGCATACAGGCTGAAAATTAGAGTTTTATCATCAGCGAATAATTTGGATAAACAATCCATTTATATGAAGAGTACGAATGAAGCTAACATAGAAGAGTGAAATGAGTAAGTGTAGATTCATCTTATCATTTGACATAGATATGATTAATTTCCAGATTTCAAGGGATTTGAAGAAAATCTTTGTAATAAGATTTGATTCTCCGGTAACAAAGGGAATTAGGATCCGCTTTAAATGCGATCGTCCATTTTAATTGTTCTGTCGGAAATTTTCTTATAAATTCACCTCCTTCGTTTTCTTACAACTCACACCTTCTGTTGATGCATTTTATGCAAGTCCCTAGACATCTACCCACGTCCATTGCAGGTACAACAGTTTACAGGCCACCATGATCGTTCGTTATTATCCTATCCGTGTTTGTATGTGGTTACAGGAACTGCAGGAACGAGATTTGGATGTTTGACTATGTTAGACTTAGTCAGACGTCCGAGTGAAGCCTCACTCGTACGACTGACAGGCTCATACGCACGGTTGATGCTGAGCTAAGTCACAATTACAACCTAAATGAGAAGACACGAGTGAGTGATCACCCGTACGGCTGATGAAGCCAACTCATATGTGTGATGGATGAATCGTGCGGGTGAGTCAATAGCAGGGGTATATAAAGTCTTATGTTCTTCATTTTAGGTTAAGCCTCTCATTTGTTACACACACTCAGATCTGGTGAGCTCCTCCGATTCTCTCTCAACCCAAATCACCCAGGTGGTGAATAATAGCTCTAAGTGTTGATCTAATCACAATTGATTTAGTTGTGGTATGACTAAATTAATCCTAAAAAGCTTAACCTATTCACTAGAGGGTTTGATTCACTTATTCCGTCATTGTGTGAGTTAAATCTATTGATTTCTAAGTTCCTAGTCATGTTTCATCACATTCTATTCTTTCCCCCTCAACTCATATTTTAAAGTATTCATCAATATACTCCATCCAGTTCTGATTCTCGATATACTTCTAACTTTCATATCGGTCATTCTTCTTTTTCATCTACCGCCGGAAGAATCTATTTACTTCTACTATACTCTTGGGTTTATAGTGTTTCTAGTTCTCCCTTGTCTTTATATTGCTATATGCATCGATATATATGGTTTATAACTTTTGGTTTGTCGTTGGGCTTTATATCTTCCCTTATATTTCAAAGTCTCTGTTTCTATCTTCTATAATCATTGTCATCCACAGTTAATGCTCTCTTTTATTTGCTGCAATTTATACCCCAATTTCTATTTCGGAGTTTTGTCCTTTCGTTTCTTCTTCTTGCGATTAAGCACCGCTTGTAATGGTCCAGAATTTGCAGATGTGAATTTTGGAATGAACACTGTTAATGTTCTAGGAAGAAAATTGTAATGGCACGATCTTGACTTGTCAAATTACCAGAATACCTCAGAAAAAGCCGAATCATCAAGAAATATTTTCTTGATATTTTAGAGGTTAAATAGAATACAAGAGTCGTATAACATGGCAAATGATGATGTTATGATCTGTGAATCATCACGTTCCATTTAGAAACTCAGCATGAATTACTGTAATATAATCACGTTGATCAAGTGTCATTATATTATACTAACTCATGCTTCAGTTTCCAACACTACTTCAAAAATATTCATATTTTAAACTCAAAGGTTTACAGAGTATAGGAACTAAACAGTTTCCTTTTTGATGTAATACAGATAGCGCAAAGAGATAAATGATTCCAGATAAGAATAGTTATGGAAATATCTTCAGAAATATGGAGGATATTTATAATGAAAGATACGATGATATCTTAGAATTTCTAATATCAGAGGATGATGAAGTATGTTGTCTGTAAGGGTTTAGTGTCAGGAGCAAGGTATTCGTTAATGACTTCAACAGACACTGAATCATTTGGATTCTTTGAAGGCAAGTTTAGTCTTTGTGATTTGTCCACAGCCTCCTTCATACTTTGCTCAATCCGTTTTCCAGTTCCAAAACTTCTCTATTTCTGACCTTTGCTAATACACTAATCTTTATCATCAAACTTTTTACTGCTAAGGTCATTTACAGTTTTTGTTACTTCATCAGCATTTCGAGAACTAGTTCGCGGTTCAGAGTATTTTTCAGAAACTTCACATTCGAAGTATGTAAGCCTTGGAAATAGACGTTATGTATAACTGTTGGCGTCAACATGCTGTGAGATTTCAAAATACTGATTTCTAATTCCCAATGATTCATATGGCAATTCTCGTTACAAGAGGCAGATGAGTAAATGATGAGGTTTCGATAAATATAATGATTCTTCGGAATGCCCAAGATCAGTGAAGTTGTTGGTAAGTTTATTGCTAATGTGGTGGAATATGAAAGGTTCTCCGGTAACAAAAGGGTAATCACATATATCAAAATTATGATAAGGCTACTCCGAATGAAAAAATCGAAGTTGTCTTGCTGGAGCTGTGATATAATTTGCTACTTTGCAAAGGAATTGCAAGGTTATTTTTGCTAATAAATGCCAAAAGATCTGACACAGATATGTGTTGAATTATGACTTTGGTTTCGAGAGCTTTTTAAGTACATAATTGTGGGTAATATGTGGTTGGATCATGATGTGCGAAAAGTGGTATATGAATTATCGTATGGAAAATACCGGTTTTAGAGATTGCTACACACTAACGGGCAGTGTACCCAATCGTGTAGTAGTATAGTAACTGGTTTAGTTCCGTGTATCGTTCCAAGGACAGTTATATCAGTCAAACTAGAATTAGAAACTATATTATGATTAACTAAGTGAATGAAAGTTAAAAGTACAAGTTTTATGTTTTGGTGGCTATTTAACGATTTAGCCAAATCAAAGAAGGTTAAATGTAAAAACAATATTTTTTATCTTTTAAGTTTATGAAATGATAATAAATGCAAATAAAGCAAGTAAGATAGTTTTGAATTAAATCAAAGAGATGAAATGTTTATCTAGATATTTTACCCTCGGTATTGGATGTAAGTTTAGATATTAAGTCCTGATTGAATAATTATGTGTGTAGTTATCTAATAGGTTCACTAAGAGTTCTCTCGGATAAACACGCAAATACAATAACAAGATCAAGGGTTCCCTTTTCACTATGGTTCTTGTATTTGTAATCAAATAACTATAAGCATGCTAATCACCTAAATCGACTCGCCAAGAGTTCTCTTTAGCAAGTACTCAAACTAGAATTACTAAGCGAGGGTTCCCTATTACTTAGACCTTTTCGTTTGTGACTAGTTGATCAACAAGATCAAAGACTTGAATAACAATTGTCTTTGCGTTCGCTCTACACAATTCATTCCTATTTTGTTTAACCGTTTTAATCTAGTTTACCCCCTTGGTCCGGTTTAGCAAACAATCAATCTAAGACAAGTTGATTGTAAATCAATATGATAAATCAACAAGAGTTCTCTTTATCAACAACATATCAATTAACTAGATACAAATGACTTTAACAACAATAAGCATGGTTCTTAATTCAAGCTTCAATCTATCACGCATAATACATTCAATCAATAAGATTACATCCAATACCTTGGTTATTAATCTAGACAAACATTATAGAAACTAGCCAACAATCATGGTAACAGACAACAATACAATCAAATTATTAACTGAAATCATTGCTGAGAACAAGTAAATAACCTACAAGAACAAGAGTTCTTGGATGAAGAAGGTTTTGATGGATGATGCCTTGATGTTGAGCCTCTTCAAAGAGGTTGGAGTTCTCCAATTTGCTCTTGAAAATCGCCTCTAAACTCTCTGGTTCGCATTCTGATGTGAAACAGTCCCAAAAACTGAAGTTTTAAAGTGGAGAAAGTAGGTAAAAAGCCAAAAAGTCGGCCAAACCTACTACGGGACGTCGTCCCAAAAGGCAGGACGGCGTCCCGTTTCAAAGGTCAAGACGGCGTCCCATATGCCCTAGACGGCGTCCCGATTCGAAAGACAGGACGGCATCCCACCTTCCAGGACGGCGTCCTGTTGTGCTGATTTTGACTGTTTCGTTTTCTTTTTAATTTCCTTTCATTTGGACGAAGTCTAACATATCTGAAACCTTGTTTTATCATTTTAGAGTGCTATCTTGACTCTAACTCGTATCGGGATCAACCAATGTCATAAATCATCGAAATTCTTTGTAAATCATTCTTTCGATACAAATTTGTACATCTTGGCCTATAGCTTGTAGAACACCTTCATTATCTTCGATTCTAGAGCGTTTTTAGTGATATTGCGATAGATATATATGATGTTATTGAGCAATATCAAAACACCCCACACTTAAACCTTGCTTGTCCTCAAGCAATTCTTTATTTACAAAGTAAAACAATATCAAACATAATCACACAATATAGATTACAAACATTACATGAATCACTTGAAACACACGAAACACACACGTTGATATAAAACACAACTCACGCTATATGAAACACACGCTTTAAGTAACACACTCACGCTATATACACAATGGAAACACACGCTTTAAGTATAGCACACTTTTATTGAAATCACACGCACGCTATATACACGATGGAAATACACACACACATTTTTGGGAGATTAGAGCCAAGTATCCGAAAAATTTGATCCTAGGGAAATCAGGACCTTGATGAAAAACGTTTTATGGTTTTGAAAATATCATGCTAGTTTTTAATACTAGACACATTTTCCGATTTTTGTCGGATTTTCTGAATTTTGAAAAATGAGTGCGGGTTTCCCGCTATTGGTCAAGCCAATCCCTCCCACGGTACCTAACATCACGAGATGTCGGTAGAAAATAATGTGCTTAGGAGGATACACATTACGTCCGGATATCATTGAAAATTATGAGGTAATCATCTAATCCGTTAAATCAATCATGAAGATTGAGGTTCATCAGTCTTAAAAGCTGATATTTTACCTTTCTTGAGGTTATCCTTTCGGGGATCTGATAAATCACTAACATTTTGTGTATACATGGTGCCCCCCCGTTTTACTAGTTAATCCCCCTCATTGAGACAAACCTTGACTACCAGTTTCCCTGTTTGACGTTGAGGCCTGGTAGATTTCCAGTCGATGTTAGTAATGACTTTTCAAGAGTTTTTGTCACCCTACAACTGGTCTGGGATATACCTAAACCTAAACCTTGCTACAACACTTATAGGCAGTGTAACTAATCGTAGAGTAGTGTAGTTTTTAGTAAGTCCGGTTCGTTCCACAGGGATACAACTAAGTTTAACTCTATAATTTTAAAAACTATATATATATATATATATATATATATATATATATATATATATATATATATATATATATATATATATATATATATATATATAAGTATTATTATTATTATAAAGGGGGGGTTTTACCGTTTAATGAACGGTTTGTCGATTTTAAGATTTAAATCGTTTTAATGTAAAATATTAAATATAACTTAATTTAAAGCGTAAAGTAAATGACGATAAATAAAAATGCGATAAATTAAAAGTACGATAATTTAAAGTGCAATAAAAAGTACGATAAATAAAATGATAAATAAAAGTGCGATGAGATATAAATTAAAGGAATT